>NC_083445.1:10019193-10347943 GCF_020745735.1 Hemiscyllium ocellatum | reverse complement strand
GAATACACAGAGATCGTGTACTGTAATCTTCACCCTCAATATACAGTCACTGTACTGTAATCCTCAACCTGAATACAGACAGACCCTGTACAGTAATCCTCACACTGAATACACAGAGACAGAATATAGTAATCCTCACACTGAATACACAGTCACTGTACAGTAATCTCAACCTGAATACACAGAGACAGTGTACAGTAATCCTCACCCTGAATACACAGAGATCGTGTACAGTAATCTTCACCCTCAATATACAGTCACTGTACTGTAATCCTCACCCTGAATACACAGAGACAATGTGGAGTATCCCTCACCCTGAATTCACAGAGACAATATACAGTAATCCTCACACTGAATACAAAGAGTGAGTGTACAGTAATCCTCACCCTGAATACACACATACCCTGTACAGTAATCCTCACACTGAATGCACAGAGACTGTGTACAGTAATCTTCACCCTCAATATACAGTCACTGTACAGTAATCCTCACCCTGAATACACAGAGTGTACAGTAATCCTCACCCTGAATACACAGTCACTGTATAGTAATCCTCATCCTGAATACACACAGACCCTGTACAGTAATCCTCACCCTGAATACACAGAGAGTGTACAGTAATCCTCACTCTGAATACACAATCACTGTACAGTAACCCTCACCCTGAATACACAGAGATCGTGCACAGTAATCTTCACCCGCAATATACTGTCACTGTACAGTAATCCTCAACCTGAATACACAGAGTCAGTGTACAGTAACCCTCACCCTGAATACACAGAGATCGTGCACAGTAATCTTCACCCGCAATATACAGTCACTGTACAGTAATCCTCAGCCTGAATACACAGAGACAGTGTCGAGTAATCTTCACCCTGAATACACAGAGACAATGTACAGTAATCTTCACCCTGAATACACAGAGATCATGTACAGTACTCTACACCCACAATATACAGTCACTGTACAGTAATCCTCAACCTGAATACACAGGGACAGTGTACAGTAATCCACACCCGGCATACACAGACAGTATATAGTAATCCTCACCCTGAGTACACAGAGTCTGTAGAGTAATCCTCAGCCTGAATACGCAGGGACAGTGTACAGTAATCTTCACTCTAAATACACAGAGACTCTGTACAGTAATCCTCACCCTGAATACACACAGACCCTGTACATTAATTCTCACCCTGAATACACAGAGAAAATGTAAGTAATCTTCACCCTGAATACACAGAGATCTTGTGCAGTACTCTTCACCCACAATATACAGTCACTGTACAGTAATGCTCAGCCTGAATACACAGTCGCTGTACAGAAATCCTCTCACAAAATACACAGAGACAGTGTACAGTAATCGTCACCCTGAATACACAGGGACCGTGCACAGTAATCTTTACCCTGAATACTCAGAGACAATGTACAGTAATCCTCACCCTGAATACACAGGGACAGAGTACAGTCATCCTCACCCTGAATACACAGTCACTGTACAGTAACCCTCACCCTGAATACACACAGACTCTGTCCAGTAATCCTCACCCTGAATATACAGAGACTGTGTACAGTAATATTCACCACCAATATACAATCACTGTACAGTAATCCTCAAACTGAATACACAGAGATCATGTACAGTAATCTTCACCCGCAATATACAGTCACTGTACAGTAATCCTCAGCCTGAATACTCAGATTTTGTACAGTAATCCTCACCCTGAATACACAGAGACAGTGTCAAGTAATCCTCACCCTGAATATACAGAGACAATATACATTAATCCTCACGCTGAATATAAAGAGAGTGTGTACAGTAATCCTCATCCTGAATACACACAGACCCTGTACAGTAATCCTCACCCTGAATACACAGAGACTGTGTACAGTAATCTTCACCCTGAATACACAGAGATCGTGTACAGTAATCTTCACCCTCAATATACAGTCACTGTACAGTAATCCTCAACCTGAATACAGACAGACCCTGTACAGTAATCCTCACACTGAATACACAGAGACAGAGTATAGTAATCCTCACACTGAATACACAGTCACTGTACAGTAATCTCAACCTGAATACACAGAGACAGTGTACAGTAATCCTCACCCTGAATACACAGAGATCGTGTACAGTAATCTTCACCCTCAATATACAGTCACTGTACTGTAATCCTCAGCTGGAAAACTCAGATTTTGTACTGTAATCCTCACCCTGAATACACAGAGAGAGTGTCGAGTAATACTCACCCTGAATACACAGAGACAATGTAGAGTATCCCTCAGCCTGAATACACAGAGACAATATACAGTAATCCTCACACTGAATACAAAGAGTGAGTGTACAGTAATTCTCACCCTGAATACACACATACCCTGTACAGTAATCCTCACACTGAATGCAAAGAGACTGTGTACAGTAATCTTCACCCTGAATATACAGTCACTGTACAGTAATCTTCACCCTGAATACACAGTGTACAGTAATCCTCACCCTTGAATACACAGTCACTGTACAGTAATCCTCATCCTGAATACACACAGACCCTGTACAGTAATCCTCACCCTGAATACACAGAGACAATATACAGTAATCCTCACACTGAATACAAAGAGAGAGTGTACAGTAATCCTCACCCTGAATACACAGTCACTCTACAGTAACCCTCACCCTGAATACACACAGACTCTGTCCAGTAATCCTCACCCTGAATACACAGAGACAGTGTACAGTAATATTCACCACCAATATACAATCACTGTACAGTAATCCTCAAACTGAATACACAGAGATCATGTACAGTAATCTTCACCCGCAATATGCAGTCACTGTACAGTAATCCTCAGCCTGAATACTCAGATTTTGTACAGTAATCCTCACCCTGAATACACAGAGACAGTGTCAAGTAATCCTCACCCTGAATGCACAGAGACAATATACAGTAATCCACATGCTGAATATAAAGAGAGTGTGTACAGTAATCCTCATCCTGAATACACACAGACCCTGTACAGTAATCCTCACCCTGAATACACAGAGACTGTGTACAGTAATCCTCACCCTGAATACACAGAGATCGTGTACTGTAATCTTCACCCTCAATATACAGTCACTGTACAGTAATCCTGAATACACAGAGAGTGTACAGTAATCCTCACTCTGAATACACAATCACTGTACAGTAACCCTCACCCTGAATACACAGAGATCGTGCACAGTAATCTTCACCCGCAATATACTGTCACTGTACAGTAATCCTCAACCTGAATACACAGAGTCAGTGTACAGTAACCCACACCCTGAATACACAGAGATCGTGCACAGTAATCTTCACCCGCAATATACAGTCACTGTACAGTAATCCTCAGCCTGAATACACAGAGACAGTGTCGAGTAATCTTCACCCTGAATACACAGAGACAATGTACAGTAATCTTCACCCTGAATACACAGAGATCGTGTACAGTACTCTACACCCACAATATACAGTCACTGTACAGTAATCCTCATCCTGAATACGCAGGGACAGTGTACAGTAATCTTCACTCTAAATACACAGAGACTCTGTACAGTAATCCTCATCCTGAATACACACAAACTCTGTACAGTAATCCTCACCCTGAATACACACAGACCCTGTACATTAATTCTCACCCTGAATACACAGAGAAAATGTACAGTAATCTTCACCCTGAATACACAGAGATCTTGTGCAGTACTCTTCACCCACAATATACAGTCACTGTACAGTAATCCTCAGCCTGAATACACAGTCGCTGTACAGAAATCCTCTCACAAAATACACAGAGACAGTGTACAGCAATCATCACCCTGAATACACAGGGACCGTGCACAGTAATCTTTACCCTGAATACTCAGAGACAATGTACAGTAATCCTCACCCTGAATACACAGGGACAGAGTACAGTCATCCTCACCCTGAATACACACAAACTCTGTACAGTAATCCTTACCCTGAATACACAGAGACAATATACAGTAATCCTCACACTGAATACAAAGAGAGAGTGTACAGTAATCCTCACCCTGAGTACACAGAGACTCTGTACGGTAATCCTCACCCTGAATACGCTGTCACTGTACAGTAATCCACAACATGAATACACAGGGACAGTGTACAGTAATCTTCACCCTGAATACACAGAGAGTGTACACTAATCCTCTCCCTGAATACACAGTCACTGTACAGTAACCCTCACCCTGAATACACACAGACTCTGTCCAGTAATCCTCACCCTGAATACACAGAGACAGTGTACAGTAATATTCACCACCAATATACAATCACTGTACAGTAATCCTCAAACTGAATACACAGAGATCATGTACAGTAATCTTCACCCGCAATATACAGTCACTGTACAGTAATCCTCAGCCTGAAAACTCAGATTTTGTACTGTAATCCTCACCCTGAATACACAGACACAATGTAGAGTATCCCTCACCCTGAATGCACAGAGACAATATACAGTAATCCTCACACTGAATACAAAGAGTGAGTGTACAGTAATCCTCACCCTGAATACACACATACCCTGTACAGTAATCCTCACCGTGAATACACAGAGACTGTGTACAGTAATCTTCACCCTCAATATACAGTCACTGTACAGTAATCTTCACCCTGAATACACAGAGTGTACAGTAATACTCACCCTGAATACACAGACCCTGTACAGAAATCCTCACCCTGAATACACAGTCACTGTACAGTAATCCTCACCCGGAATACACAGTGTACAGTAATCCTCACCCTGAATACACAGAGACAGTGTCGAGTAATCCTCACCCTGAATACTCAGAAACAATGTGGAGTAATCCTCATGCTGAATACAAAGACAGAGTGTACAGTAATCCTCACCCTGAATACTCAGAGACAGTGTACAGTAATCTTCACCCTGAATACAAAGATAGAATGTACAGTAATCCTCACCCTGAATACACAGAGACTGTGTACAGTAATCCACATCCTGAATACACCGACACTGTACAGTAATCCTTACCCTGAATACACAGAGACAGTATACAGTAATCTTCACCCTCAATATACAGTCACTGTACAGTAATCCACAACATGAATACACAGGGACAGTGCACAGTAATCTTCAACCTGAATACACAGAGACAGTGTACAGTAACCCTCACCCGGAATACACAGTCACTTTACAGTAATCCTCACCCTCAATACACAGAGTCTGTACAGTAATCCTGACCCTGAATATACAGAGACAGTGTACAGTAATCCTCACCCTGAATACAAACAGACCCTGTACAGTAATCCACACCCAGAATACACAGAGACAGTGTACAGTATTCCCCACCCTGAATACACAGTCACTGTTCAGTAAATGTCACCTTGAAAACACAAACTCTGTACAGTAATGCTCACCCTGAATACACAGAGACTGTGTACAGTTATCCTCACCCTGAATACACAGAGACAGTGTACAGTAATCCTCACCCTGAATACACACAAACTCTGTACAGTAATCCTCACCCTGAATACACAGTCACTGTACAGTAATCCTCACCCTGAATACACGGAGATCATCTACAGTAATCTTCACCCTCAATATACAGTCACTGTACAGTTATCCTCAGCCTGAATACACAGAGACAATGTAGAGTATCCCTCACCCTGAATACACAGAGACAATATACAGTAATCTTCAGACTGAATACAAAGAGAGAGTGTACAGTAATCCTCACACTGAATACACAGAGACTCTGTACAGTAATCCTCATGCTGAATACACACAGACTCTCTACAGCAATCCTTACCCTGAATACACAGTCACTGTACAGTAATACTCACCCTGAATGCACAGTCACTGTAGAGTAATCCTCACACTGAATACACAGAGACTGTGTACCATAATCCTCACCCTGAATTCACAGTCACTGTACAGTGATCCTCACCTTGAATGCACAGACACTGTACGGTAACCCTCACCATGAATACACAATGATTCTGTACTTTAATCCTCGCACTGAATACAGTGTACAGAAATCCTCACCCTGAATACACACAGACTCGGTACTGTAACCCTCCCCCTGAATACAGAGATTCTGTACAGTTCATGTGTGTGCAGGTTTATTTTGCATGTTTTAAAATATCTCAGTAACCCCCAGTTTGTCTGTACTCCTGCTAATCTCACATCTACCCTTCTGTATCCTCCTGTTTACTTCAACTCTGAATCAACACCCAGACTTAACCAATCAACAACAGGGAGCATGGATCAGGTCATAGACCTGTCAGAGCACCGAATCACTGGATTTGAGATGGGTGGGAGAATTGCTAAGAGGGGCCAAATGGCTTGCCGCTTCTCCTGGGAGGATGTTGTGAATATTGAAAGGGTAAAGAAAAGATTTACAATGAAGTTGCTCGATTTGGTGAGTTTGTGCTACGGAGAGAGGCTGAATAAGCTGGCGTTATTTTCCCTGGAGCGTCGGTGGCTGAGGGGCGACATTACAGAGGTATATAAAATCATGAGGGGGATGGATAGGGTAAATAGCCAAGGTCTTTTTCCACAGGATAGGGGTGCCCAAAACTAGATGGCAGAGGTTTAAGATGAGAGGTGGAAAGTTTTAAAAGGGACCTAGGGGGCAACATTTTCACGTGGAGGGTGGTGTGTGTATGGAATGAGCTGCCAGAGGAAATGGCAGGTACAATTACAACACTTAAAAGGCACCTGGATGGATGCACGAATAGGAAGGATATAAGACAAAAGCTGACAAGAGGTGTTAAGATTAATTTAGGATATCTGGTCGGCATGGATGAATTGGACTGAAGAGTCTGTTTCCTTGCTGTACATCTGTATGACCCTACAATGTCTCCGTTTGTATATGTGTACTGAGTGTAACTCGGTCAGCCAGATGTACCTCAGAGAATAGGAGTTCCCTGATTGGGACTGTTAACCTGGTCCCATCAGGGAGCCCTGGCTGACAGAGATAAACAGGAAGTTCTGTTCACTCTTGGGGCCGGCTCTGAGCTAGCTGGGTCGGTGTTGCGTGCAAATAAAAGGGCGGGGGGTCTTGGTGACAGGATACCAGCCTCTGTGGTGTTATTCCAGTGTGAATGTGCTTTATACAACACGCCAGTTTGTCTCGTCTCGAAACACTGCAGTATCGAGGGAGTGCAGCGCAGTCAGAGGTACGTAGAAGATATATAAAACCAAGGTGCTGTTTGTTCTCTCAAACCTGACATCAAAGAAGGAACAAGACAGTTGTCTCCGGTGTGCCAGCCCGTACTTATTACACAATTATAATTGTGCCTCCAAAAGTACTTCAGCATTGCCCTGAGGCAGTGTGAGGTGCTACAGAAATGCAAAAAGCCTTTCTTGCCTCTCTGTGACAGCCCGAGAGGCCGGCAAAAGGGTTAAAGGAACAGCCAACACTGATTCCAGCAGGAGATACAATTGTAAAAACCAGGGGTTTCTAATTAGCTGCGGGTTTCTAAATTAGTCTCCGGCTTCTCAGCAGATCTGGGAGGTGGGCTAATCGGGTGATACTATCTGCTTCTGAGAGTGTCGGGAAAACAGAGCCCAGTACTGCTTGAGCAACAAGCCGCACTTCAGAGATCTATGAATTGACTGCATTCTGAGTGGACCCCACCACCACCAGCGCCCTACCCCCCCCCCCAGCCTCCCCCCCTCCACAACATGCTCAGGCCACACACATGAAGAACACTCCCAGGAGGGAGAACAAACATGGACCACAGGAAGTGTAGGAGGAAGTCAACAAAGACCTCCCTTAAGCTTGTCAAATATCCTTTGCTTTTCTTTACTTGGTGTTAAGCAAAAAAGGGAACAGATTCACCAAGTCGTGTCCTTTTCCTTGCATGCTGAGATGTATCGAAGAATTGTAATGAAGATTCATTCTCTGTAGAGGCTGGAGAGTGGACATAATGGGACCCAGTCTCCACAGGCGTAAATGTAGAGTAATCGGTCTGGGTGGGATACTCTTCAGAGGGCCAGTGTGGACCTGTCGGGCTGAATGGCCTGTTTCCACGCTGTAGAAATCCTCTGCTTCTATGCACTTGTATCTGTGAGAGCAGATAAGCTGATGAGGTACATGAAGGTGTGCTCTTTCAGATAGTGTCGAGCTTAGTTTTTGCAAAGAGCCTTGGAGGGAGAGTCTCCATATTTCAGGAACATCTGTGAAACGTGATCATGTTTGGGGTGGCACAGTGGTTAGCACTGCTGCCTCACAGCACCAGGGACCCGGGTTCAATTCCAGCCTCAGGCAGCTGAGTGGAGTTTGCACATTCTCCCTGCGTCTGTGTGTGTTTCCTCCAGGTGCTGTGGTTTTCTCCCACAGTCCAAAGATATGCAGGTTAGGGTGGATTGGCTGTGGGAAATGCAGGATTACAGGAGTAGGACTGGCTGGGATGCTCTTCGGAGGGTCAGTGTGGACTTTATAGAATCTGAAGAATCAGAATTCCTGAAGAAGGGCTCATGCCCGAAACGTCGATTCTCCTGCTCCTTGGATGCTGCCTGACCTGCTGCGCTTTTCCAGCAACACATTTTCAGCTCTGATCTCCAGTATGGAACCAACCATTAGGCCCAACAAGTCCACACTGACCCTCTGAAGAGTAACCTACCCTATTACTCTACATTTACCCCTGACTAATGCACATAACACACATCCCTGAACACAATGGGAAATTTTGCATGGCCAATTCACCCTAACCTGCATATCTCTGGAATGTGGGAGCTTACATCCTGGTAAATATCTTTTCAACTCTCTCCAACTTACTAATATCCTTCCTATGACCAGAACTGAACACAGGAAAGGAATTAAATGAAGTTAAATTGGATGATCACTGAACCAGAAAAAAACTGTGCATGCTGGAATTCGGGAATAAAAACAGACATTGCTGGGAAAACTCAACAGGTCCAGCAGGATCTATGGAGAGTTAACGTTTCAGATCCTGTGACCTTTCTTCAGCGTTCTGTTCTGAAACAGCAGTGTCTGTTTTTGTTTCTGATTTCCAGCATCTACACTTCTCTTTTTGTTGTTTAGTGGTCATCAGACAGTCCAGGTTTTAACTTCATTTAACACACAAATTGCTGGAAAAACTCAACAGGTTTGGCAGTGTTTGTGGAGAGTGTGGCACTGAGAAAGCACAGCCGGTCAGGCAGCATCCGAGGAACAGGAGAGTCGACGTTTCGGGCATAAGCTCATCATTCCTGATGAAGGGCTTATGCCCGAAACGTCGATTCTCCTGCTCCTTGGATGCTGCCTGACCTGCTGCGCTTTTCCAGCGCCACACTGATGTAAGTACTGAGGCAGGTTAGAGGCTGGGACTTGGCCAATGAGTAACTCCAGTCTCTCCAGCGCCTGGCCACCATCATCAGAATTGTTAGAGTGCAGAAAGAGGCCATTGGGCCCATCGGGCCTGAACTAGCTCCATACCCTTGCCCATAATTTATACCCAACTAACCACCCAATGCCCTCTTGAATGCCTCAGGTGAACTGACATAGCCAGCTGCAAGCCACAAGTCAGGAGTGTGATGGAACTTGTCTACATGAATGGAGATCTAACAACACTCAAAGAGCGTGAACTCTCCAGGCCCAGCAGCCTGCTTGTTTCTATTCCAACACTTAACATTCACTCTTTCTCTTCAATGGAAACACAGTGACTGCAGTGTATACCACCTACAGTGTGCACAGCAGCAATCTACCACGGTTCCCTTAGCATCTTTTAAACCCGTGGCTTCTATCATCTAGAATGGTGAAGGCAGAAATACCTGGGAGTAACCACCCGCTCTGGGTACCCCTTCCAAACCACGCACCATCCTGATTTGGAGCCATTTCATCTTCCTTTCCCTGTCACTGGGTGAAAATCCTGGAACTCGCTCCCTAACGGTGCTGTTGGCGTATTACGGTGGCTCAGTGGTTAGCACTGCTGCCTCACAGCACCAGGGACCCAGGTTCGATCCCACCCGTGGGTGACTGTCTGTGTGGAGTTTGCGCATTCACCCCGTGTCTGCGTGGGTTTCTTCCCACAATCCAAAGATGTGCAGGTTAGGGTGAATTGGCCAGGCTAAATTGCAGCATCTGAGGAGCAGGAAAATCGATGTTTTGGGCAGGAATAGAGGCAGGAAGCCTCCAGGGTGGAGAGATTTTCCAGCACCACTCTGATCTAAACTCTGGTTTCCAGCATCTGCATTCCTCACTTTTGCCATGCTAAATTGCCCATAGTGTCAGGAGTATTAGTCAGAGGGAAATGGGTCTGGGTGGGTTGCTCATCGGAGTGGACTTGTTGGGCTGAATGGCCTGTTTCCACACTGTAGGGGATCTAATCTACACAATACAGACCGCAGTGGTTCAAATAGGCAGGTTCACCAACGCTTTCTCCAGGGCAGTTTGCGCTGAGTTACAAATACTGGCCTAGCCACATGCCATCAATAAACTTTCAAAAAAGTTATCTTGGCCCTCAACTCTGTTAATATACCCCCCTCCAAATCTCCTTACCTTTCCTTATCTATAATGGTGCTAAAAATGACCTCCTTTGGCTAAACGTTAGGTCATCAGTGCAACCCCTTCTTTAATTCAGTTTTAATATTTGTCTGACTAATTTCCTGTGAAGTATGTCCAAGGTGTTACACAAATGCAAGTTGCTGAGGCCTGGATTGAGCGAGAATCTGAAGCTGCCTGTTGAGGCTTGTATTAAATTTAAAATGAGCTGGAAACCCCAAGCAAATTGCCCTTAAGCCAGAAAAGATATTATTTCGAATCTTCAACAGAGTTCCCTGTGCACTGAATTGTGACTTTATTTATTTTACAGTTCTCCATATGACAATAAAGTACGGTAAAAGTTGGTTAATTTCCATCCGCACCAGAATAATCAAAACCTGATATTAAAGTCAGCTGTTTGCGTAATTGTAAACAGCTGCTGTTAAGTAAATGACAATGTTGGTACACAATTAATGTACTAAATAATTAGCAACAGGTTGGCAATCTTTACCCAAGTGACGGCTATGAGCTAGCAATAGTCATGTGCGACATGCAAAGAGCTATTTGCTGAAGTCCTCTCCACTCAAATGCCCTTAGTCTGGGGAGAAAGTAACAGGAATAACAGGGGTATGGTGTATTGCTCAAATTGTCCACCTCTTCCCCACATCATCCACCCTCCCCCACCACCACCATCTAACTGCCGCGAGACATGCCAATGTCATAGAGTCATAGAGTCATAGAGGTGTACAGCACGGAAACAGACCCTTCAGTCCAACCCGTCCATGCCAACCAGAAATCCCAACCCAATCTAGTCCCACCTGCCAGAACCTGGCCCATGTCTCTCCAAACCCTTCCTATTCATATACCCATCCAAATGACTCTTAAATGTTGCAATTGTACCAGCCTCCACCACTTCCTCTGGCAGCTCATTCCATACACGCACCACCCTCTGTGTGAAAAAGTTGCCCCTTAGGTCTCTTTTATATCTTTCCCCACTCATCCTAAACCTATGCCCTCTAGTTCTGAACTCCCCAACCCCAGGGAAAAGACTTTGTCTATTTATCCTATCCATGCCCCTCATAATTTTGTAAACCTCCATCAGGTCACCCCTCAGCCTCCAACGCTCCAGAAAAAACAGCCCCAACAGTTCAGCCTCTCCCTGTAGCTCAGATCCTCCAACCCTGGCAACATCCTTGTAAATCTTTTCTGAATCCTTTCAAGTTTCGCAACATCTTTCCGAAAGGAAGGAGACCAGAATTGCACGCAATATTCTATCAAGTTGCTGTTTGACATCATTGCCAATTTTGGTTCCATCAAAGCCAGGGCTGAAGTCATGGCAGTAGACCTACATGGTAGCTGGACAGATGGGAGAACTTAGTGCTTGGCTCAGCTCCATTTGGAGAGCTTGCTTGTCTCTCTTCAGTAGTCCTAGTTCTCTAACTTGCCACATTTCCTAAGTTGACATTCAGGGCTCCTCTGGTTTTTTTGGTAATGATGCCCATCCCTTCCTTGTCCTGCCACAGCACTGTCTGGCACAACATGACATGGGCAGGGTTCCTCGGTGGCAGAGATCATTGCCAATGTAGACCACAAGCCTTGAGCATAGGAGTTAAGGAATTGGATTTCCATTAAGGAGCTGCAAAGGCATTACGGGTTAATCCTAACTCTATTGCAAAACCTGAAACACAGAGGTTTTGTGAATACTCTTGCACTTTAGTTAAAAAGTGTTACAATTCTAGAGATGCCATCTTTCTGATGAGACATGAAGCCCTTTATCTCTCTCCTTAGATAGTAAAGGTTCTACGATATGACATAATGTTCTCTTTCCCATCATCGATCCCTCAACCAGCAACACCGAGGCATTGTGATTCAGCACGCTACGTTTTGCAGGATCTTCCTGAGAATGCTGCAGTGGTCATGACGCTTGTATTCCAAATGTAACCTCATGCCATGTTCTAATGTGCATCTCCCACTCTATTATTGCTCAGTTCTTGTCACACCTACCCCTTTATGGGTGGCTCAGTGGTTAGCACTGCTGCCTCACAGCGCCAGGGACCCAGGTTCGATCCCAGCCTTGGACGACTGTCTGTGTGGAGTTTGCATGTTCTCCCCATTTCTGTGTGGGTTTGCTACGGTTTCCTCCCATAGATGTGCAGGTTAGGGTGAATTGGCCAAGCTAAAATTGCCCAAAGTGTTAGGTGCATTAGTCAGGGGTAAATATAGAGCAAGGGAATGTTACTCTTTGGAGGGTGGATGTGGACTTGTTGGACCGAAGTTCCTGTGTCCATATGTAGGGAATCTAATCTAATTATCAGTTAGAAGTATGGCTGCCATTAGTCTTGTTGGAATTACATCATCAATAAAGGCCAATATGGTACCAAAGTAGAATGAGTTGTGTTTTCCATTATTCTTACATGAGATGTGAATTGAATTGAATTGAATTTATTGTCCCGTGCACCGAGGCACAGTGAAAAGTTTTGTCTTGTGAGCAATACAGGCAGATCACAGAGTTAAGTGACATAGATAAATAAATAATAGGGAAACAGAGGCAAAAACAATGTTAAGAGTTTGTGAGTCTATTCAGTATTCTAACAACAGTAGGGTAGAAACTGTTTCGAAACCGGCTGGTGTGTGTGTGTGTGTGTGTGTGTGTGTGTGTGTGTGTGTGTTCAGGTTTCTGTACCTTCTCCCCGATGGTAGAGTCATAGAGTCATAGAGATGTACAGAATGGAAACAGACACTTCGGTCCAACCCGTCCTTGCCGACCAGATATCCCAACCCAATCTAGTCCCATCTGGCCCATATACCTCCAAACCCTTCCTATTCATATACCCATCCAAATGACTCTTAAATGTTGCAATTGTACCAGCCTCCACCACTTCCTCTGGCAGCTCATTCCATACACGTACCACCCTCTGTGTGAAAAAGTTGCCCCTTAGGTCTCTTTTATATCTTTCCCCTCTCAGCCTAAAACTATGCCCTCTAGTTCTAGACTCCCCCATCCCAGCGAAAAGAACATTGACTATTTACCCTATCCATGCCCCTCATGATTTTATAAACCTCTATAAGGTCGCCCCTCAGCCTCCGAGGCTCCAGGGAAAACAGCCCCAGCCTGTTCAGCCTCTCCCTGTAGCTCAATCCTCCAACCCTGGCAACATCCTTGTAAATCTTTTCTTACCCCTTTCAAGTTTCACAACATCTTTCTGATAGGAAGGAGGCCAGAATTGCACGCAATAATCCAAAAGTGGCCTAACCAATGTCCTGTACAGCCGCAACATGACCTCCGAACTCCTGTACTCAATACTCTGACCAACAAAGGAAAGCATACCAAATGCCTTCTTCACTATCCTATCTACCTGTCACTCCACTTTCAAGGAGCTATGAACCTGCACTCCAAGGTGTCTTTGTTCAGCAACACTCCCTAAGACTTTACCATTAAGTGTACAAGTCCTGCTAGGATTTGCTTTCCCAAAATGCAGCACCTCACATTTATCTGAATTAAACTCCATCTGCCACTTCTCAGCCCATTGGCCCATCTGGTCCAGATCCTGTTGTAATCTGAAGTAACATTTTTCGCTGTCCACTACACCTCCAATTTTGGTGTCATCTGCAAACTTACTAACTGTACCACTTAAGCTCGCATTCAAATCATTTATGTAAATGACTAAAAGTAGAGGGCCCAGCACCGATCCTTGTGGCACTCCACTGGTCACAGGCCTCCAGTTTGAAAAACAACCCCCCACCACGACCCTCTGTCTTCTACCTTTGAGCCAGTTCTGTATCCAAATGGCTAGTTCTCCCTGTATTCCATGAGATCTAAACTTGCTAATCAGTCTCCAATGGGGAACCTTGTCGAACGCCTTACTGAAGTCCATATAGATCACATCTACTGCTCTGCCCTCATCAATCTTCTTTGTTACTTCTTCAAAAAACTCAATCAAGTTTGTGAGCCATGTACACAGCCATGTTGACTATCCCAAAAAAGCCCTTGCCTTTCCAAATACATGTACATCCTGTCCCTCAGGATTCCCTCCAACAACTTGCCCACCACCAAGGTCAGGCTCACCGGTCTATAGTTCTCTGGCTTGTCCGTACTGTTCTTAAACAGTGGCACAACATTTGCCAACCTCCAGTCTTCCGGCACCTCACTTGTGACTATCGATGATACAAATATCTCAGCAAGAGGCCCAGCAATCACTTCTCTAGCTTCCCACAGAGTTCTCGGGTACACCTGATCAGGACCTGGGGATTTATCCACCTTTACCCGTTTCAAGACATCCAGCACTTCCTCCTCTGTAATCTGGACATTTTGCAAGATGTCACCATCTATTTCCCTACAGTCGAAATCTTCCATTTCCTTTTACACAGTAAATACTGATGCAAAATATTCATTTAGTATCTCCCCCATTTTCTGTGGCTCCATACAAGGGCTGCCTTGCTGATCTTTGAGGGGCCCTATTCTCTCCCTAGTTACCCTTTTGTCCTTAATATATTTGTAAATACTCTTTGGATTCTGTAAAAACCCTTAGAGGTTGTAGAAAAACATTGCCAGGGTGGGATGGATCTTTGAGAGTGCTGGCGGCCTTTCCTTGACAGTGGGCCTGGTAGATGGATTCTAGAGATGGGAGGTTGGCCCTTTGTGATTGTCTGGGCTGAGTTCACCACACTCTCTGTAGCTGTCTCTGATCTTGAATGGTACAGTTGCCATACCAGGTAGTGATACACCCAGTCAGAACACTCTCGATGGCCCGCCTATAAACTAGATGTTACTAGTGAGGGCCGTGCTGTCTTGGGGCTTGCTGGACATTCGGACATCGTTTGAGGACATGTCGAGCATGGTCAAATGACAACGGCTGTCAAGGCGTACCCAGGTAGGGAGGGGATGCCTGAGCGAAGGCTGTCAATCTCTATGGAGCTTGCAGTCCAGTAGCTGGCCCACTGGGAGCAAAGTGGGGAACTAACTAACCGACACCAATTCCCAAACAACAATTCCTGAACAAATTTAAACCAATCCCCGTGAGCTTCACTCTTAATTGAATGCCCTTATCAGAAGCTTTCCTAACGTCAAAAACATTGCCTTGGTCCACAATCCGACTTTGTTCTTGTGAACTTGGTAATGCATTAGTTGCTTTTCACAAGACCACATTGGCTTGTAATTATTGCCTTTACTGTTGTGAAGTACAAATTATTTCCTTTGTAAGAGCCTCCAATGTTTTTTTCCAGCTACAGATGTTAAGCTAACAGTCCTGGAATTCCCCAGACTGTGGTCTGACCTTTGAAAATTGGAACAAGATTAGTTGTTTTCCAATCATCTGTTACTACTCCTGGATGTAATGAGCTGTGAAACTTTTTATTCACGACTCCTCCTATGTCTTGTCTCATTTCCTTAAATACTGCGAGATGTAATCCATCTGGTCCTGTTGTCTTATGGATACTTAGTGTTTTAACGGCTAATTCATTACCAATTGCTCTTGCTTCCTTGAGCCTAGCGCTCTTTGTTTTTAACCCTTGGGCAGGTAGGTGGATCATTTCCCCCCATATAAACTACTGCAATTTGATCATATTGTCCTATACACCCATTGTTGACAATCTCAACTCAAACAGACTCCAATTGTTCTTGAATATTGTGCTTACAATGCATTTCACTCCCACTATGTGCATCTTTTAAAAAAATTAATCATGGGATGAGGGTGTTGCTGGCTGGGCCAGCATTTACTGCCCACCCAAGAGGGTAGTTAAGAGTCAACCACATTGCTGTGGGTATGGAGTCACATGTAGCCCAGACCAAGGAAGGATAACAGTTTCCATATTTTTCCTTTACCATCTCTTCCAAATCTTTCCCTTCGACCTGTTAAAGAATTCAGTCCTTTACCATCCCAGGGAATTTGGGCACACCTTACTGTGGGTGAGCTGCTTTCTTACCCAGCATGAGAGCCCGGTCTATCCCAAGTTCCCACAGAGTGCCTTGCATCAGTATTTAGGGTAAAATAGGTCAGTGGCGAAATCGCAGGAGATTGGCACAAGGTAACAATGCTCGTTCAAAGGGCTGGTGAAGGCAGAATGGGCTGAATGGTCTCCTTCAGCATAGTAACAATTCCACAATATTCCATTGTCACCATCATTGCACCGTGTATAACACGATGGGCATCCATTAGGAATGAGGTAGCTGCCAATGTCAATGGTGGGGGTTGAAGATACCAAGATTTGGTTCAAGTCTTGCAAATGATGCAGATTCAGGCTGTTATTTACAGCGTTGTCAATCAGCTGATCATCAGTCCATTGGAGTTGTCCCGATTTTCCTTTGTTGCCAGCTAATGTGCAACAAGCCATGTCTAGGGTCTTCACATCAACCTTGCAACCATCCTTCAAATGGACTGCTTTGAATTGGCGTGTGGACACCGTGGGCTAATCCAGCACTGTTGCCCATCTCTATTCACCCAGAGGACAGTTAAGAGTCAACAGCACTGCAGTGGGTCAGTGTAAAGCAGGCCAAGATGGCTGACTTGGAGCAGCACAGTGGCTCAGTGGTCAGCACTGCTGCCTCACAGTGCCAGGGACGCAGGTTCGATTCCAGCCTCGGGTGATTGTCTGTGTGGAGTTTGCACACTCTCCCCGTGTCTGCGTGGGTTCTGTCCCACAGTCTGAAGATGTGCAGGTTAGGACGGATTGGCCAGGCTAAATTGAACTCATTGAGACAGAAATTATTAGCAAAATACTCTTGATGAAGCTTGTCACTAAATAAGAGTTAAAAATTGATAATTACTTCAAGTGGAAGCTGCATGGGTCAATGGATTTATTGGAGGTTGACTATTTGGGTGTTTGGGGGGCTATGAGGAACGGACTAGAAACCTGTGCTGAGGTCCCAATTGAGTCAGCCATGATCCTGTTGAATGATGAAACAGCCTCATGGAGACAAATAGCCCAATCCTGCCTTAGGTCCTGTGCTCCAATTGTGAGGGATAGTTTCAGCAGCTAGTATCCAGGGATGTGCACGCAAGGGGGATTAGGTGTGGGAACTGCAGGGCTAGGGTAGGTGGGAGGGAGGCTTTTCGGAGGATTGGTGTGGATTCAATGGGCTGAGTAGCCTCCACATTCTAGGATTTCCTTTCCTAAAGGATATTATTGGGTATTTCTGACAGCAGCTGCAGGGTTGCCTTTGCAGTTTCATTGTCATCATTCAACTCTTAATCCCAGACTTTTATTGAATTCAAATTCCACTACCTGACATGGTGGATTCGAACCCTAACCTGTGGATTAAGTAGTCCTGCATTAAATCTCCTCATCTATCAGCCCCCTCTTTGCTGGGACCTGACAGATATATAGCTTGACTACCAACTACAATCAGAAATTCTGGGGCACGCAACTTCCTCCAAATGTAGCCAAGAATATTGGATGCAATTCTGGTGTCTCTCCTATCAGAAGGATGCTGTGAAACTTGAAGGGATTAGGAAAAGATTTACAAGGGTGTTGCCAGGGTTGGAGGGTTTGAGCTATAGGGAGAGGCTGAACAGGCTGGGGCTGTTTTCCCTGGAGTGTCGGAGGTTGAGGGGTGACCTTTTAAAGGTTTATAAAATCATTCGGGGCATGGATAGGACAAATAGACAAGGTCTTTTCTGTGGGTTGGCAGAGTCCAGAACTAGAGGGGAAAGGTATTAAAGGGACCTAAGGGCCAACTCTTTCACACAGAGGGTGGTACGTGTATGGAATGAGCTGCCAGAGGAAGTGGTGGAGGCTGGTACAATTACAACAAGTAAAAGGCACCTGAATGGCTATCTGATTAGAAAGGGTTTAGATGGAAATGGGACAAATGGGATTAGATTAGGTTAGGATAGCTGGTTGGCATTTACAAGTTGGACCCAAGGGTTCATTTCTGTGCTGTTCATTTCTATGACTCTATGACATTTAACGAGTGTGAATCTGCAGCAAATGTTCATAATAACACGAAGAGCTTAAGTAGTGACAATGGAGATGGATAGAGTGGGTCACACAGGGGCAACAAGAAAGTTCTTGAGATGGCACAGGAGGAAAGGTCATCAGGAAAAGCAATAAGATCACACTGGCCAAACTCTGAAGTGTGAGAACTTGCTGAAAGAGATGGCTTCAGGAAGATTGCAAGGATGTTGACCATGAGGGAGAAAGTTAATAGTGATGTGAGACAAAGTGAACTTAAACTGGGAAGCCTCAATGAGAGGTGGGTAGAAATGTACAGAGGTGTTGATCACTGCTATTAATGACGCAGTGAGTCAGCGCGTCACAACTCTATGAGATAGGTGCGTTCAGTGAAACATTTCAACATACAAAGCACTAATTCTAAAACACACAGATCTATTTTTGCAAAAAAAAGGAACAATTTAAATAAATTTAGCACAATCATGAACGAATCAGTGTAGCTGGAATGGCTCTAATTTGCTATTTAAAACATAGACAGAGACTCAGAAAGGCTCTCTCACTAAAGAAGTCAGGTCCCAGTCCTTCCAATCAGGTTGACAGTCTTTGATTATAATTTTAAAATCTTCCCCACCACCCCATCTACTCCTACCCACCTCATGCCATTTGCTTTTTCAGCTCCGACGTTCTAGACCCCTTCATGTCCTCCAACCCCATATCCATTGATGACAAGACCTTTAGTTTTAATCCTAGCACTGAGCAACTCTCTGCTGAAACTATCCCTCACAATTGGAGCATAGGACCTAAGGCAGGATTGGGCTATTTGTCCCCATGAGGCTGTTTTACCATTCAACAGGATCATGGCTGACTCAATTGGGACCTCAGCAGTTCCTCATAGCCTCCCAAACACCCAAATAGTCAACCTCCAATAAATCCATTGACCCATGCAGCTTCCACTTGAAGTAATTATCAATTTTTAACTCTTATTTAGTGACAAGCTTCATCAAGAGTATTTTGCGAATAATTTCTGTCTCAATGAGTTCAAGCAAGCCAATTTCACAGTGCTTAAAGTTTTGGGTTTGTAACATTTATAAATGTCCCAGATATTTTGAGGGTCTGGGATTTTTATCTTCAGAAAATACACTTCCTGACTTGAGGAAGCATACAAGATAGAAGATTCATTTCAAGTTGTAACAAAAAATAACTTTAATGAGGTGATTCACTCATTTTACAACTTATTAGTAAGGATTTATCAGCTAATAAGTGTATGGTTATGCTAAAAACTGTCAAAAGATACATACCAAATCTAATATTTGTGTTACTTATAACTATTCAAGAATATCAAAAGACATCTAAGAATAGCGAATAATAAAATATCTAACAAGCTAAACTTTTAACGAAAGGTTTAACCTGAAAGTACTAAGAGAGTAAGTTATTTTCAGTTTTAGAAGTTATTTAGATGTTTTCTAAAATTTCTGAAATTTCAGAAGGGTCTTGTTTTCTAATATTTGTTTGACTCCCCCTGCTTGGCAAGTGCAGAGGTTTGTCAACACTCCAGTTAGCTTCCTCCTACTTTCATGTGATGCTTTATCAATTAACATCATTAGAACATAGAATATCACAGCACATTATGAGCCCTTCTGCCCTCGATGTTGCGCCAACCAGTGAAACCAATCTAAAGCCCATCCAACCTAACCTGCTCCATTTTCATCCATATGTTTATCCAAAGAGCAGTTAAATGCCCTTAAAGTTGGTGAGTCTACTATTGTTGCATATTCCTTAGTCTGTAGTTATTCCCATTGTGAAGTTGTGAGCTTCTATCTTGTCAAGTTACCTGTAATGTTTCATATTCCTTCCATCTCACCCTTTTGATCTTTAAAGAATCCTTTGTTAAATATTTATCAAACCTGAAAGGGTTCAGAAAAGATTTACAAAGATGTTGCCAGGGTTGGAGGATCTGAGCTATAGGGAGAGGCTGAACAGGCTGGGGCTGTTTTCCCGAGAGGCTGAAGGGTGACCTTACAGAGGTTTATAAAATTATGATGGGTATGGATAGAGTAAATAGACAAGGTCTTTTCCCTGGGGTGGAGGAGTCCAGAGCTAGAGGGCATAGGTTTAGGGTGAGAGGGGAAAGATATAAAAGAATACTAAGGGGCAACCTTTTCATGCAGAGTGCAGTGTGTGTATGGAATGAGCTGCCAAAGGAAGTGGTGGTGGCTGGTACAATTACAACATTTAAAAACATTTGGATGGGTATAGGAATAAGAAGGGTTAAGAGGGATATGGACCAAGTGCTGGCAGGTGGGACTAAATTGGTTTGGGAATATCTGGTTGACATGGACGGGTTGGACTGAAGGGTTTGTTTCCATGCTGTGCTTCTCTATGACTCTATGACTCTATTATAAGTGTTGAGTTGCAATGGTATTTGCATTGTGATGATACTGTGGCTTTAAGAGGAGTATTTCGTTCTTTTTATTTGAGATTTTTAACAGCGGTTATGAGCTATCTATTGAAACCCCTTAAAGTAAACAGCTTATGAGGCCTTGGGTTATTTTTCAAATTTGGAACAATAGAAGCAGCCTGAATGGGTGGGACAAGTTACCACAGAACCAGGATTTTTGGTTTTAGTTTTGCAGTAGTAGCTGCTGTTGGGGTCTTGAAGCCAGGTGGAAACTGCAGTCCATTTCACCTTGCGACTCTCTCTCTCTCTCTCTCTGTCTGTCTCTTTCTCGCTCAGTTTTCTCTTGATTTGTTTTTCTCCTGCTATTGGAGTTGGACAATCTATTTTTCTGAATTTGCCTTTGCCAAGGGTGTGTTAAGGGGATATTTCTGTATTGGAACGGGTACTATTTAGTCATTAAACAATCTGTTCTTCTATTCAGTTTTTCAATAGAGTTAAGTTACGCCAATTTCTTATTTCTTTAATTGTATTTTGACTACAGTGTTTGAATACAGTATGTTTTGTTTCAAATCTGGTGGTTTGACCAATCAAATTGCATCTGGAAAGCAATGTCTGTCATTTGCCATTAAAGTAAGAAAAGATTAGATTATGTTAGATTAGATTACTTACAGTGTGGAAATAAGGCCTCGGCCCAACAAGTCCACACCGACCCGCCGAAGCGCAACCCACCCATACCCCTACATTTACCACTTACCTAACACTACGGGCAATTTAGCATGGCCAATTCACCTGACCCGCACATCTTCGGACTATGGGAGGAAACCGGAGCACCCGGATTAGGGTCTGGGCAATCTTCTTAACATATTTTAAGGGAGTTTGGTCTGGTCCATATCAGATTTTTGCCATTAATATCAGTTGAATTGTTCCAGTATTTCTTCTGAAAGTAAATTGTTACATTCACTCTCAGGTGTGATGTTACAATGTCCTTTTGCAGGCTCTTTTAGTGATTAAACAATTGTTTATGCCTTTTTTATTATCTGTTTTTTTAGTACAAATTTAATTAATAGCACACTTGCTCGATATTTCCTTTTATTTGCATCTTTCTCCTGGAGTTTGTTCCACCTAATTAGTTGCACTTATTTCTCAATCAACCCTACATTAGATAGCATCCCGTACTGCTTTTGAAGGAAGAGAATTCCATGGACTATCGATGCTCTGAGAGTGAAAACGTCTTCCCACCTCTATCTTAAACAATCTCTCTCCACCCACTTTTAACAGCCTCATCAAAATCTACAACTCCCAACTGTTTAGCCCTCTCTAACTGTTTTCCCACTTCCTGCCCATTAACCAAGATCCACATTGCATTAGAACTGTTAACAGATCAGTGAAAGTGTTTGCTCAACTGTTTGGAGATCCCACGGAAAATATAGAATCGCAACAAAGTGCTGCACAGTAATTTTGATTTTGATACCACAAGGATATGGGAAGAATATGGCGTTTGAAACCTGGAGCCTAACTGACACAAGTAACAGAGGGACCTAGGGGTTCAGGTATCTAATTCTTTGAAGTTTGCGTCACATACAGAGATGAAAATGTGTTGCTGGAAAAGCGCAGCAGGTCAGGCAGCATCCAAGGGGCAGGAGAATCGACGTTTCGGGCATGAGCCCTTCTTCAGGAATGAGGAAAGTGTGTCCAGCAGACTAAGATAAAAGGTAGGGAGGAGGGACTTGGGGGACGGGCGTTGGAAATGCGATGGGTGGAAGGAGGTCAAGGTGAGGGTGATAGGCCGGAGTGGGGTGGGGGCGGAGCAGTCAGGAAGAAGATTGCAGGTTAGGAAGGCGGTGCTGAGTTCGAGGGTTGTGACTGAGACAAGGTGGGGGGAGGGGAAATGTGGAAACTGGAGAAATCTGAGTTCATCCCTTGTGGTTGGAGGGTTCCTAGGCGGAAGATGAGGCGCTCTTCCTCCAGCTGTCGTGTTGCTATGGTCTGGCAATGGAGGAGTCCAAGGACCTGCATGTTCTTGGTGGAGTGGGAGGGGGAGTTGAAGTGTTGAGCCACGGGGTGGTTGGGTTGGTTGGTCCGGGTGTCCCAGAGGTGTTCTCTGAAACGTTCCGCAAGTATGCGGCCTGTCTCCCAATGTAGAAGAGGCCACATCGGGTGCAGCGGATGCAGTAAATGATGTGTGTGGAGGTGCAGGTGAAGTTGTGGTGGATATGGAAGGATCCCTTGGGGCCTTGGAGGGATGTGAGGGAGGAGGTGTGGGCGCAAGGTTTGCATTTCTTGCGGTTGCAGGGGAAGGTGCCGGGAGTGGAGGTTGGGTTGGTGGGGGTGTGGACCTGACGAGGGAGTCGTGGAGGGAGTGGTCTTTTTGGAACACTGATAGGGGAGGGGGTCACATACGGAGAGGATGGTTAAAAAGACACTTAACACTCTTGCCTTCATTGTTCAGATATTTGAGAATAGGAGGTATGACATCATGGGGGGCAAGTTTGAGTGGTACTGGAAAAGCACAGCAGGTCAGGCAGCATCCGAGGAGCAGGAAAATCGACATTTCAGGCAGGATCCCAATGATGTCATGCTGAGGTTGTACAGGACAGTGGTGAGGCCATTTCTGGAGTACTGTGTCTTCCAGTTACAGGAAGGATGCTATTAAGTTGAAGAGGGTTCAGAAGAGATTTACCAGGATGTTGCTGGATATGGAAGGTTTGAATTATAAAGAAAGGCTGGAGAGACTGGGACTTATGTCTCTGGAGCATAGGAAGTTGAGAGGTGACCTTATAGAAATTTATAGAACCATGAGGGCTATAGATAGTGTAGTTTTTAGTATAGATAATGTAGTTTTTAATATAGATAGTTGTCTTTTCTCTAGAGTGGAGGATTCAGGAATAGGGGGCATATTTTTAAGGAAAGAGATTTAGACAAAACATGAGAAGCCAATATCTTACCCAGAGGATGGCTCACATATGGTATGAGCCTCCTGAGGAAGTTGTGGATGTAGATACAGTTACAATGTTTAAAAGACATTTATATAAGTACCTTAAAAGAAAAGATTTGGAGAGACATGGGCCAGGAGCAGGCAGGTGGGACTAGTTTAGTTTGGGGATTATGTTCAGCATGGACTGGTTAATCTGTTTCCGTGCTGTATGACTTTATGACTCCATAAATAAAGAAAGTTGGGAACAGGAAAGGCCAGAAATGGTTCTGATAAAATAAAGCTGCAAGAAAACATGATGCCGAGCAGCTAATGGATGCTGCCTACCCTCAGGGTCAAAATCCTGGAATTCCCTCCCTCAGGGACATTGTGGGTCTAACTACAGCACATGGACTGCAGCAGATCAAGAAAGCAGCTCACCCCCACCTTCTTAAGGGGCAACTAGGGATGGGCAATAAACGCTGGGCCCAGCCAGTAATGCCACGCGTGGATAATAAACATTTATTGTGTTATTCCTTCCCAAAGGCTCATACATTAAGAAGTGGGGCCTGGAGTTTGTGACAGAAAACAAGGTTTAGTTTTAAACAACAAGAACAGAGAGGCAGAAGGAGAGGGGGGGAAAAAAACTGCATTTGAATGGCACCTTTCATGATCCAGTGGATGTCTCGAAGCACATTACAGCCAATGAAATCAGCACAAAATACTGCAAAGTCAGCAGTCTGAAATGCAAACGGAAAGTGCTGGAGAAACTCTGTGGGCCTGACAGCATGTACAGAGAGAGAAATAGCATTAATGTTTTGATTGAAATCTAACATCTTGCAGAGCCTTAGTTCAAACTCAGCAGCGCCGGTGGATGTGCCAACAGCATGGGCTGTACTGGGGAACATACATTTGGAAATACAATGGTCCTGGTGACAACTGTGTGCCCGCAAAGTTTCACCCTGGCAAGGAGCATGCAAATCACAGCCCACCGGATAGCACAAATCCTGCTGCAAGAGTTTCAAAGTCTCTAGCCAGAAGCAATATTGTACAATTGGAAGGTAGTTCCGAATGCTTCTGAGAAGGTACGGGTGAAGGCTGTGATTCTCGGAGCACTTCACTGCTAACCACACAGACTTCAACCTCATAAAGCAGCAAACACATTTTATATCTCAGACACTGAACGTGCCAATATACAGTTTGTGATATAGCCAGAATTTAATGTATTTACCAGTGCACGTCTCCAAATAACTGTGATCTTAATAATTGTGCTGGACTCTAATCTAGGAGCAAATTAATGCAGATGCCGGAATCTGTACCGAAAACAACAAATGCTGGAGGTCACGGTGGGTCAGACAGCACCCATGGGGACAGAGCACCTCTGGGGACAGAGCACCCATGGGGACAGAGCGAGCTAACCTTTCCAGTCCAGATAACTCCTCATCAGAGCTGAAGTGAAGTGTTCATCTCTGATGAAGCGTCAGTTAGACTCAAAAGGCTGGCTCGTTCTGTCCCCATGGGTGCTCTGTTCCCATGGGTGCTCGGTCCCCATGGATGCTGTCTGACCCACTCTGGGTCTCCAGCATTTTTTTAATTCTAATTCACTCTTGAAGCAAAAATTGCCCATTTGATAACTAAAGTTACAAGTGAGTGTGACCACATTGACACCTAATTTCCTCTGCTTGGTTAGTGCCAATTGCTAACATCTATATGGTTTTAACTGGGACCAGGAACAGCATCTGCTCCTGCTCTCATTTCTACCATTTCTTATATTTTCTAATCAACCTGTTGTAATGCATCTCTGGAGCAGGTGGGACTTGAATGCAGCCCTTCTGGCTCAGAGGTAGGGACTCTACCACCGCACCACAGAGGTAGGGATGCTACCAGACTGATTTCAATTGTGTGTCATTGCAAATACATTAATGTCATTGAGGGGTCTGCTGGATGTTGTGAAACTTGAAAGAGTTCAGAAAAGATTGACAAGGATGTTGTCAGGTTTGGAGGGTTCGAGGTATAGGGAGAGGCTGAATAAACTGAGGCTATTTTCTCTGGAGGGTGAGGGTGACCTTATAGAGGTTTATAAAATCACGAGGAGTCACCATTTGATTATCACCATGAATCAATTCCTTTTACTCCCTTGTTAGTAAAACATCTATCTGCTTTGGCCTGAATAATACTCAATCACCAACATCTTTGTGGGCGACACGGTGGCACAGTGGTTAGCACTGCTGCCTCACAACGCCAGAGACCCGGTTTAAATTCCCACCTCAGGTGACTGTCTGTGTGGAGTTTGCACATTCTCCCCGTGTCTGCATGGGTTTCCTCCAGGTGCTCCGGTTTCCTCCCACAGTCCAAAGATGTGCAGGTTAGGGTGAATTGGCCATGCTAAATTGCCCGTAGTGTTAGGTGTAGGGGTATGGGTGGGTTGCACTTTGGTGGGTCAGTGTGGACTTGTTGGGCCGAAGGGCCTGTTTCCACACTGTAAGTAATCTAATCTCCACCAGCATCTGGCATTTACAAAAAACATCATTCTTGGCATTTATTGTCAATCCCTTTTTGCTGTTGAATGGAATGCAGTTCAGAGTCGACCATGTTGCGATGAAAGTGGAGTTGTGTGTCGATCAGACCGTGTAAGGGGGGCAGATTTCCTTCCCTAACGAGGGACCCAGACTTCCTTTATGCTGATGGCTGTTATTATGCCAACTCTTAATTCCAGATTAATTTTGAATTTCACCATCTGTCGTGTTGGGATTCAAACTCCTATCTGCTCAATATTCACACAGGGCTTTGGATTATGAGTTGGTTAACTATGCCACTGCCTTCTCTTTTGATACATTGAAGAGGCCCACACCATTTCATGATTTGGAGATGTCGGCGTTGGACTGGGGTTAAAAAAATCACACAACACCAGGTTATAGTCCAACAGGTTTAATTGGAAGCACTAGCTTTCGGAGTGACGCTCCTTCATCAGGTGATTGTGGAAGAGCAGTGCTTCGAAAGCTAGTGCTTCCAATTAAACCTGTTGGACTGTAACCTGGTGTTGTGTGATTTTTAACTTTGCACACTATTTCAAGTTTTGTTGCTGCAGCAAAGGTCAAACTTCTCATGCTGATCTCACAGTATTTACTTAACATATTTGGGGAATATAACCATTCAGTTTACATTGATGCGAAGCCAAAACTGTTTCGCATTCACTCAAAAAAATGTAAGTACAATAAAACGTGGAGTGATATTTTATACATATGGGGGAGAAATTCAGCATTGTTTCCATTGCTTATTTGGAAGGATTAGCGAGATGAACTTTGGGCCTCCCTTCCCAGAAATATGATGCTAGTTTCGAAGTATTCAGGGTCCTTGACTGAGTCTGACATTGAGTGTCCAGTGAAAGCAAGTGTCCTAGCACTAATGGACTGAGGTTCATCTGTGAACGATGGGATCCTGTATCTTGTTCCATGGCCTGAGTGGATTAACCAGATCACCGACTCTGCTAAAATGGCTCAGACTGGGCTTTCAACTGGGTGGGATGAGGCACAAGTGGGGCACAGAGGTCATGGGCTCTCCAGTGCCGCGTTCGGCCTGTAAGGGACTGCTCCAGGCTGTCAGGTCCGTGTGGCAATATTTGGAAAGGCTCCCGAACAGAACAAAAGGAACTGCACGAAATTGCTGTCTAGATGCACAGCGTCTGGGGAAAGCATAAAGATCCCAAGAAACTTGCCGCAGTGGAAACGCTGACAAGGTGTGAAAAGGGATGTTCATCTCCCAACCTGGAGCGAGAGTCAGTAACTTTGCAGACTCTGCTGGCGTTCTGAGGGAGTTGGCTTCTCACCAGTTCAAGCACTGACAAGGAATATTCCACAAGAAAAGAAAGGAAGTCCTTCATTTACATAACCCAATGCACTTTACAGCCAATGAAATACTTCTCAAGTGTAATCACTGTATAATATATGAAATCTGACAGCCAATTAGCTCTCAGAAAGCTCTCAGTAACAGCGGTGTGACAAAAGGCCAAGCAATGTATTTTTTAAATTGACGGTGGATGAAGATTAATTATTAACCAGGGATAAATCCACGGTGCTTCTTTGAAATAGT
The DNA here is from genome assembly GCF_020745735.1 of Hemiscyllium ocellatum. Lineage (NCBI taxonomy): Eukaryota > Metazoa > Chordata > Chondrichthyes > Orectolobiformes > Hemiscylliidae > Hemiscyllium > Hemiscyllium ocellatum. Next base: position 10,320,172 of record NC_083445.1, on the reverse strand, counting down.
GCCATTGGATCTGTTACTTCCACATGTGGGGTAGATAGGAGCCAGGTTTAATATCTCATCCAGAACATAGCATTTCCGATACAGTCGTACTGCACTGCACTGAAGTGTCTGATTACTTAGAGACACAGAGCACAACTCGTCCATGCCGACCAGATATTCTACATTACTCCATTCCCATTTGTCAACATGTGGCCCTTAACCCTGTCACTCATATACCCACCTAGATGCCTGTTAAATGCTGTAATTGTACCAGCCTCCGCCACTTCCTCTGGCAGCTCATTCCATACTGGCACCACCCTTTTTTGCAAGTCTACATTTTATCAGCTTGAAACAGTGCCCCCAATTTACAATTGAGCCAATTTCATGTCCCCACCCCTGTTATCTATCTTGGTGTTCTTGAACATCTCCAGTTCAAACTGATCCCCAACCCTCCCCGATCAGCTGTCACTCAGAGTCATAGAGATGTACAGCACGGAAACAGACCCTTCGATCCAACCCGTCCATGCCGACTAGATATCCCAACCCAATCTAGTCCCACCTGCCAGCACCTGACCCATATCCCTCCAAACCCTTCCTATTCATATACCCATCCAACTGCCTCTTAAATGTTGCAATTGTACCAGCCTCCACCACTTCCTCTGGCAGCTCATTCCATACACGTACCACCCTCTGCGTGAAAATGTTGCCCCTTAGGTCCCTTTTAAATCTTTCTCCTCTCACTGTAAGCCTATGCCCTCAAGTTTTGGACTCCCCTACCTGAGGGAAAAGACCTTGACTATTCCCCCTATCCATACCTCTCATGATTTTATGAATTTCGATAAGGTCACCCCTCAGCCTCCAACGCTCCAGGGAAAATAACCTCAGCCTATTCAGCCTCTCCCTATAGCTCAAACCCTCCAACCCTGGCAACATCCTTGTAAATTTTTTCTAAACCCTTTCAAGTTTCACAAAATCTTTCCTATAACAGAGAGATCAGAATTCTTGTGTGTAAGTTTGTAGAGTGGCAATTGAATGTGCAAACTCTAACTCAAGGGTGATACCATTCAGTGGGCTTTAGCACTGTTTAACATGAGAAATGGGTGGAGGAGAGACAGCTATAATAGCTGATGTAAAAATGTGAATTGTTCATTAATTCAATAGAACAACACAATATGCACAGCAAAGTAAAAATTTAATACTTATTAAAATATCAGAAGATTTTTAAATTATAAGTGTTGTTCATCTGAATAACTATAGACTGTTAGCTTAACTTGGGGAATGTGCACTGCAAGGTTATGACTTTGCTAGGAGCCTGGGGAGAATAGTTAGGAGAAACTCTCATTGCCTAGAAGACTACTGGATTTTCAACAGAGTGACCCATTTAAGAAAAGATTGAACAACCATTTGACAAAAATGTAGGATCTTGGGAGAAGGGAAGGCATACTTCCACGAAAATAGGATCAGGAGATGGCCATTCAGCCCCTCGAGCCTGCTCTGGTATCCATTGGGATCATGGCTGATTGGCCTTCCTCCCGTCCAAACTCCTGCCCTTTGGCCATAACCTTTGATTCTCTAATTGAGCAAGAATCTATTTATCTTCTCCTTAACATAGTGGACTTAGTTTGCATTTACTCCAGAACAGAGCTAGTACAGGTAAGATGGGTTGAATGTCCTCCTACTGCAGTGTCATATTTTGAATTAGGAAATTCACTGGAGCCTTTACTTACGGGACACATTCTCCGGTGAATTGTCGAGCAAGCACCACTTTTAGCAGAAGTGCTTTTTGAGTGATAATTAGGGTAATTGGTTTATCAGGGTGTTGGCCTGTGCATGAAACGTCAGTTCTCCTTCTCCTTTGATGCTGTCTGACCTGCTGCGCTTTTCCAGCAACACATTTTTAAGCTATGGAGGAACAATGCAAGAATGGGACTATTTGGATAGCTCTATCTAATGGCTAGTATCGTGCAATAGACTGAATGGCCTCTTTAAAAGCTTTGTCGTTCTATGATTGTTCAAATCCATTGAACGCCAATTCTTCACCACCTTTGGAATCACAGGGTTGGGTCAAAACTGTGGACCTCCCCCCCCCATCCCCCTCCCCCGTCTCTAGCAAGACTCAACACATGGCATACCTACCCCTCATGGGCTGCTGCGATTCCATGAGATAGATCACCACCATCTCAAGGGGCAGTTAGGGACAGCCCATGAAAGAAGCTTTTTTTAAGAGGTGGAAAATTTTGATTGGACAGGCAGTAAGGCTTTGCAAAGGTTTAGGACTTGCAAGGTTTGTGTTGAGATATTACCTCAGCACTTGAGTAATAATAGTGTTGTCATTCAATTAATTAACGGTGAAATATGTTAGTGAGGAAGAGAGTTGAGAGGATTAAATAAGAGAGAGATGGAATTGACAAGAGGCAGACCGTTTATGTGGAAAAATTTAAAGATTGTGGTAAAGTTTGATAGGGCAAAGAAGGAGACGGTGGTGAGGGGTTGATTAAACCTGGGAGTGGTGGTGGGCACAGGTATAAAATAACCCCTCATATATCCAAGAAGGAGTACACAACAGATGTTTACTCAGAGAGTGGTGGGAATGTGGAACCTGCTGCCAACAGGGAGAGATAGATAGGCATTAGGCCGAATTGGATAATCACGTGAGGGGAAATGAATGGAAAGGTACTTCAGTGAGGTCGAATAAAGAGAGCTGGGAGAAGTCTAGATTGTATCAGTGTGGACACAGAAACACACAAAATCGCAGGAGTAGGCCATTCAGCCCTTTTGAGACTGCTCCACCATTCGTCGTGCATCAGCTGGCTTGCTTTTGGGAGGCTTTTGCTTGACTATTACTGCAGATAATGTTCCCCAAAATCTGTGTTTGATTCCCACCGTGGCAGGTGGTGGAATTGGAATTCAATAAAAACTGAAATTAAGAATCTGCTGATGATTGTCAGGAAAATTCCACCCGGTTCACAAGTGTTTTTTAGGGAGGAAAACTGCCATCCTCCCTGGTCTGACCTATATGTGACTCCAGACACACAGAAATGTAATGATTTTTTAATGGCTCTCTGAGGTAATTAGGGATAGGCAATAAATTCTGGCCTAGCCAGTGACACCCACATCCAGGGAATAATTTTTAAAAGTATCCCATTCCCACTTTTCCCCATACCCTTGATTCCTTTAGCCCTGATAACTATATCTACCTCCTTCTTGAAAACATTCAGTGTTTTGCCTTGACTGTTTCCTGTCAGAGGTGAAGAAATTCCTCCTCATTTCAGTCCTAAATGGCCTACCCTGTATTCTTAAACTGTGAACCCCCAGTCATGGGAGAATATCCTTCCTGCATTTTTTTTTCTTAATCAAAACACTCCTGTTTATTTTCTCTTTTTTTTAACCCCAAGGTAAAGTCACCATTATCCTATCAGACTATGGCACTGCTGTCTCATTAGAGAGAGAGATAGATGACTGTGGTGGTTTAACCTGAGGGGTACAATGCCTGAGGTGATGGGAGAGGTTGAGTCTGTCATTGTAACCTCAGCTGATGTGGGAATTGAACCCGTACTCCTGTTGGTGCTCTATATGTGCAAGCCAGCTGTCCAACCAACAGAGCTAATCAACCAGCCCCCCTTCCTGCATTTATCTTTTTTTGTGTGTTTTTTTAATATCAGAAAACCAACATTTTTTTCTGAAGAGGAGGGAATCTCCTGTTGATCTTTTTTTTCTCTTTACCCCCACACTACCACCTAACTGCTTATTTTATCCCCAGCACCCATGGTGTGTGTGTGCAAGTGCGAGACGCAGTGAGAGACACAAAGTGCACAAATCTTTATTTAATTTCTACCACCAGGAAGAAAGGAAACGCCTGAGAGGCCAATGACAAGCATCACCCTTCACATCAAACCTTCCTGCATTTATTTATATTTTTTCTTTTTTTCTCTCTTTTTTCTTTTCTTTTTTTAAATTAACCCCCCCACACACACACACACTACTGTCTAACTGCGGTAGTGTTTATTTCCCCCAGCAACAATGGTGTGTGTGTGCAGGTGTGAGACACAGTGAGAGACACAAAGTGCACAAATCCTTATTTAATTTCCACCACCAGGAAGATAGGAAACACCCGAGTGGCCTGTGACAAGCAATGCCCTTCACATCAAACCTTCCTGCGTTTATCCTGTTAAAATTCTATAGGTTCCAATGAATGGTTAAACGGGGAAGGCTTATCAGAGCAGCAATTCCTCTGAGATTTGTCCGAAATGAAGCATTAAAGGGAAGGGAATTAATGTTTAAAATATATAATTATAATCCAGATTTATTTATTAATTCGTTTATTTTTTTAATCAGCTAACCATGGGGAGTTTTATTTTCTGAATTCAGTGAGATTGCTGGGTTTACACTTGCTGTTAACTTCCTGCTGCAAAAATCTCAACACGTTTTTTTTAAAATAGTTGCGTGGCTTTAACCATGGGAAGTTTATGTTGCAGAGCTCTCATACAGTCTTAGAGCTATACAGCAAGGTAACACACCCTTCCGCCCATGCGGACTACAATCCCCAAACTAAATTAGACCCACCTGCCTGCGCTTTCCAAATATTTCTTCTTGCACTATTGTACGTTGTAACTGTACACACATCCAGCCACCACATCCTCTGAAAGTCCATTCCACACACTAACCACTATTTTTTTAAAAAAAAAGTCCCAGAAGTCTCTTTTCAATTTGTATCCTCTCACCTTACAGTGTTGAAATCCCTCACTCCAGGGAAAAGACTTGATGTTCATCTTCTCGACACCCCTCCTGGCTTTATACAACCTCTATCAGGCCACCCTCAATGAAAACAAAAACTCCTCGCCTCTCTTTATAACTCAAAGTCTCTATTCCCGCAACATCCTGGTGACTCTCTCTCCGGTTTGATAGTATCTCATGCCACTTCGGAGGCACGTTTCGCGATTTGGTTAATTCGACTAAAATAGCAGCTTCGGTTGAATGGGGACTATCTAAAGTTGGGCATGGCTCTAGCCACGAGGCTAGGGGGGACGCTGAACAAGCTACACATTAAAAACAACAACAATGACAAATTAGAGATTGCAGGTGCCCTTTTGGGGATCTGAGACTGATTAAGGAATGTGAGATTTAAAGTTGGATTTCCCTCTATCATCAGGTGAGAGTTACTTCTTGTTTCCAGGGAATAAAATCTTCTGCCGCGCAGTTTATTTTAACAACCACGAGAATGTAAATAATAAACAAAAACACAAATAGCCAACAGCTATTATAACAAAATAGCGTTAACAGCCATGGGAGGAATGTCAATATTTCATCACTGGGAGCAAAGACAATCTCCACTCGGTCAGGAACAACAATGCCGGTACAATACCCGCAATGTTTCCCTCAGTCAGAAATGTATCACTGTGAAGGGAATTCTCTCTCTCTCTCTCTCTCTCTCTCGATTCACCCCTGCTCCGAACACGGATGGGAATGGAAAGCGGATGCATTGTCTGATGTCTGAGTCGCTTGCAGCCCAGAAAGCCTTAAATCTCTCCTTTCAGACGCTCATAAAGCAATACCTTCCCGGGCAATGTCAGAAACAAGTTAGAGGCTGAACGCGCGGACTGGAATTCGGACACAGATGTGCTCTAAGACTCGAACGTGCAGGCCAGTTTTCTGCTGGACTTACCCATTTAGGGACTGTACAGTCCTTTACCGTCACTGAAACTGAGACTCCAAGGGTAAAAGAGATTTTGCCGCGTGTGTATGTGTGTGTGTGTGTAAGTGTGTTTGTATGTGTGTATGTGTATGTGTGTGCGCGTGTGTATATGTGTGTGTATGTATGTGTGCGTGTGTGTATATGTGTAAGTGTGTGTATGAGAGTATGTGCATGTGTGTGTACGTGTGTGTGCATGTGTGTAAGTGCATGTATATATATGTGTGTATGCATGTGTATTTGTGTGTGTACCTGTGTGTATATGTGTGTGCGTGTGTATTTGTGTGTGTGTACCTGTGTGTATATATATATGTGTGTGTGTGCATGTGTATTTGTGTGTGTGTACCTGTGTGTATATATATGTGTGTGTGTGTGCATGTGTATTTGTGTGTGTACCTGAGTGTATATGTGTGTGCGTGTGTATTTGTGTGTGTGTGTACCTGTGTGTGTGCGTATATATATGTGTGTGTGTGTGTGTGTATGTATACCCCTGTCTGTTATCCAAGTCTGTCCATACAAGAACAACAGCTAGACTTACAAATCCCCCCAGTGGAGACGGGATACATAAAATATCTTTCCAGAAAATTATCTGTTCATTAAAACTGCATTTTGTTGCTTTTGAATGATTCAGTGTAGAATACGACACGCCGTTTGTATTTCAGCACGTGCTCATTTATATTCGATATGTTCGATTATTCGTAAGAATTTTATCCGTGAGGTATTTTGAAATCTCAAGACAAATCTTTTTTTAAAAAAATACAGGACGGGTTAGTTTTACGAAATGGCCACAAACGTTTTGTTTTTGAACGAATTTGAGGCGATGTGTTCCCATCAGTGAGTCATGTCAACGATGTTTTGTGCTGTCTGTCGGATCCCGCAGTTTAGCGAACACAAACTCCTCTCAAGTTTGACAATAGGAGCCTGTATTTTGTGACGGGGCCGAAGTCTCAGCAGAGGCGGCATCACATTCGAGTAGAAAGTCGGCGATCATTGCAACAGAAATACTGTGCCCAGTTATGGAGCAGACTAGGGTGTTGTTGGGGAGGGAGTGAGGCCAGTCATGTTGGAGGGAGGTGTGTTTGGGGGTGAGGCTGGGGGAGAAACAAAAGCGGCGCTAGGTCAACGCACTCATTCCAGAGAGGAAATGACCCAGTATTGGAGAAACGACTTTCCGTTCACACTGAGATGTCGCTTTAATTCCTCCTTTGAAAATCAAAAGGGCCCAATAGAATAGGAGCCGGAATGATGAGAAAAAGATCGAATTAATATTAAAATGTGTTCGCCGGGGCGAGGGAAGCGCTGGGGAATGTGGGGGTGGGTGGTGGGGATTAGAGAGATGGCTTACTTATATAACCGCAGTGGATGGGCCGAAGGGCCGTTGTCTCTAAAATCGCGACGTGAGGGGAAATTGGAAACTGAATTGTACGAGTTACCATAGAGAGAGAAACAGAGAGAGAGAGAGACAGAGACAGAGACAGAGAGAGGGAGAGAGAGACAGAGATAGAGAGAGACAGAGACAGCGATAGAGGGAGAGAGAGAGAGAGACAGAGAGAAAGAGAGGGGGGCGAGAGAGAGACAGAGACAGAGAGAGAGAGAGAGAGACAGAGAGAAAGAGAGGGGGGCGAGAGAGAGACAGAGACAGAGAGAGACAGAGACAGAGAGAGAGGGGGGGTAGAGAGAGAGAGACAGAGACAGAGAGACTGAGACAGACAGAGAGACAGAGAGAGAGACAGAGAGGGGGGGAAGAGAGAGAGACTGAGACAGACAGAAACAGAGAGAGACAGGGAGAGGGAGAGAAAGGGAGACAGAGAGAGACAGAGTGAGACATAGAGATAGACAGAGAGGGAGAGAGAGAGAGAGAGAGACAGGGCGAGACAGAGAGATGGAGAGAGAATGAGACGGAGAGGGAGAGAGGGCGAGACAGAGACAGAGTGAGACAGTGAGAGGAGTGGAGGGGATAGGTGGGGTATGAGCAGTGAAGGGACGGGATGGTCTTGCCCTTAATATTGGGACTCCAATGTTAAACAGCATCTGGTGGAGAGGGGCTAGTCTGGGCTATTAGTAACCGGGGTTTGGGCGGGGAAGAGGGCGGTTTATGCGTGTCACTTCAGCTCAGATCCCTGGCTCCAGGATTTCTCTGGGATTCAGTGCATTCCTCCCTGACGTCAGGGACCATTACAGAGAAGATTCGTGCGTTTAAAGGAGGAGAGGGCTTCTGTGTGTGTGTGTGTGTGTGTTATTTTGTGCAGCTCGGTCTAGATGGTTAAACACTGGCAATCTCCAGTGACCAAGGGAGGAGAAACGACAAAAAGGGACAAGGAAGCCAGGGAGAAAGCAGACAAAAGAAAGTTTTGAGCTCTTGGCTTGAAGAGAGAGGATTGAGAGAAGTTGGGTCTCCTTGATTCTCTCTCTCTCTCTCTCTCTGCCTTCATGTAGCCGCCGTGGCCGAGTAACCTGCGATGACTTTGGGGTCGGAGATGGCAGCGAGGCCGCTCGAGGTTGAGGAGCCGGACGTGGACGTGGTGGGTGAGGACAGCGAGCCGGCGCCCGGGCTCTGGCCGGAGGAGGAGCGGGGGACTGTCCGGGCGGCGGCGGCGGCGGCGGCGCACCCTGCCGGCGGCGGCTGGGAGGAGCAGATGCCACCGCCCAAGAAGCCGCCGGTGAAGCCTCCCTACTCCTACATCGCGCTGATCACCATGGCCATCCTGCAGAGCCCCAAGCAGCGGCTGACCCTGAGCGAGATCTGCGAGTTCATCAGCACCAGGTTCGCCTACTACAAAGAAAAATTCCCGGCCTGGCAGAACTCCATCCGCCACAACCTATCCCTCAATGACTGCTTCGTCAAGATGGCCAGGGAACCGGGCAACCCGGGCAAAGGCAATTACTGGACCCTGGACCCCAACTCCGCTGACATGTTCGACAACGGGAGCTTTCTGAGGCGGAGGAAGCGTTTTAAGCGGCAGTCCCACCTGGGAGTGTTGAGGGGTCATGCCCACCTCCACCCAGCCCTGAGCTACAGCCCCTACGGTTGCAGCGTCCAGTTCCCCAGCGCTGGCTACCCGCCTCTGACCTTCCAGCACCCCCACCCCTGCCCCCTGCCAACTCCAGGCCACCTCCTGCCCTCCCTGGCCGGCTTTCTCCACCAGGGGAGAGAGCTCGACCCCAAGTCGCTCGCCCCCCCGCTCAGCCCCCAGCCCATCAAAGTCGAGTCCACCTCGTCCCTGGCTGCCTTCTGCCTGGACAGCGCGTTGAGCGGCCCTGGCTCCCCTCCTGTGTACCCCACCCCGGTGATCTCCGCCATTGTCTCTCCCTCCCAGAGTCTGGTCGACGTGAACTGCACCCAAACACAGACGGGAGCGAAATTCGCCAGCAAACTCCTACAACTGCACAACTACCGTTACTGATGGTGGCGATCAGGTGAGGAAGGGGGAGGGGGAGGGGTGGTGTCTGATGTCCTGCAGAAACCTTACAAATATGCCCTTGAATCAACGTGCTCCAGTTTAGAGTGAAGGGCAGGAAATTGCAAATTGACAGTATTTTGATTAAAACTGATCCTTTTAAGGCTGTTACAACCCTGCTATATTTTCAATGACTGACCCGCGATTAATTCACACTCTGAATTCAATTTCATTTTTAAAGACCCGGACATCTCTGGAAATTCCCGGATTTGGGAATTTAGGCTAAATTTTATAGAATGCACTTGAGAAAGAAAATGTGCGTGTCTCTCAGTCTGGAAGCAAAGTGACCCAGTTTGACTGAGAACCGGTTTGAGTGAACACAGTAATTCGGCCAAAAATAAGAATTTTTGTTTTATAAATTGCAAGGGGGCAATTCTGCACATTAATCCCTCGTTTTAGTCCGTGTAAATATTGCCAAACTCCTCGCAAAACACTGTTCTAATAACTGTTGGCGGCCCTAACTAAACCATATCAAAATTCAGCTTTTCAAACTGTATTCAGTTGTATTTCTATTGTGTAATAGTCAGAACCAAGCGTTTCGCCAACAGTAATACTCTGATTTTCTCTCCTTCCCCATTTTAACGGCAAAATTAATTTGACATCCAAATTTTGGAATTTCCACCAAAACAAAACATTTCCACTTCCCCAGGGGATGCCTGTGGAATTTGGTTTATTTTACTCCAGACCATTTTGAAGATTTATCCCCGTTGCTAGTCATCACGTAACAATTAGGAACACCTTCGAGATAAGGTTAAGGCAATTTCCTAAGTGGTTTGTTCAGGGATGTTGTTAAACCCCTCTGGGGCAGGTGGGAATCGAACCTAAACTTCCCCAAATCAGAAGTAGGGACACCGCCAATGTACCACAGATGAGCGAGATTAATCGCTAACCTGACACGGTTTAGATAGAGATCTTGTTAGTTTTGTTTTTATTTTAAATTGGGTGTCACTGCCTGGCCGAGCACATACCGCCCCTCTCTGATTTTCCAGAGAATAATTAAGAGTCTGGAGTCACATAGAAACTAGGCTCAGTAAAAAAACGACAGATTGTCAGTGAACCAGATGGATTTTGAACGAAATCAATTGCATTAAAGTCAGATTTTCTTAAAACTGAATTTAACTGCCCCAAATGGAACTGGAACCCCACGGAGCATTAATCGGATTAACAGTACAATTGATGTTATCGCTAGGTACCGTCCCCCTAGTAAATTAAGGGGGGGGGGGGGAAATTAACAGTACAACTGATATTACCGCCAGTTACCGTCTCCCTAGTATGTTAAAGGGGGGGCTAATTGACAGCTTTTTCAGAGCTGGAATTCACACAACACCAAGTTACAGTCCAACAGGTTATAGCTCAACAAATTAAACCTTATTTAGACTATAATCTGGTGTTGTGTGAATTTTAACTTTGTACACCTCAGTCCAACACCGGTTTATTTCAGAGCTGCAGAGCGGCCGTGGATTATAGGCACCTCATTCCTCTGTCTATTTCATCATAGAGTCACACAGCACAGAAACAGACCCTTCGGCCCAACTCGTCCATGCTGACCAGATATCCCAAACTATAAACGAGTCCCACCTGCCTGCGCTTGACCCATATCCCTCCAAATGTTTCCTACTCATGTACTATGTCTGAAATCGCCTTTTTTTTTAATCCCGTTGGAGGCACTTTTAGACTCAGTAAAATGTGTGCCCGTGTGCGGGAGCAGTCTCACCGTGCGGGAGCGTCAGGGAATGGACTCATTAGCAAAACACTCAGACCCTTGGCTCCTTCAAACGAATGAGGGGCAGGCCGTTCGGCCTCTCGGGTCGGCTTTACCGGCCTCAACTCCGTCCCCCCCCCCCCCCCCGATTCTCCTTAATGTCTACAATCTCCGTCTACAAATACTCAAAGACCCTGCGTCCGCCGTTCACAGACTCACTCCCAACCTGTCTTCCCACAAACACACCATCTCCTCACCCCTGCCTTCACTGGCGAATCCTTTTATTGTAAACCATGCCCCCAATCCCTTTTGGTTCAGGTCTCTCTCCGGTAAAATGTGTATATAGTTCCCACTCGAACCTTTCAAATAACCTGAAACAGAAATCGGAAATTGCTGGTGAAACTCGGCAAGGTCTAGTACTAAGTGTGGAGAGAGAAAGCAGAGTTTTGGGTCCAGTGACCGCCCTGTTTTCTCTCTCTACAGATGCGGCCGGACCCTGCTGAGTTTCGCCAGCAATTTCCGTTTTAGGAACATTAGAATATAGGAAGATTGAAGCATTATAACACACGAATATTAGACATAGGGATATTAGATCATTGGAATAAAGGAACATTGGAATATAGGCAGATTGAAGCATTATAACAAATAAACTTTACTCAAAAGAAGATGAGAACATTGGAATAGATGAAGATAGAAGCATTATAACACATGAACCGTACTTAGAGGAACATTAGAACATAGGAATATAGGAAGGGTAGATCAGAGGAAGGAAGGCAGACCATTTAGCATCCCCCACCCCCACCCCCCACACAAACACCCCCACCCCCGAGTTTGTTTCGCAGTTGATTAGACCATTGTCTGATCTCTGACCCAACTCCAGACACCTGCAACAAAATATAAGTTGCTGGAGAAACTCAGCATCTTTGGAGAGGGAAAGCAGAGTTAATGGTCCGTGTCCAGTGACCATTCACCTGAAACTTCCCAACTCTTAAATGATCTGTCAGCTCTGACTGAAGCCGTTCTGACACACCAGCAGGGGTTTCTATCGAATTGCAGGCAGTGTGAATCAGTCTGTGTGTGTGTCTGTGTGTGTGTGTGTGTATGTCTGTATCCGTGTCTGTGTCTGTGTGCCTGTGTGTGTGTCTGTTGGTGTGTGTGTGTGTGTGTCTGTATCCGTGTCTCTGTGTGTCTATATGTGTGTGTCTGTTGGTGTGCGTCTGTGTGTGTGTATGTTTGTATCCGTGTCTCTGTGTGTATGTCTGTATGTGTGTGTCTGTTGGTGTGTGTGTCTGTTGGTGTGTGTCTGTATGTGTGTGTCTGTATGTGTGTATCTTTATGTGTGTATCTGTTGGTGTGTGTCTGTGTGTGTGTGTCTGTATCCGTGTCTGTGTGTGTCTGTATGTGTGTGTCTGTGTGTGTGTATGTGTTCGTGTGTGTGTGTTTTTTTTTGGGGGGGAGATGTAAAATCGGGAAGAGAAGGGGCGGCTGGTATTTCGGGACAAGTTACAAGTTAGGTTTCAGGACCACAGAGAGACAATGGGAGCAGGAAACTAAACCAACCCAAGAATGTAATAATATCCAGATTGCGTGGTACTAATGTGAGCTGAAAATAGTTCGATTTTTGTTTTTGTAAAATAATTGCCCCTGTCCAACAGTTTCCAGATTTTGCTTAATTATCGTTCCCAACCAACACACACACACTTCCACACAAATATCCTGGTATTTCACGGATAATCCTGGTACGTTACTATCTAGTCAGGTTTAGATATAACACCTATCTGCACAGCACCGCAGGCTAATTCGTCTTCCACAGGGCCGTTAATCTTTTATATCTTTTAGCGTTGTCCGTGGTCATAATGCAAAGAGATTAACGACGCCTCTCCCAGTGTCACAGGGGTGCAGATTAAAGTGGAAAATCTCAGTTTGTGACAATTGGTATTATGTGCGTTCCCGCGCATATGCTCGCTTAAATAGGGCACTATCGATGAATGCATAAGGTGATTGAAAGAATAGGGGGGATAACATCCTGAGGTTGCTGGCCAGCGAATGACGTGAACAGTTGTCAGTGAAATCCCGGACTGCAGTGTTTACGCCGGTGTGTGCCGTGCTTTTGCAGGTAATTGGGATATTCCCGAAGGCGAGAGCAGGCCCTGGAAATATTCGTTCAAGGAGTTTGTGGGGCCAGACTGGACGACAAAACCAAAAACATGAATGGTTTGGACTTACATCCAGACAGTCAGCAACCCCCTGTACATGAACCTGTGTAAATATTGTTGGTACAATGACAAATAAAGACATGTTTAATTATTGATCAAGACACAACCTGATAAATGTTTCTAAATTGACACAGTCCTGTATAAATTATTTGTGGAATGTTTTCACATTCTTGGCGTCACGTTTCTAGTTAAATGTATCAATTTTTTTTTGTTTGTGGGATGCGTTTTTTTCAGATGTAATTTTAAACATTTCATGGTAAAGGACCGCTTTCTCAAAACAAATCACAATCCGACTGTATTGACCACCCCTCTGGCCTCGCTCCCCACCTCTTGACGGCTGGAATTCGCTCGTGAAACCCAAGGAGTCTTGAGAGCCTTTCGCCTGAGTTCCTGCTCTCTCTCTCTCCCCTCTGTGTTGTCAGTTTTCCACCGAAACGCGAGGCTGTCGCTTTGTAGGGTGCACCAGTGTAGGAACCATGGGGCTCTCAGTTACCCAGTTATAATGTATTTTGTTAAGCGATTATGAGGGATGCAAATCCAGAGAGACAACCTCGCATTTCAGAAATTCTGTGCACTTTCAGTAATCCTGGGGACGGGTATCCTTGCTGCTCTACTGGTAGGACGATTTATTTTGGGTGAAATGCTCTATTTTTTTAAAAAAATGTAACCCTTGTGGTGTTTTAAACAGGGATGGATTGACAGCCTTTGTATCGCTGTTTTGGGGTATACAACACACGAAATGTGACCGATTGTAAAACCAGGGTTTTGTGAGTGCCTAAGACGATGGGAGTTTTCGATGTTTTCTCTGGCAGTGTTTAAAAAAAAACCCAATGGAAATCCATGTTCCAGGCGGTAGTGATCATCACTCGACCCACACTGTTTAACCTCCGGCCCCATTTTTATCCCTGGGTATTTGAACAGTTGTGTCACGACTGGACACAGAGTTGAAAGGCCACTTTGCAGTAACGCTGCTTAATTCGGAACAATAACAGAAATTGCTGAACAAACCCCCAGTCTCCGTGGACGGGGAGTGGGGAGACTGCGGTGACCCTTTCAGACTGTACTTTTCTTTGGGGGTGGGAGCCTTAAACTCCAGCATTCGCAGCTCTCTGCGTGATTAATTAATTGAATGTACCACCTTATTGATCCAACTCAATGAAAACTTCAACTCGAGCCGGTGAGCCGAGTTGTGCATTTTGTTTTAACGAGGAATGATTCAAGAGAGGAAAAAGACGCGTGTTTCGCTTCCTTGCGTTTTTATTTTAAATGGTGCATTTATTTTAAATTTTAAATTTTTCTCTTTTGTTAATTTCAGCCAACTAAATTGTCTAGCAGTAGAAATGTGGGGTTAGCATAATATTTCAAAACAGCCGCATACACTGCAGTGTGTCCTGGCGAGAGGAGATTGTTACCAAAACACATTTACAAAGGGAGACAGACTTATTTAAATTATTAATTTGATGCCTCTTGTATGTTTACAAAGTTTCCATCTGATCTGGCAGAAGTGAACTCAGGGTGTGATTATTTCCCTAATAAACTGTCCGGAACTGGCGTGTGACATTTGGTTTGAGAGAGAGAGAGAGTGGTCAGAGGAGGAGGCAATGGTTTGTGTGTGTGTGTTTATGTGAGTTTGGGGGGGGGGGGTGGTGGAATGGAGTGGTCTGAGGAAAGGAAGGCTCCCTTTTTGAGTCGAAAGTGGAGAGGGTTCCGAGCGACCCCAAACTCTCGTCCTCCCCCCTCCCCCGACTCCAGCCCATCCGTCAACCTCACGCTGAGAGTGGCGAAGATTTGCAAAGTCTGAGAGCCGCTGTAATTGCAACGTGGCCTCTCACTGCACAGCATCCCACCCCGTGCTTAGTTTTCCTTGATGCTGTCACCCTCAGGTTTTCCAACCACCCATCCCCACCCCTCCTCCCTTCCCATCTTTCTCTCTGTCTCTGCACCCCCCAACATACACACACACACCCCAACACACACACCCATACACACACACCCACACAAACACACACACACACACACACCCACACACTCACACCCCCACACACACACACACCCCAACACACACACACACCCCAACACACACACCCCAACACACACACCCATACACACACACCCACACAAACACACACACACACGCACCAACACATACACACACACCCCCACACACCCACACCCTCGCACACCCCCCACACACCCACACACACACACACCCATACACACACACACACCAACACATACACACACACCCACTCACACACACCCACACAAACACACACACACACCAACACATACACACACGCACCCACACCCCCGCACACCCACATACCCACCCACACACACACACCCACCCACACATCCACACCCACACACACATAGACACACACACGCACCCACACAGACACACACTCACACACACACACACACACACACACACACACACACACACCTGTCCGTGGTTGCATTTGTGAGACCCATTTTAAGCCAGGCTCAGGGACATGGAGTCACAGAGATGTACAGCACGGACGCAGACTCCTTCCATCCAACTCTGTCAGATATCCTAAATTAATCTAGTCCTATTTGCCAGCACTTGGTCCACACCCCTCTAAACCCTTCCTATTCATGTACCCATCCAGATGCATTCACAATACTGCACCAGCCTCTACCGCTGCCTCTTGGGCTCTGGATGCCTGGGCTTCAGTTTGGTCACATCTGCATCTTCCTGATGAGGGGCTTTTGCTCCTCGGATGCTGCCTGACCTGCTGTGCTTTTCCAGCACCCCTCTAATCTTGACTGTGATCTGCAGGCCTTACTATCGCCACATCTGCACATCTCCAGTCGGCCAGAGATGAATGGGAGCGATACGTTCCCCCTTTCCCTCTCTCCCCCCTCCCCTCCCCCCCCAGTCCCATTTCAGAGACCCCATTGGGCAACACAGTACAATTAATCTCACTTCCCTTAACTCAAGGCAACTAGATGGTTATGGTACAAAGCGTTCTATTAGTGACTCTGGACCACTGGCCCAATGACATGGCTAATACGCTACAGCTTACCCTGCCCTGAGGTGTATATTATGCTCCAAGTGGGGCTTGAACGTGGATCTTCTGGACCAGACGTAGGGACCCTTCAAGCTATTTCTGGTTAATACCATCTGATGCCCCTTTGCTTCAATCCACATCCAGCTCAATATCATTTGCTCCAGTCTTGGTGTGTCTCCCTGTTTGTCTCACATCCAGCTACCCACTGAATTACCACAGCCGCTGTGGTAGGAGATAGGTGACATTGTAGAGATAATGTCACTTGACTAGCAATCCTCAAAGGGGCCAGGCTGATGGCCCAGTGGTGCAGGTTCAAATCCAATCAGAACAGTGAGTAGAATTCAGTTTAAATTCATAGGAGTTAAAAGCTAGCCTCAATAATGCTGACTATGGAACAAGCATTGATTGATGCAAGAATGCATATTGAGGGGACAAACCTGCCATAACGTGACTCCAGACCTACAGCAATAATATTGATACCTACGCATGTTGTAACTGAAGGCACGGTCACGGGTTAAAATCCATGCTGATCTGGAGGCCAGAACTTGTGCAATGCAGAGATTGCAGATGGTTATGGGGCTGAAGGAAGTTACAGAGATGGTACAGGTGAGGCTATGGAGAGATTTTATGGATGAGCATTTATAAATTACAATGCTGCTGCAACTGGTGTAAGTCAGAGAGCACAGGGATGAATGGGAATTTAAAACAAAAATTGCCCATGGGATGGAGGTATCCTTGTCTAGTTCATGTTTATTACCTAATCCTAGTTGCCTGTTGAATTTGGTGATGAGCTGCTGTATTGAATCATGCCAGTCCTTGAGGTGTAGGAGCACTTCCAGTGCTGCGAAGGAGGGAGTTTCTGTGCTTTCACCTAGTCACACTGAAGGGGCAGTGATATAGTTCCAAGTCAGGATGGTGGGGGAACCTGAGGGTAGTGATATTTCCCATGTATCTGTCACCCTTGTCTTTTTGGATAGTAGAGATCGTGGGTGTGGAAGGTGTTGAAGGAAGATTAGTGAGTGGCTGCAGTTCCTCCTGTGGGTGGGGCACACTGAGCTTCGGAGTTGAAGGGGGTGACGGTTGAAGGAAGTAGATGGGTTACCAATTGTTCTGGACGGTGTTGAGTTAGAACATGAGTAGCAGAACTTTGGATGAGCACAAGTTAAATGGAAACAAATTCGATCTAATTTTCTATCCATATATGTGACCTATCTTTAACCTGCATCTGTAACATCCAGGTTACCCGTATAACATAACTTCTGCCTCTAAAAGGGACAGGTGGGACCTGATGCAACATGGCATCCAAAAAGTTAACCCTTTCAGAGCCCGAAGAACCTGCTTCTATTTTTCCACCAGGATTAGACATACAGAGACCTCTTAGCTATATCAAAATGTCTGTTTGATTCTCAGTGCAGTTTCCCTGGCTTCACTATACATTCACAGATAAGAATAGGGTGTCCAATATATATGCACAAATTGCATATTGCAAAGGAAGAATTGTTCTGATTTGAACAATCTAAGAGGTACCATTTTGACTCAGCCTGGCAGGTGGGAAAACCCATATGTGAGTGATTATTACACTCCACCCAATGGTGGGGGGGGGTTGGGGGAAGGGCTGGGAGATGCCAGTGTAAACCTATCCTGGCAGTTGAATAACTGACAGAATTGGATGCCAAGTTACTCCTTCCGATTTCATTCCCTATTGACACCAATGAGAAATGCTGAGGAGAATCAGTGTTCAATCAACCCTTTGGGTTACCCACTGGGCACATTTGGTTAAAATGTCTCTCTTGGATTGCGAGTGACTAGTCCTGAATTCATGTCACCACTTCCCTCAATTAGCGCTTTAATCTAAAACAGTAAGGTGAGTTTCGGAAAACAGCAACCGCGGGTTATGTAAAGAAATAAACATCTTGCATTTTTGGCCGATTGGATTTAACATTTTGACAGATTGTCTGAAGTGAATGAAGGTTAAAGGTCAGTGGTGAAGCGAGTGTCAAATCACAATGTAGAAATCTCTCACTGTCTTCCTGTTTCCCAGGAATTGGTACCCGTTGCACCCAATGACCATGACTTCACTGGAAGATTACCAACAGGCAGAAAGGCCAGTCTCAGAGGCGATGGCAGCAATGTGGTTATATAACTGGATGAGTAAACCAGAGGCTTGAATTAATGATCCAGGGGATGGGAGCTAAATACCACCACCGCATCCAGGGAATTTACAAACATTTAATCAAATAAATCTGGAATTTAAAAAAAAAAGTCCCAATAATGGTGACCACAAAACTACTGAATTGTCATAAAAAAACCATCTGTTTCACTCATGCCCTTTTAGGGATGGAAATCTGCTATCCTTACCCAGTCTGAATTAGATGTGACTCCAGGCCCACACTCGTCTTCTTGAACTGCCATCGAAATGGCGAAACAAGCTGTTTAGTTCCAAACAGATGGATAATAAATATTTATCTCATCTGAGATGCCCCACATGTTGTGAATTAGGATTTTTTAAAAAAGTGTCTATCTCTGGCACTTCTCTCTCTCTCTCTCTCTCTCCCTTTCTCTCTCTCTCTCATGTCTCAATATCTCTCCTACCTCAGCTTCTGCATTCCGGTCATTCTCAGTTTCAATATCTCTGCAACTCAACATCTTAGGTGAAAGTGAGGACTGCAGATGCTGGAGATCAGAGCCGAGAGCGTGGTGCTGGAAAAGCGCAGCAGGTCAGGCAGCATCCGAGGAGCAGGAGAATCGATGTTTCCGGCAAAAGCCCTTCATCAGGAATGACTCCCCCTGCTCCTCGGATGCTGCCTGGCCTATTGCGTTTTTCCAGGACCACATTCTCAACTCAACATCTTACCTTCTTTCTTTATCTTGTTCTCCACTTCTTCCTCTGTTAATGAATTTGTCCATCTTTTTTTGATCACGTGTCACATTCCCTATCTCAGTTTCTCTCTCTCTCTCTCTCCCTCTTCTAATTTCCTTTTTTTGTTTCTCATTTCAATTCCTTCTGTCTGTAAAAGTCTTGATGCTGTTACGGTGAGGAGCTTATCTCAGTGCTCCCTCTTGAATAGGTCATAGAGTATGGAAACAGACCCTTCGGTCCAACAAGCCCATGCTGACCATAATCCCCAACTAAACTAGTCCCAGCTGCCTGCTCCTGGCCCACATCCCTTCAAACATTTCCCATTCATGTATTTATCTAAATGCCTTCTGAATCTTGTTAATTGTAACCGCATCGACCATGTCCTCAGCAAATTCTTTCCACACACAATCCACCCTCTGCATAAACAATTTGCTCCATCATGTCTTTTTGTAAATTTCTGTCCTCTCACCTTAAAAACGTGAACCCTATTGTTGAAATCCCCCATCCTTGGGAAAAGACACCTACCACTAACTCTATCTATACCCTCATTATTTAATAAACCTCTATAAGGTCGTCTCTCCAGTGAAAGAAGTCCCAGCCTATCCAGCCTTTCCTTATAACTCAAACCTTCCACATCCGGCCACATCCTGCTCAATCTCTGCTGAACCCTAAGATGAGATCTATCACAAGGATATCAGAAAGAAGAAAGTTTGATTTCAAGAGAGAGAATTACAATCATGCCTGTGTATGAACTTGAGCTGCAATGCTCCAATCACAGATTCTGCAGTGCCATCCTCACATAGAGGGCTTGCGTTTTAAAGCAATGGGTGCTTTGGCTCTATTGTCGGACAGCATTAATGTGGAACAGATCTGAATGAGTGAGTGGGCTGACCCCACTCAGAGGGATGCCTTAACCCTCTATCAGCAACGTGCACCAAATGAAAGCTGCATTGTACAAATGAGCAACAAGAGAAGGCCACTCGGCCCTCCCAGACCATTCAATAAGATTGCGGTTGCTCTGATATCAACTTCAACACTACATTCTGACATACCCCCAGTAATTATCGATCCACTTGGGAATCAAGAATTCAACTATCGCTACCCTAAAAATATTCAAAGATGCTGCATCCGCTGTTCTTTGAGAAAGGGAATTACGCAGACTCAGTACACTCTGAGAGAATTATACTTTCCTAATCTCTGTTTTAAATGGAAATCCCCTTATTTTTAAACTTTGATCCCTGGTTCTCGATTCTTTATTCATTTCAAAGCTATGCTGCACTCATAAAAATCATCTTCGTGCACACACATAGTCACAAACACAGCTCAGCTCTGTGAAGTAGCGCATCAAGGATACAAAACCATTGGAGTTTCACTCTATCCAACAAACCAAAGACAGCTCTTACACACACAAGACTACATTTCTATGCACCGAAAGTAGGAATTGCTGGGAATCGCAGTGAATCAGGCGGCATCCATGGAGAGAGAGAGAGAGAATGTTTGAAGGGATATGGGCCAGGAGCAGGTAGGTGGGACTAGTTTAGTTGGGGATTATGGTCAGCACGGACTGGTTGGACCGAAGGGTCTGTTTCCGTGCTGTATGACTCAAGTCTAGATCACTCTTCATCACCGGCTGTGATGAGGCGTCATCTCGACTTGGGTACCAATTATCTGCAATAATTTAATTGTATATTTACATGAGTTTGAGGCACTGTGAGGGTCCAATAACTAAATGGGCCCCCATTTAACCTTCAGCAGAAAGACCTCAGATGGTGGTCTTTCCCCACTGCCCTTTGGCAGCAGCTGCCCCAAGCTTTAGTGCGACCCTCAGCCCTAATTCTAGTTTCTCTCACAAGAGGAAACATCCCCTCCACAAGACCTGGTCAAGTCTGGAGGGAGTTTTCTATGGTCTATATGTGCAGCACACCTCCACGATACAGTCAATAGAGTCGTGGAGATGTACAGCTTGGAAACAGACCCTTCGGTCCAACCCGTCCATGCCGACCAGATATCCCAAACCAATCTAGTCCCACCTGCCAGCACCCAGCCCACATCCCTCCAAACCCTTCCTATTCATATACCCATCCAAATGCCTCTTAAATGTTGCAATTGTACCAGACCCCACCACATCCTCTGGCAGCTCATTCCATACACGTACCACCCTCTGTGTGAAAACATTACCCCGAGAGTGTCATTTATTTTTTGTGAGGTATCTTTCTTATGAAACTCGTAACAACAAAGGAAGACAACATCAGCGCACAGAGCAATGACTAGCATTAAACACTGCAAAAGCCTTGTACACATTTTAAACATGTGCACGCAGTGATATGCAGGGAAAATATATCCAACTGGACAACAATGGGCATTTGCTGTAGGGTGTTGTGGGAGTGGAAACAATATTAAATCAGTACAATCTTTTTGTCTTGTTTCTTTAAGTATTCGTACACCACCCAGATGTATATTCACATTTATATGTGGGTACAAAATGGCATATATATCCCACACATATACATGCACTTGTGTATGAATATATATGGACATGTAGATCATACACTGATATATACACCTACAAATTACATCCAGATATATGTAGCCATGTGCACATATATATATACAGTACACAAATAAACACACACACATGTTTGTATACACATACACACATGAATATATAGACATATGTATTCGCAAACACTAATATGCCTGTGTATAATGCATATGTACACATAATGTGCATATACATCAATCATATACATACGTACATATATACATATGTACATGCAAATAGTTCTGCACAAAAGCATGTTTACACACGCACACACATATATTACATACACCATACAAACACACACAGACACAAATATATGTAATGGGACAAAGGCAGAAAGTTCTGGAGAAACTGAACAGGTCTGGCAGCACCTGAATGTGTGTGTGTAAGAGAGAGAGCGAGAGAGAGAGAGAGAGAGAAACAGAGCTACGATTTGGGGCCCAATATGACCCTCCTTCAGAGTCCAATTGTGTGTGATTGTAAGGAGGAGAAAGGAGGCGGTCTAAACCATTGAGCGTTTATTAGGGTGTGTATGTCTCGTCACTTCCCTCAAGGCTGACGTTTTAAATTTCAAAAGTATACTTGGTATTCATAAAAAAAATCTTTATATATAAACATAGCCACTAAAACAGTTGGGTTCTGGACAATCTTTGCACACAGAGACACAAATAAACATTGGAGTTTGACTGACCTCACGGTTCCAACAAACAGACCCAAGGCCTCCCTTACTTCGGTGAGATATTATTTACATATGTTTGAGGGTTCCATAACTGAATGGACCGCCATTTAGCTTCAGCAGAAAGGCCTTAGATGGTGGTCTCCCTCCACCAGCCATGAAGGCTGATGTTATATGCTCCAGTTAGGCCAGCGTGTGGTCCTCATGTGGAGTTAGTGGTCTGAGCTGTGACCATTCTCCCCCGGGACAGCGTGTCCATGGTTGTACTAAGGTGTGAAAACTGCTCCTTACAGATAATAGGCAGTGTAGTAGCTCAGTGGTTAGCACTGCTGCCTCACAGTGCCAGGGATCCGGGTTCAATTCCACCCTCAGATGGCTGTCTGTGTGGAGTTTGCACATTCTCCCCACATCTATATGGGCTTGCTTCAGGGTACTCCTCTGGGCTGAGTAGAAATTCTCCCCCCATATGTGTGGGTTTCCTGCGGGTGCTCTGGTTTCCTCCCACAGTCCAAAGATGTGCAGGTTAGGGTGTGCTAAATTGCCCAAAGTATCCAGGGATGTGTAGGCTAGGTGCATTAGTCAGGGGAAATGTAATAAGAGTAATAAGAGGATGGATCTGGGTGGGATGCTCTTCCAAGGGTTGGTTGGGCCAAATGGCCTGTTTCCACACTGATTGAGTAGCGGTTTCTACCATCTGGGATGGCAGACCAACAACTGAATGTCTCTGGCGCTCGGTCTAACATTTACCCTGGGATCTGCCCTCCTGGAGTTGTAGAAAATCTCAGCCCAAAATCTCAGGGATGTGTCCAGTCTTGGAGAGAGGGTTTCACTTTTGTACTCCTTCCCCCTCTCTCCATTCCAGACCACCTACACAATTATTTTCAAGGAGAAAGTCATTCTATGAAAAGCCTCTCACCTTACTTGCATGTCCTGTTCACACACAGTTGGAAATCCACAGCTACATGCATAGCTTTAGCCTCACTGTTGGAATTGAATTAGCTTTACTGTCAAATACGTACATGCAGTGAAAAGTTTACAAGTCGCCACTTATGACACCATCTTAGATACAAAGATACAGATTCTTCAGCATGAGCTCTTCGGAAAAACAATTAGAAAAATAAAGATGTTTGTCAACAGGATTATTCACACATTCCAACACAGACCAACCGGATGTCAACATACACCGCCCAGCCCAGGAAGGCAAAGATTTCAGTTTGAGGACTGTGCAAGACAATTCTATATGCTAAGCAAATGCAATTCTCTGATTGAGTAGCGGTTTCTACCATCTGGGGTGGCAGACCAACAACTGAATGTCTCTGGCGCTCGGTCTAACATTTACCCTGGGATCTGCCCTCCTGGAGTTGTAGAGAATCTCAGCCCAAAATCTCAGGGATGTGTCCAGTCTTGGAGAGAGGGTTTCATTTTTGTACTCCTTCCCCCCTCTCCCCATTCCAGACCACCTACACAATTATTTTCACGGGGAAAGTCATCAAGACAGAGAGAGAGGGGAGAGAAAGAGAGACCGGGGGAGAGCAGGGAAATAGAAGGTGAGGGGAGAGAGAGAGAGAAGGGGAGAGGGATAAAGGGGACAGAGGAATGGAGGGGAGAGATAAGGGAGGAAGAAGGGAAGGGGATAGAAGGAGAGAGTGGGGCGAGACAGTGAATGGAGAGACAAAGGGTGTGAGGGAGAGAAAGATAGAGGGGAAGAGAGGGAGCAGGGGAGAGGGATGGGGAGAGATGGATTGGGAGAGATAGAGAAGAGGAAAGGGGGTTAGAGGGAAAGAGGATAGAAAGAGAGCAGGGCTAGAGAAAGAGTGGAAAGAGGGAGAAGAGGAGAGAAAGGGGTAAGAGAGAGAGGGGGTGCAGAGAGGGAGAGGGTGAGAGGGATGGAGGGAGGGAGAAATGAGAGGAGAAATGGAGGGAGGAGGTGGCGAGTGCGGGGGATGGGAAGTGGGAAAGACGATAGAAAGGGGGAGTGAGTGCAGAGATGGAAAGGGGGAGAGAGAGGACGGAGCGGGAGGGCGGGAGAGGGGGAGAAGGGGAGAAGAGGAAGCGAAAAAGGGAGAGAGAGAGAATGAGGGGTGAGGTGGAGGGCGGGAGGTGGACTGAAAGTGACAAGTGAAACTGACAAGAAATTGACCACAAGTGGCACCCCCTGGCTCTGACACGGAAGTGCCCCCCAACCACTCACCCCTCACTCCACTTCTCCCGTTTGTTTTCCAACTGCATTTATCTAGCGCCTTCAGCGAGAGAGAGAGTGAGAGACTGTGAGACGCAATAGTGAGCTCCAGAGCGAGCCAGGAGAGGTGACAAAACGAGGAGCCTCTGAGAGAACAGCATAGAGGTGAGAGGTGAAACATTTTAATGAGATTCCCAATTGATGAGGTACATTCAGATTAGATTAAAGAGGGTGTCTGGAAGAATGGGTCAGCATTGGGGGGTGTGGGTGGGGGTCAGTGTGTTCTAGCGTGTGTGTGTCTGTGTGTCAGTCTCTATGTATGTGTGTCTTTATATGAGTCAGTGTGTGTGTGTCTGTGTGAGTGTCTGTGTGTCAGTCTCTATGTGTGTGTGTCTTTAAATGAGTCAGTGTGTGTGTCTGTGTGAGTGTCTGTGTATCAGTCTCTATGTGTGTGTATCTTTATGAGTCAGTGTGTGTGTGTGTGTGTGTGTGTCAGTCTCTATGCGTGTGTGTCTTTATATGAGTCAGTGTGTGTGTGTCTGTATGAGTGTCTGTGTGTCAGTCTCTATGTGTGTGTGTCTTTAGAATCGTAGAATCCCTACAGTGTGGAAGTAGGCCATTCAGCCCATAGAGTCCACACCACCCCTCCAAAAAACATCTCACCCAGACCCGTTCCTCCTCAACCCTCTCCCCTCTGCATTTGGGTCTGAGTGTGGGCTTGTCTCCTGTGGAGATACCGGGGGAGTAATTTTGTGAGATCATTTCACGATCACGGAAACAAAATCAGTCATTTTAAAACGGGACAGTGTAATATGTGAGACAGCTCCATTAGATCTACGGCAGGTTCATAGAACCCATGTAAAACCTAAATATGGGATCAACATTTAGATGAGGCATTAACTCTGTACGTGTATACACACACACACACACTGAGGGGACGTCCAGTGCACTATTAATATAAACCAGAGACTGAAAGTGCTGGAAAAACTCAGCAGGTCTAACAGCTGATTTTTTTCCCCATCAATTTCTCTTGATGATGGTCAAAATGGGTATTTATAGACTTTATGTTTAGTACAAGCGTTCAAAACTAATTAAAGTAAATCTAAACTGGCCCATTAAAGGTGATCGTGTCTTGCAGGTCGTTTTAATAACCTGACCTACATTAGAATATTGGGCTCACTTCGACACCTCCAAATTAATTGTCGGGTCTGGTTTCTCCGGGCTGTGACTGGGTTCGACCCGGATTTTTTTTTGGGGGGGGGGGGATTCAAGCCTTCCAAATACACAGAAACAGACACGCACTGCAGCGTGGGCTCTCCGTGGGCTTCTTTAGACGGGCAGTAGGAAGGGGGACGGCGAGATTGCAGCAGGTCCAGTTTTGTCTTACACACACATCGTCCCCTCTCTCTCTCTGTCTAACTGGAACCTGGAGTTACTCAGAGAGTGTCCGGAGCAGGAGAAAGGTTCAACATTTCAGGCGGACCAAGCCCCCCCAACCCAGAAAGGGCTCCACTTGAGAAAGATCCCAGCGTGAAAACGAGGAACGAATTTGTTAGATATAGTTTGGTCAGTAAGTGGAACTAATTCTGTTGGCAGCACAGCGCGTGTTTTAGCACGTTCGCAAGCCGAATCAGTATTGCTTGTCAAGCCCTTATCGTTAAAACCTGAACGGAGATATGTTCATAAAGGTTCCTGCTCCAGATGTCTGTCAATCCCTGGGAATAAAGTACAATGGGGAGCAGTGACTGACTGTATTTACCGAATGATGCGACTCACATTCCCAATTTGCTTGCTGAACGATTTCATCTCTTTGACAAAAAAATTGCTCAGATTGGAACCCAGGGGGGAGGCATGGGACTACACAAGTTATAAAGATAGATTCAGACTTTTTATTCTTCGATTGCTCGTTTATAGATATATTACGTCCAACATTCAGGAACGGTATGCTGTACACCACTTGGTGTGACGGGACAGTCTGCTGCTTAGAATTGAAACCAAATCAGTGTCAACATCAAACTTACTTCAATTAAAAATTAGATTTTTTTAAATAAAAGAAAGGCAATGTTTATATTTAATGGCAGCGTTTAAATTTGAACTTTGTGAATTAAGGGACTGCATTTTAATTTTATCTTTCAATTCTACGTTGTCTTTGTTCAAAATACTCTAGAAAAGTATTTTATTTCTTTAGACGTATCCTGATATTCCAAATGTCTAAATTAAAATATTATATTTTAATTCATTCATTTATTTATTTAATAGAATATTATTGTTCCATTTATTATTTACATTTTCAGTAACGTGTTACTATGCAATTTGCTTGTTTATTTGTAAATAAAATATTCATTTGCCATTTATTATTTTGTCTATTTAATAATTTTGCCAATGGTAATTTTACTCCATAATAAAAAATTGCCACTTATTATTTAATTTAGCAGTAACATATTACCTTGCAATTTATTCGTTTATTTATAAATAAAATGTTACTTTGTCATTTGTTATTTTGTTTATATAATACTTTTGCCAGTTATTACTTTTTTCATAATAAAAAGTTGTTTCACCAATTTTAATTAATTTAACAGTAGCATATTACTTTATTTTTTATTCATTTATTTATGAATAAAATGTCTGTTTGCCATTTATTATTGTGTTTATTTAACAGAGTACAATGTTGCCAATTATTACTTGATTTTCGCAATAAAATATGACCCTGACATTTATTACTTCATTTCAAAATAGATTATGATTTTGCCATTTTTTCACTTTGTTTATCTATTAATAAAATATTATTTTGCCTGTCTCCAAGCCACCACAAGAACCTTTTTCTGATATTTTTGCCACTTTTGTAACCTCATTATTTCTGGCTTGTTGTATCCTGATTTTTAAAGAAACTTAAAGGCATTTTTGTTATATCCCACTCAATGATCAAATTCTAATTTTAAAGATAGAAAGTTTGAACCCAATTCAACTGTAAAATATGTTCATGGCTGATAGAAAATTTTTTAGAGTCAATGAATATTTAGACATTTACCAATATTTCTAAATATAACTTCCCCTTCACAATTATAAATAAGTTTTCACAAATTCAGGGATTCCCAAAATGCTGATGAAGGTTTTTTTTCATTTGTCACTAGGATTTAGTGTTGTTGCTAATGCCAGCATTTACTGGCCACCTTTAATTGCCCTTGGCTCGATTGGCCATTTCAGAGGGAAATTTTGAGTCAACTACATCGCTGTGGGTCTGGAGTCAGACCGGATAAGGACAGCACATTTCCTTCCCCAAAGGACGTGATTGGACCAGGTTCCCGGGATTTTAGCAATAGTTAAACAATGTTTACAGAAGTCACCATTATGACCAAGATTTTCATTGAATTTAGATTTCATAATCTTTCATGGTAAGATGTTTGTTCCCTGAAGTTCTTGATTACTAGTCCAATGATATTGACACTACTCCACCATTTTCCCTCCAAATTTAAATTGAGTGCATGATGAAATGAGAGTAAAGTCAAATTAGCTGGGTGTTCTGGATTAGTGGTGCTGGAAGAGCACAGCAGTTCAGGCAGCATCCAAGAAGCAGCGAAATCGACGTTTCGGGCAAAAGCCCTTCATCAGGAATAAAGGCAGAGAGCCTGAAGTGTGGAGAGATAAGCTAGAGGAGGGTGGGGGTGGGGAGAAAGTAGAATAGAGTACAATAGGTGAGTGGGGGGGGGATGAAGGTGATAGGTCAGGGAGGAGAGGGTGGAGTGGATAGGTGGAAAAGGAGATAGACAGGTAGGACAAGTCCGGACAAGTCATGGGGACAGTGCTGAGCTGGAAGTTTGGAACTAGGGTGAGGTGGGGGAAGGGGAAATGAGGAAACTATTGAAGTCCACATTGATGCCCTGGGGTTGAAGTGTTCCGAGGCGGAAGATGAGGTGTTCTTCCTCCAGGCGTCTGGTGGTGAGGGAGCGGTGCTGAAGGAGGCCCAGGACCTCCATGTCCTCGGCAGAGTGGGAGGGAGAGTTGAAATGTTGGGCCACGGGGCGTTGTAGTTAATTGGTGCGGGTGTCCCAGAGATGTTCCCTAAAGCATTCTGTGTTGTCAATAGTTTCACGTGTTCCCTTCAGAACCTCAGATATTGCTCACTGATGTAGAGTTGGAAGTCATTATAGCAGGTTGTGTCTTGGATCATTGCCACTGACAGTACAAAGCACATCCAATACGAGCTGAAAGATTAGTAGGCATTATAGGATTTCCACAATTATCTTTCTTTAGTTCAAAATCTGGGCACACAAAATATTTCATTTTAACTTCTGACAATTCTCCAATCCAACTCTGTATCCATTAAGTTGCAGTGATAAGTCCCTTTTTGTCAGCTCACTTCCCCACCCTCCCCAATAGTCAGGGGCTCTCACTGTCTCAAAGTTGACCTCTTTCATTCACACCAACCACCGTCTCCTCCTGATAAGTTAATGGTCACAAAAAAAAGCTCTAAATGATTTTAGCAGTTCAAATTCCCCAATGGGGTCACCCCACCTGCTCTCTCAAATGGATATAGAAGATCCTAGTACACAGTTTTGAAGAATTTTGAAGATTTTCACTGGCATTTTAAGTCAAGTGATATCCGTCAATGACTCAAACACAACTTTCATCAGGCTGTTATCTCATTCCTGATTGAAGGATCTTACTATATGCAAACGAGCTGTTACTTTTCCCGCTTTCTAAATACTTTACCTGTAACGCACTTCCAGGCATCCTGACAGGATGAAAAGTGCCATACAAAGGCAAATTTAAACATCAGCTGGAACTAAGTCAACAAAGCAAGAATTTACAGCAACAAACGATTAAATCATTTAAATTAAATGACTCTGAATTAATGGCAGACTGTATGAGACGTCATTAGTTAAAAGTTTATGGAAATTCCTCTTCAACTTGTCCTCAGGCTAAAAAAAAAGACCTGAATTAATTCCGAAGATAAAAAAATGATAAATTCCATTTGGAAAATTAGAGGAGCATACAATTTTCAATGTTGAAAGGAGGAAAATAAATGAAGGCCTGAATAAAGTTTATGAAAATGAAAGCCTACAACGTTGTGCAATATTCACTGCTGAGGCATAAGATCTGTAATCATGCATCAGCATAACTGAGACATTAATCTGTTAGTTTAAGCCGGTTAACCGCCATTAAATTAGACAATTCCAAACAAATGCATGAACTGTACGTAAGCTGGTGCGGCACTGCTTAATTTCTAGGTTAATATGGTCTGGATGAAATGAACTTTTGCTTCAAGACTATTCATAGTAAATAAGCTTGCTACCGGAAGACTCAAACAGATAATGACCAAAAAATTAAACTTGAAAGGAATATCCAAACTGATATCTTTATGGGAAAAGTTAATAAAGGCAGATTGTCTCAAAGATGGGAGTTTAAATGAAAGTTAGATGTCAAGCACCTTAGCAAAATGGAAGTTGCTTATATACTTGAAAACAAAACATTGCAGGACAATGAGGAAAGGGTTAGCGAGTGGATAACTTTTCAAAGAATCAACTCAAACAAAATGGGATGAACGGCCTTCCTATTAGCTCTACCATTCTAAGAGCTGTAGAGAATCAATGTACATGAACGACGGGGCTTGGGGAGTCTTTGTTCTGCACTTCCGATTTCTTGTGTCAAAGTATATATCTTTGCTGAGCCATTAGTGGTGGTGACTGGGAGTGAGGGTGATGGAGAAAGGGGATTGTTGGCGGGGGTCGGGGGTGGGGGGGGGGGGGGGGAGGGGTTAGATATGATTGCCTGCCCTAAAGCTCAGCAACATGAAGAGAAGGGAAATCTTTAAATTAAAACTCAGAAGTGAACTCTATCAACCATTTGCACATCAATAACAGACCCAGAAAGACCGAAAGAGCCATGCAGTTTCTAATACATTCACTTCAACACTTGTTATTATGAGAAAATGACTTGAAGGAAATGATGGGGCTATTACAATTGAAAATATCCTATTAAAATTCTAATTGCTTCAAAAAACATACCCTGAAAGAGAAAATAGAAGGGCTGCACATTACATAATTAAAATGGCACAGAATCTGGCTGTCGATGTACAGAGGTTCAACTGTATTTTATGTAAAACCACCACCAGTAATAATCATCTCTAAGCAAAACTGTAATTTCTGCTAATTAGAAAGAGTCACTAAATAACAAAAAAAAGAGTGGTAAAGGGATGTTGGGAAATGGCTACTTAATATTGTTTAGTTTAAAACGCCTACAGTCTCTCAAAGCCAGACTCGACAGTAATGAATTATCCTTAAAGTTCAGTTCCACTAATTGTAGGCCAGTTGACAAGACAGCCTCAGTGTTGCACAGATCTGAACATACAAACAGATATGCAAGTGGGCGATGGAAGTTTGTTGGGCAAATGGTTTGTTTTGTTTTAACACAAGATCTGAGCAGAAACCAGCTCTTTTACAGCCCGTGTCACGAAGTTAAGGTGACCAGGCACTAAATCCACACTCCCTTTTCAAGTCGCACATTGTCAGGTAAAAGCAAAACACTTCAGATGCTGGAGGTTTGAAGTGAACCCAGAAAATGCTGGAGAAGCTCAGCAGGGTCTGGCAGCATCTGCAGAGCTAGAGAAAAACCGAACTAATGTTTTGAATCTGATGTGACTTGTTCTGCAAAGCCGCTGATCAGGGATTCATACTTATAAGGAGAAAGTGAGGTCTGCAGATGCTGAAGATTGGAGCTGAAAGTGTGTTGCTGGAAAAGCACAGCAGGTCAGGCAGCATCCAAGGAGCAGGAGATTCGACGTCCCTGAAGAAGGGCTTATGCCCGAAACATCGAATTTCCTGTTCCTTGGATGCTGCCTGACCTGCTGCGCTTTTCCAGCAACACACTTTCAGCTTCATACTTATAAGGCCAGGACTTGGCAAGATAACTCAGAGATATAATCCCAACAACAGGGAGCGTTAGGATTGCTCTAGTGTGCACTTCTCATTTTTAACGTGCCCATTTTTAATGGGCATTTTTGTTGTTCCATCACTGCCCATAAAACGTGATGCAAACTCATTGAAGCACTTTCAGTCAAAATTTGGACAAAGCCACATCAATGGGTTTGAATACCAACAACAAATGCAGGGCCAACAGGCAATCTGATATATAGTCAAGTCAGATTTTCTATATCATTCGCTCAAGGGTGACTCGGTGGCTCAGTGGTTAGCACTGCTGACTCCCAGCGCCAGGGACCCGGGTTCGATTCCACCCTATCGATGTGGAGTTTGTACATTTTCCCTGTGGCTGTGAGAGTGTGATCCGGTTTCCTCCCATAGTGTCCAGGGATGTGTAGGTTAGGATGGATTGGCCATGCTAAATTGCCCATAGTGTTCAGGGATGTGCAGGTTAGTGTGGACTGGCCATGCTAAATTACCCATAGTGTCCAGGGATGTGTAGGTTAGGGAGGATTGGCCATGCTAAATTACCCATAGTGTCCAGGGATGTGTAGGTTAGGGAGGATTGGCCATGCTAAATTACCATAGTGTCCAGGGATGTGTAGGTTAGGGTGATTGGCCATGCTAAATATTCCCATAGTGTACAGGGATGTGTAGGTTAGGGTGGATTGGCCATGCTAAATATCCCCATAGTGTACAGGGATGTGTAGGTTAGGGTGGATTGGCCATGCTAAATATCCCCATAGTGTACAGGGATGTGCAGGTTAGTGTGGACTGGCCATGGGAAATTGCACACAGTGTTCAGGGATGTGCAGGTTAGGGTGGATTGGCCATGGGGAGTTGCCCATAGTGTCCAGGGATGTGTAGGTTAGGGTGGATTGGCCATGGGGAGTTGCCCATAGTGTCCAGGGATGTGCAGGTTAGGGTGGATTGGCCATGGGGAGTTGCCCATAGTGTCCAGGGATGTGTAGGTTAGGGTGGATTGGCCATGCTAAATTACCCATAGTGACCAGGGATGTGCAGGCAAGGTGGGTTAGCGATGAGAGATGCAGGGATGGGTCCGGGTGGGTTGGCCTTTGAAGGGTCGGTGTGGACTCGATAGACCACCTAGCCCGATCCCACGCCGCAGAGATTATGAAATGACCGAATTGGAGGGGAGGCCAGTGCTTTCTGTGAATCCCTACTTGCCGTTGAGAAGGTGGGCTAACTCACCTTCTTGAATAGAACTGACCGACTTGCTCAGCCATTTCAGATTTCAGAATTTTGCGACAGTGTTCAGCCTACCATGTCTACACCAGCTCTCCACGCATGATGCCTCTCGGGCAAATCTTTTCCCTTGTTTCAGCATCGTCGCCTGTTGTTCCTGTGTAAATAAGCCTCTTCAATTGAATCTGCCCCCACTGCACTCCCAGGGAGTGTGATCCAGGCCTC
Organism: Hemiscyllium ocellatum; assembly: GCF_020745735.1. Taxonomy (NCBI): domain Eukaryota; kingdom Metazoa; phylum Chordata; class Chondrichthyes; order Orectolobiformes; family Hemiscylliidae; genus Hemiscyllium; species Hemiscyllium ocellatum. The sequence continues at coordinate 10,287,488 of NC_083445.1, read as the reverse complement.
ACCCACTCACTGAAGGAAAGGTGTTGCTTCATTGGTGACGCACTTTAAAACTGTGCCGCCCAGCTCACAATCCGACTAAAAGTGGAAACTGTTCTTCTCTATCGTTTTGACCTAGGTACATCATGCTTTTGAAAATCTCCATTGGATCCCCTCTCAGCCTCTATCAGATCCCCTCTCAGTCTCTATCAGATCCCCTCTCAGTCTCTATCAGATTCCATCTCAGCCTCTATCAGATCGTTTCTCAGCCTCTCTCAGATCCTCTCTCAGTCTCTATCAGATCCAGTCCCACCCTTGATCAGATCCCCTCTCAGCCGCAATCAGATCTCCTCTCAGCCTATATCAGATCCTGTCTCAGCCTCTATCAGATTCCCTCTCAGTGTCTACCAGATACCCCCTCAGCCTCTATCAGATCCCCTGTCAATCTCTATCAGATCCCCTGTCAATCTCTAACAGATCCCCTCTCAGTCTCTATCAGATCCTGTCTCAGCCTCTATCAGACCTCCTCCCAGCCTCTATCATATTCCCTCTCAGTCTCTGACAGATCCCCTCTGAGTGTCTACCGGATCCCTTCTCAGCCTCGATCAGATCGCCTCTCAGCCTCTATCAGATCTCCTCTCTGTCTCTATCAGATCCTGTCACAGCATCTATCAGATCACCTCTCAGCATCTATCAGATCCCCTCTGAGTGTCTATCAGATAAACTCACAACCTCTATCAGATCCTATCTCGGGCACTATCAGATCTCCTCCCAGTCTCTGTCAGATCTCCTCTCAGAATCTGTCAGATTCCCTCTGAGTCTCCATCAGATCCCCTCTCAGCCTCTGTCAGATCCCTTCTGAGTCTCTACCAGATCCCCTCTGAGTCTCTATCAGATCCCTGCTCAGCCTCTACCAGATCTCCTCTCTGTCTCTATCAGATCCCATCTCAGCCTCTATAAGATCCCCTCTGAGTCTCTATCAGATCCCCTTTCAGTCTCTATCAGATCCCCTCTCAGCCTCTATCAGATCCCCTCTCACTGTCTATCAGATCCCTTCTCAGCCTCTATCAGATCCCCTGTCAATCTCTAACAGATCCCCTCTCAGCCTCTATCAGATCCTGTCCCAGCTTCTATCAGATTCCCTCTCAGTGTCTATCAGATCCCCTCTCAGTCTCTATCAGATCCCCTCTGAGTCTCTATTAGATCCCCTCTCAGTGTCTATCAGATCCCCTCTTAGTCTCTATCAGATCCCCTCTCAGTCTCGATCAGATCTTGTCCCAGCTTCTATCAGATCCCCTCTCAGCCTCTATCAGATCCCCTCTCAACATCTATCATATTCCCTCTCAGTCTCCTTCAGATCCCCACTCAGCCTCTATCCAATCTCCTCTCTGACTCTATCAGATCACGTCTCAGCCTCTATCAGATCCTCTCTGAGTCTCTATCAGACCCCCTCTGAGTCTCTATCAGATCCCCTCTCAGCCTCTATCAGATTCCCTCTCAGTGTCTATCAGATCCCCTCTCAGTCTCCATCAGATCCACTCTCAGCGTCTATCAGATCCCCTCTCAGTCTCTACCAGATCCCCTCTCAGTCTCTCTCAGATCCCCTCTCAGTCTCTACCAAATCCCTTCTCAGCCTCGATCAGATCCCCTCTCAGTCTTGATCAGATTCCCACTCAGCCTCTATTAGATCTCCTCTCTGTCTCTATCAGATCCTGTCTCAGCATCTATCAGATCCCCTCTGAGTCTCCATCAGATAAACTCACAACCTATATCAGATCCTCTCTTAGTCTCTATCAGATCCCCTCTCAGTCTCCATCAGATCTCCTCTCAGCATCTATCAGATCTCCGAGTCTCCATCAGATCCCCTCTGAGACTCTATCAGATCCTGTTTCAGCCTCTATCTGATCCCCTTTCAGTCCATATCAGATCTCCTCTCAGTCTCCATCAGATCCCCTCTCAGTCTCCATCAGATCTCCTCTCAGTCTCCATTAGATCCCCTCTCAGTCTTGATCAGATCCTGTCCCAGCTTCTATCAGATCCCCTCTTAGTCTCTATTAGATCCCCTCTCAGTCTCCATTAGATCCCCTCTCAGTCTCGATCAGATCCTGTCCCAGCTTCTATCAGATCCCCTCTCAGGGTCTATCAGATCCCCTGTCAATCTCTAACAGATCCCCATGTCAGCCTCTATCAGATCCCCTCTCAGTCTCCATCAGATCCCCTCTCAGTGTCTATCAGATCCCCTCTCAGCGTCTATCAGATCACCTCTCAGTCTCTACCAGATCCCCTCTCAGTCTCTCTCAGATCCCTTCTGAGTCTCTACAAGATCCCTTCTCAGCCTCAATCAGATCCCCTCTCAGTCTCTATCAGATCCCCTCTCAGTGTCTATCAAATCCTGTCTCAGCCTCTATCAGATCTCCTCTCAGTCTCTATCAGATTCCCTGTCAATCTCTAACAGATCCCCTCTCAGTCTCTATCAGATCCTGTCTCAGCCTCTATCAGATCCTCTCTCAGAGTCTATCAGATCCCCTCTCAGTCTCTATCAGATCCCCTCTCAGTGTCTATCAGATCACCTCTCAGTCTCTACCAGATCCCCTCTCAGTCTCTCTCAGATCCCTTCTGAGTCTCTACAAGATCCCTTCTCAGCCTCAATCAGATCCCCTCTCAGTCTCTATCAGATCCCCTCTCAGTGTCTATCAAATCCTGTCTCAGCCTCTATCAGATCTCCTCTCAGTCTCTATCAGATTCCCTGTCAATCTCTAACAGATCCCCTCTCAGTCTCTATCAGATCCTGTCTCAGCCTCTATCAGATCCTCTCTCAGAGTCTATCAGATCCCCTCTCAGTCTCTATCAGATCCCCTCTCAGTGTCTATCAGATCACCTCTCAGTCTCTACCAGATCCCCTCTCAGACTCTGACAGATCCCCTCTGAGTCTCTACCAGATCCCTTCTCAGCCTTGATCAGATCCCCTCTCAGTCTTGATCAGACTCCCACTCAGCCTCTATTAGATCTCCTCTCTGTCTCTATCAGATCCCCTTTCAGTCTCTACCAGATCCTATCCCAGCCTCTATCAGATTTCCTCTCAGAATCTATCAGATTCCCTCTGAGTCTCTATCAGATCCCCTCTCAGCCTCTATCAGATCCCCTCTGAGTCTCTATCAGATCTCCTCTCAGCCTCTATCAGATCCCCTCTTAGTCTCTATCAGATCTCCTCTCAGTCTCCAGCAGATCTCCTCTCAGTCTCTATCAGATCCCCTCTCAGCATCTATCAGGTCCCCTCTGAGTCTCTGTCAGATCCCCTCAGTCTCTATCAGATCCCCTCTCAGTCTCTATCAGATCCTGTCTCAGTCTCTATCCGATCTCCTCTTAGTCTCTATCAGATCCTGTCTCAGCGTCTATTAGATCCCCACTCAGCCTCTATCAGATCCCCTCTCAGTGTCTATCCGATCCCCTCTCAGCCTCTATCAGATTCTCTCTCAGTGTCTATCAGATCCCCTCTCAGCCTCTATCAGATCCCCTGTCAATCTCTAACAGATCCCATCTCTGTTTCTATCAGATCCTGTTTCAGCATCTACCAGATCCCCCCTCAGTCTCTCTCAGATCCCCTCTCAGTCTCTACCAAATCCCTTCTCAGCCTCGATCAGATCCCCTCTCAGTCTTGATCAGATTCCCACTCAGCCTCTATTAGATCTCCTCTCTGTCTCTATCAGATCCTGTCTCAGCATCTATCAGATCCCCGCTGAGTCTCCATCAGATAAACTCACAACCTCAATCAAATCCCCTCTTAGTCTCTATCAGATCCCCTCTTAGTCTCTATCAGATCCCCTCTCAGTCTCCATCCGACCACCTCTCAGCATCTGTCAGATCCCCTCTGAGTCTCTAACAGATAAACTCATAACCTCTATCAGATCCCCTTTCAGTCTCTACCAGATCCCCTCTCAGTCTCGATCAGATCCCCTCTCAGCCTCTATCAGATCTCCTCTCAGTCTCTATCAGATCCTCTCTCAGTCTCTATCAGATCCCCTCTGAGTCTCTATCAGATCCCCTCTCAACCTCTATCAGATCCCCTTTCAGTCTCTACCAGATCCTATCCCAGCCTCTATCAGATTTCCTCTCAGAATCTATCAGATTCCCTCTGAGTCTCTATCAGATCCCCTCTGAGTCTCTATCAGATCCCCACTCAGCCTCTATCAGATCTCCTCTCAGTCTCTATCAGATCCTCTCTGAGTCTCTATCAGATCCCCTCTGAGTCTCTATCAGATCCCCTCTCAGCCTCTATCAGATTCCCTCTCAGTCTCTATCAGATCCCCTCTCAGGGTCTATCAGATCCCCTGTCAATCTCTAACAGATCCCCATCTCAGCCTCTATCAGATCCTGTCTCAGCCTCTATCAGATCCCCTCTCAGTCTCCATCAGATCCCCTCTCAGTGTCTATCAGATCCCCTCTCAGCGTCTATCAGATCACCTCTCAGTCTCTACCAGATCCCCTCTCAGTCTCTCTCAGATCCCTTCTGAGTCTCTACAAGATCCCTTCTCAGCCTCAATCAGATCCCCTCTCAGTCTCTATCAGATCCCCTCTCAGTGTCTATCAAATCCTGTCTCAGCCTCTATCAGATCTCCTCTCAGTCTCTATCAGATTCCCTGTCAATCTCTAACAGATCCCCTCTCAGTCTCTATCAGATCCTGTCTCAGCCTCTATCAGATCCTCTCTCAGAGTCTATCAGATCCCCTCTCAGTCTCTATCAGATCCCCTCTCAGTGTCTATCAGATCACCTCTCAGTCTCTACCAGATCCCCTCTCAGACTCTGACAGATCCCCTCTGAGTCTCTACCAGATCCCTTCTCAGCCTTGATCAGATCCCCTCTCAGTCTTGATCAGACTCCCACTCAGCCTCTATTAGATCTCCTCTCTGTCTCTATCAGATCCCCTTTCAGTCTCTACCAGATCCTATCCCAGCCTCTATCAGATTTCCTCTCAGAATCTATCAGATTCCCTCTGAGTCTCTATCAGATCCCCTCTCAGCCTCTATCAGATCCCCTCTGAGTCTCTATCAGATCTCCTCTCAGCCTCTATCAGATCCCCTCTTAGTCTCTATCAGATCTCCTCTCAGTCTCCAGCAGATCTCCTCTCAGTCTCTATCAGATCCCCTCTCAGCATCTATCAGGTCCCCTCTGAGTCTCTGTCAGATCCCCTCAGTCTCTATCAGATCCCCTCTCAGTCTCTATCAGATCCTGTCTCAGTCTCTATCAGATCTCCTCTTAGTCTCTATCAGATCCTGTCTCAGCATCTATTAGATCCCCACTCAGCCTCTATCAGATCCCCTCTCAGTGTCTATCCGATCCCCTCTCAGCCTCTATCAGATTCTCTCTCAGTGTCTATCAGATCCCCTCTCAGCCTCTATCAGATCCCCTGTCAATCTCTAACAGATCCCATCTCTGTTTCTATCAGATCCTGTTTCAGCATCTACCAGATCCCCCCTCAGTCTCTCTCAGATCCCCTCTCAGTCTCTACCAAATCCCTTCTCAGCCTCGATCAGATCCCCTCTCAGTCTTGATCAGATTCCCACTCAGCCTCTATTAGATCTCCTCTCTGTCTCTATCAGATCCTGTCTCAGCATCTATCAGATCCCCTCTGAGTCTCCATCAGATAAACTCACAACCTCAATCAAATCCCCTCTCAGCCTCTATCAGATCCCCTCACAGTCTCTATCAGATCCCCTCTCAGCCTCTATCAGATCCCCTCTCAGCCTCTATCAGATCCTGTCCCAGTCTCTATCTGATCCTGTCTCAGCAACTATCAGATCGTCTCTCAGCCTCTATCAGATCCCCTCTCAGTGTCTATCAGATCCCCTCTCAGCCTCTATCAGATCCCCTGTCAATCTCTAACTGATCTCCTCTCAGTCTCCATCAGATCCTGTCTCAGCCTCTATCAGACCTCCTCTCAGCCTCTATCATATTCCCTCTCAGTCTCTGTCACAACCCCTCTGAGTCTCTATCAGATTTCTACCTAGCCTCTATAAGATCTCCTCTCTGTCTCGATCAGATCCCCTCTCAGTCTCTATCAGATCCCCTCTCAGTCTCTATCAGATCCCCTCTCTGTCTCTCTCAGGTCCTGGAGTGTAGGGAAGTTAGGAACATGGCATCAATCTCAAAGGAGAATGCCTGTAAACAGGAAAGTGGCTTGAAGTGTGTATACTTCAGTGCGAGAAGTATGTGAAATAAGGTAGGTGAACTTGCAGCGTGGGTTTGTACCTGGGATTTCGATGTTGTGGCTATTACGGAGACATGGGTAGAACAGGGACAGGATTGGCTGTTGCAGGTTCCGGGGTTTAAATGTTTTAGTAGGGTCAGAGGTGGGGGTGAAAGAGGGGGAGGTGTGGCATTGCTTGTCAAAGATAGTATTACAGCGGTAGAAAGGACGATGGATGAAGACTCGCCATCTGAGGTAGTTTGGGCTGAGCTTAGAAATAGGAAAGGTGAAGTCACCCTGTTAGGAGTTTTCTACAGGCCTCCTAATAGTTCTAGAGACGTAGAAGAAAGGATTGCGAGGATGATTCAGGAGAAGAGTGAAAGTAGCAGGGTGGTTTTTATGGGGGACTTTAACTTTCCAGATATTGACTGGGAAAGCTATAGCTCAAGTACGTTAGATGGGTGGGTGTTTGTCCAATGTGTGCAGGAGAGTTTCCTGACACAATATGTAGACAGGCCAACAAGAGGTGAGGCCATACTGGATTTGGTTCTGGGTAACGAACCAGGCCAGGTGTTAGAATTGGAGGTAGGTGAGCACTTTGGGGACAGTGACCACAATTCAGTGACTTTTACTCTAGTGATGGAGAGGGATAAGTGTGCACTACAGGGCAAGAGTTATAGTTGGGGGCAGGGGAATTATGATGCGGTGAGTCATGACTTAGGATGCATGGCTTGGAAAAGTAGGCTTCAAGGGAAGGGTGCAATCGATATGTGGAGCTTGTTCAAGGAGCAGCTATTGAGTGTCCTTGATAAGTATGTACCTGTCAGGCAGGGAGGAAAGGGTCGTGTGAGGGAGCCATGGTTTAATAAGGAATTGGAATCCCTTGTTAAAGGGAAGAGGGCAGCCTATGTAAAGATGAGGCGTGAAGGTTCGATTGGGGGGATTGAGAGTTATAAGGTAGCCAGGAAGGATCTAAAGAGAGAGCTAAGAGCAGCAAGGAGTGGACATGAAAAGTCCTTGGTTGGTAGGATTAGGGAAAACCCAAAGGCTTTCTATAGATATGTCAGGAATAAAAGGATGACTAGGGTAGGAATAGGTCCAGTCAAGGATAGTAATGGGAAGCTGTGTGTGGAGGCTGAAGAAATTGGGGAGACACTGAATGAATACTTTTCATCAGTATTCACTCAGGAACAGGACATTGTTGTCGATGTGAATATTGTGTCACAATTAATTAGAATGGATGGCTTTGAGGTATGTAGGGAAGAGGTGTTGGAAATTCTGGAAAGGGTGAAAATAGATAAGTCCCCTGGGCCTGATGGCATTTATCCTAGGATTCTCTGGGAAGCAAGGGAGGAGATTGCAGAGCCATTGGCCTTGATTTTTACGTCCTCATTGTCTACAGAAATAGTGGCAGAAGACTGGAGGATAGCAAATGTGGTTCCCTTGTTCAAGAAGGGGAGTAGGGATAACCCTAGTAACTATAGGCCAGTGAGTCTCACTTCTGTTGCAGGCAAAGTGTTAGAGAGAATTGTAAGGGATAGGATTTATGAACATCTGGATAGGAATAATGTGATCAAGTATAGTCAGCATGGTTTTGTGAAGGGCAGGTCGTGCCTCACAAACCTTATTGAATTCTTTGAGAAGGTGACTAAGGAGGTGGACGAGGGTAAAGCAGTAGATGTGGTGTATATGGATTTTAGTAAGGCGTTTGATAAGATTCCCCATGGTAGGCTACTGAAAAAAATACAGAGGTATGGCATTGAGGGGGAGTTGGAGGTTTGGATTAGGAATTAGCTGGCTGGAAGAAGACAGAGGGTAGTAGTTGATGGTAAAGGTTCATCTTGGAATGCAGTTACCAGCAGTGTTCCGCAAGGATCTGTTTTGGAACCATTGCTGTTTGTCATTTGTATAAATGACCTGGAGGAGGGGCTAGAAGGTTAGGTAAGGAAGTTTGTGGATGATATGAAAGTCGGTGGAGTTGTTGACAGTGAGGAAGGATGTGGCAGGTTACAGCGGGATATAGATAAGCTGCATAGCTGGGCAGAAAGGTGGCAAATGGAGTTCAATGTAGCTAAGTGTGAAGTGATTCACTTTGGTAAGAGTAACAAGAAGATGGGGTACTGGGCTAATGGTCGGATACTTGGTAGTGTGGATGAGCAGAGGGATCTTGGTGTCCATGTACACAGATCTCTGAAAGTTGCCACCCAGGTAAATAGTGCTGTGAATAAGGCATATGGCATACTGGCTTTTATTGGTAGAGGAATTGAGTTCCGGAGTCCTGAGGTCATGTTGCAGTTGTATAAGACTCTGGTGCGGCCGCATCTGGAGTATTGTGTGCAGTTTTGGTCACCATACTATAGGAAGGATGTGGAGGCACTGGAATGGGTGCAGAGGAGGTTTACCAGGATGTTGCTTGGTATGGTAGGAAGATCGTATGAGGAAAGGCTGAGGCACTTGGGGCTGTTTTCATTGGAGAAAAGAAGGTTTAGGGGTGACTTGATAGAGGTGCACAAGATGATTAGGGGTTTAGATAGGGTTGACCCTGAGAACCTTTCTCCACGGATGGAGTCAGCTATTACAAGGGGGCATAGCTTTAAATTAAGGGGTGGTAGGTATAGGACAGATGTTAGGGGTAGATTCTTTACTCAGCGAGTCGTGAGTTCATGGAATGCCCTGCCAGTAGCAGTGGTGGACTCTCCCTCTTTATGGGCATTTAAACGGGCATTGGATAGACATATGGAGGAAAGTGGGCTAGTGTAGGTTAGGTGGGCTTGGATCGGCGCAACATCGAGGGCCGAAGGGCCTGTACTGCGCTGTATTTTTCTATGTTCTATGTTCTATGTTCTATGCCCTCTCAGCCTCTATGAGATCCCCTCTCAGTGTCTATCAGATCCCCTCTCAGTCTCTACTAGATCCCCTCTCAGTCTCTATCAGATCTCCTCTCAGCATCTATCAGATCCCCTCTGAGTCTCTACCAGATCCCTTCTCAGCCTCTATCAGGTCCCCTCTGAGTCTCTACCAGATCCCTTCTCAGCCTCTATCAGATCCCCTCTGAGTCTCTATCAGATCCTGTCTCAGCTTCTATCAGATTCCCTCTGAGCCTCTATCAGATCCCCTCAGTCTTATTCAGATCCCCTCTGAGTCTCTACCAGACCCCTTATCAGCCTCTATCAGATCCCCTCTCTGTCTCTAGGAGATCCTGTCTCAGTCTCCCTCAGATCCCCTCTCAACCTCTATCAGATTTCCTCTCAGCCTCTATCAGATCCTGTCTCAGCCTCTATCAGATCCCCTCACAGCATCTATCAGATACCCTCTGAGTCTTTATCAGATCCCCTCTCAGCCTTGAACAGATCCCATCTTAGTCTCTATCAGATCTCCTCTCAGCCTCTATCAAATCTCCTCCCAGCCTTGATCAGATCCCCTCTCAGCCTCGAACAGATCCTCTCTTAGTCTCTACCAGATCTTCTCTCAGTCTCTATAAGATCCTGTCTCAACCTCTATCAGATCCCCTCTGAGTCTCTATCAGATCCACTCTCAACCTTTATCAGATCCCCTCTGTCTCTATCAGATCCCCTCTCAGTCTCTATCAAATCCCCTCTCAGTCGCAATCTGATCCCCTCTCAGTCTCTATCAGATCCCCTCTCAGTCTCTATCAGATCCACTCTCAACCTCTATCAGATCCCCTCTCAGTCCCTATCAGATCCTGTCCCAGCCTCTATCAGATCTTCTCTCAGCCACTATGATGTTATGATGAAACACCATGATGTTATGATGAAACACCATGATGATATGATGAAACACCATGATGATATGATGAAACTTATAGATGAATGGTGGAGCAGACAGGACGGGCTGAATGACCTCTTTCTGCTCCTTTATCTTATGGTCTTATTCCCATCCGGGTAAAGCTGCCAGGACTACAGCAGCTGGGAAAATACAACATCTGGGGATGGGACACAGGGAAAATCGGCTGGAATTTCTGCACACCATCATAACCTGAACCCCGCTCGCACCCAATTTTAACTCACACCTTCCGCCCAGCTTTGACGTTTACAGAAATAGCAATGACAAGACAAGGAGGAGACCATCCAAGCCATCAAGTCTCTGTCCGCTCATTAAAAGAGCTACCCAAGGTATCCAATTTCCCACCTCTTCCCACTTAGCCCTGCAATGATTCCTTTCAAAATCTTTATGGGATTCCTTCTTGAAAGTCCTCATTGAGTCTACCCTATCACCTCACTGTGTGCAAAACATCTTCTCAACTCCCCACCAGTCCTTGTCCTTCCTTCTCTGTGGTTGCTAGCAATGGGAAAGCCTGTTGGTGCAAGCAATTCCTCCCTCTGTATTTTATTGTAACCCACCCACCCCTTCATAATTTTGAGCGCCTCCTTTAAATTTCCCCTTAGCCTTTTCTGCTCTGGGGAGAATTGAGTTGAATTGAAACAGTCGGGCAACTAAAAGATGGGTGCTGAGGTCTGTAGAACAAACATGGCGGAACAAGGGAGGTCTGGGTCAGTTACACAAATGCCCTCACTACTACAGAAGAACTAGGAGCAGGAGGAGGCCATTCGGCCCCTCGGGCCTGCTCCACCATTCAATAGGAACGAGGCTGATCTCATTTTGGTAAAAACCAGGTAAACTAAGTATCTCTCCACTCTGCAGGCACCCTGCCTCCATTCCTGATGAAGGGCTTTTGCCTGAAACGTTGATTTTCCTGCTCCTCGGATGCTGCCTGACCTACTGTGCTTTTCCAGCACCGCTCTAATCTAGACTCTGATCTCATTTTGGTGTCAACTCCACTTGCTAGCCCGTTCCCCATAACCCTTTAACCCATTTCTAATTAAAAGTCAGTCTATCTCCCCCTTCAATTTACTCAATGTCCTACTGCACTCTGAGGGAGTGAATTCTGACATTCTGAGAGAAGGAATTCAGAACTCCTCGCTGTTTGGAATCTGCCACCCGTTATCCTAAAGTTATGTCCTGGACTATCCCAGAAGGAGGGACATCCTCGCTTGGTCTACTTTACCAATCTCCGTTATTGTCTGAAATCAGATCTCCTCCTGTTCTTCAAAATTCCAGAGACAGTATCAGCCTAAATTGCTCAATTTCTCCTCATACGGCAAGCCCTTCTGCTGCTGGAATTGATCTGGTAAACCTCCATTGAACTGTTTCCCATGTAAACATATTCCCTTATCGAGTGTAGGCACTGTAACTGGACCCAATATTCCCTCTAGTGTGGAAACGGGCCCTTCGGCCCATTCAAGTCCGCACCGACTCCCCCCCCCCAAGACAGCAGCCCACTCAATCTCTGTAACCCTGCATTTACCTATGGCTAACCTGCACATCCCTGGGCACCATGGCCTAAGCTGCAGACCTTTGGACTGAGGAAGGAAACCCATGGGGAGAACGTGCAAACGCTACCTGAGGCTAGAACTGAACCCAGGTCCCTGGCGCTGTGAAGCCGCAGTGCTAACTGCTGTGCCAAAGTGCCACCCTGACTGAAGCCTTGTAGAATTGCAGCAAACTGATAACTGAATTGAAAAGGACAGATAATGTGAGCTGGATGACTTTGGCAGGACAGATAGATTCGCTGGAGTTTAAGTTCCTCTCCCTTCTTGGCAAGAAAACAATCGCCCAAGTTGTCTTATTTAAAATGGCAGGGCACGAGCCGCTGGATAACGAGAAATGTGATTTCTTCTGAAGGAAAATGAGCAAGAATGGAACGTATTCCCCAGCCCATTTAGTATTTACAAATATTGAAGTCATTGCTGTTAAATGAGCCATTTCAGCTGCAAATTCCTTTTAAAGGGTTCCTTTATAGGTCCCCACTGAGGCTACACAGTTTGGGCTGTTTGTAGTTCAGATTACAGATGGCCAGCTTTCTGTTATAACTGTGCAGCTTCTGTTTATCTTTGAATTCTCTGCATTAAGACAGATTCTTGATACGAGGATGGCCATCTGAGGGAAAAGAAAGAAGCATTGCGTTGATGTTCTGAATTACTAGTAAATGAATAAAACATGACGAGAGGCAGATTATTCATTGCTGAAGGCTGCTGATGTTCCATTGTTTAGCCAATCTGTTTTCCCCCCTCCGTCTCTTCCAAGTATTGGGCTAAAACGCAGGTGACAATCCCACTGTAGGCTCCTGTGGTGCAGGAGCAGTGTCTATACCTCTGACCTGGGACTTCTGGATTCACAATCCCCTCCTGCTCCAGAGGTGTGTACTAACAGCTCTAAACTGGTTGATGAGGGGTAAGTTTAGAATTCCACCATTGCTTCATTGAGTGGGAGCTTGGCCAGTGAGAGATTTAACCCGCACCTGACAGATTTACTTCCCCCGTGTGAAATAGATGGATTTTTACAACAATAAATGATACTGTCTGGTCATCTTCACGATCAGCTTTTTCTAAAACTCAACTCATTTGAAGACATTTATTAATGAGAGGGGGAGATGAGCGAGAGATCTTAATGTAGCGTTAAGTTGAAGGGATAGCCGAGTGGTATTATCGCTGGGCTGTTAAGCAAGGGAATGTGGGGCTTGAATCCTGGTGTGGCAGGTCTTGGAATTTAACTTCAATGAATATCTGGAATTAAAAGTCTAATGTTGATAATGAATCCATTGTTCGTTGTTTGGAGATATCCAACTAATGGCTTATTGGGAAGGAAGCTGGACTCTGTCTGGCCTACACGTGACTCCAGACTCTTAACCGCCTTCTGAGCAAGTAGGGATAGGTAATAAAATGAAAGAACTGCAGATGCTGTCAGTCAGAAACAAAAACAGAAAAAGCCCAGCAGGTCTGGCAGCACCTGCTGGACAGAAATCAGAGTTAACGTTTCAGGTCCAGGGACCTTTCCTCAAGACAATGATCTCATTGAATGCTGGAGTGGACTCAATGACCTGAATAGTTTACCACTGCTCCTACAGTTTATGACCTTCTGAGGGTTAATCTTCAACTGGTTATTAGTCCGACTCCTGTAGCACACTTGGGATTGTTTAGCAAAGTGTTGCCTAATCACAAAATCGCAGGCAGTTGCTGAGTAGACGGCCTGCAAAGTAGGTGGGTGCTGTGAGTCCTGATATCAGGCTAATCACATTCCAGTTCATCGACCGATTCTGCAACAATAACTGACACTTATGTAGAATGATGTTCAGAGAGTCTGTGGCTCCTTATCTCACACGGAACCCTTCCTGAGTTCAGAGCATCTTCAATTGATTTTCAGCAGATGAGCAGGGAGTGTTTACTTTTTGGATATTTTTAGATGAGCAAGAACAGATTGTTCCTTTAAATATGAGTCTGCCGTTTGCTTCATCTTAGCCATTGCCACATTTCAATCGCAATTTGTTTTGAGATTCTGCAGGCGCCTATAAAGGACTTAGCACATTTTAACGTGCATGCTTTAATTAGCAGCGCGAAGCCTCAAGGATCCAAAATAAATTTGAGATTTTTTTTTCCAAAAGAATGCCGGCTCTCTGTTTTTGGAATCTTCATTGTCCCGAGGGGAATCTGGGTTCAGGAATCAGGGTGAATCAAGGCCTGGTTTGCTGGCTGAGCAGATGGTGAGAGAACTCTGGGTATCGCGTGCCCATTCACCATTGGCAAGGCCAACGGGACCCCCTTTCTCTGGAGTCACCGATGAGGCTAGATGGGGTGATATCTCGGTCAGGCTGGGACAGGGGATGTAGCCCCCAATAGTCCTTCCAGCTGGCACTGAGTGCCCTTGACCAAGGGACCCTCCCCTTACCCACAGGAAGATGACAGAGAATCCCTAGAGTGTGGGTGCAGGCCATTCAGCCCATCGAATCCCGCAACCTGCACAGAGCATTCCAACCAGACCCACCCCCCCATCACCCTACAAATCCCACGGCCAATCCACTGAATGTTTGGATCGTGGGAGGAAACCCACACAGACACGGGGAGAATGTGTAAACGACAGGGTGGAATCGAACCCGGGTCCCTTGTGGTGTGCAGCCCTGACCACCGAACCACTGCACCGCCCAGAAGGGGGGGTCCTCTGTTGAACACCTCACTTAGCAGTGCAGTAGTCCCTCTGCACTGCACTACATAGTAGGCCTTATGATAGCTCTGTGGATTTGGGTGAGGCACAGGCATGTGAAGGAAGCGAGTTGCCTTTCAGCCAAGAGTTTTGGGTGGTGTAGCCTTCAAGGTCTTTTGATGAGGTGGGCCAAACTTGGAGTGGAGCGACGCGGGCAAAGAGAACTGAGGGGGGGAAGAAAAAAAAAAGAAATTCCCGGAATAACAGACAGACAGAACAAGAAAAGATATCATCCCACAAACCAGAAGCACAGATTTCAAATATCAACCTCTCTGCCATTTTCTCTGCAAATCGCCTCCAGAAGTGGTTTGGGAATATTCAAGAACAAACAAACTTTGAAATTACGTTCAAGTCAACCATGACCGTAAGGAGAAAGCTTTCTGGACCCTCCCCGCTCGACTCACCCTTATCTCAGCCACTGAGACAGTCAGCTTATATACTTTGTGTCGTTAGGTATTCACGGGACCGTTAGCTGCGTGGTATGTGGTGACTGTAGGATGTAACCGGCACAAGGTTGGAATGAAATGGGTGTCGGGTGTGTTTGGCACTCCATGGGCAAAAAGCCAGTTGAACATTTCTACCCTGCACTGGGATAGAAAACAGCAACGATGCTTGATCATCCATCTAAATTCTTGCTTGAAGCTCATCGGCAGGTATCTGTTCTCACTTATAGTGTGCACCACATTGTGCAACTTGCTTTCATTGGAAACGGTTCTTTTTTTTTTCCTTTTCCCCCAGTGGCTTATTGCGTCCCTTAATGTGGGGAGTCTTCAAACCCTCCGAAATTTGGAAACCGTCCCGCAGGATGGGTAAGGGAGGAAATGTCTAACATTGCTGCAAGAGGATTTGATTTTTGCTTCACTTACATCACTTTGGGGCGTCAAAGATGAGAAATATAAAGCAAAGGGTGACATAAGGAAAAGAGTTAGAGCGAGGGATGCGCTGCCTGGAAACGTGAGGGGGAGCAGGCTCAATGGAGGCATCCAAAAGGGGCATCGGATGACCATTTGGATGGAAATCACGTGCAGGGATGTGGGTAAAAGGCCAGTGATTGGCACTGGGCAAGCGGATGATGGGCCAAATGGTCTCCTCCTATGCTGTAACAATTTTGAGACAAGCCAAAAGGTTGTGATTGGAAGATGCCAATTTCTGGTATTTAAAATAGAAATGCTGTAGGTGATTAAAGAGGATTGGGATTGGTGATCAGGGTGAAGGATGTAGAGTCTGGGTAGGCAGTCAGCAGAGAATGAGTCAATGAGTCTTGACTTTGACGACAAGTATGAAAGGGAGGTACAACCAGGAATATAGGTCATAGTTCACAGAGGCAATTGGAGCAACAGCGAGGGTAACTAGCTGGAGACAAAGAGGTGTTGGTAGTTAGATGTGAAGAAAGAAATATGCATCTGGAGTGAGAAAACAAGAAAATATGGAAAAGATTTACACCACAGATACAATTTGAGTTCAATTAAGTCTTGGCCTCGTACCAACTCCTTTCTCTGATTGCTGTTAGGGTCTTACCATTGGCCTGGAAGGCAAATAGAAACGGATCCTCAGATTCTGAATGGCAGGCAAAATGCCAGAGCGTTAAAGTGTGTGAGGTGTGGGCGCCCTTTCCTCAGTCAGATCTCCAAATGAGACCCAGTGGGTTCCCAGTGCAGTTGAACTGCGGCTGTGCAATCCTGTTCCCTTCTACCTGTTACACTTTTCCAATTCCGGCCCAATAAACATACCGCAACTGAGCTACAATTGCAGTCAGGTGGAGCTTCAATTGCTGGGACAACAGAGGGATGTTCTTATGAAATGGCAGAAGACACACTTCTGAGTTGTCCTCACCACTTTAGGCCTGGATGTGGAAAGACTGAGGCATAGCTGGTCATGTCTGGGGAAGACCATATCCTCAGTTTGGAGCCTGAATGAGGCATTGGGTGGAATCTCAAACCAATTCATCCATCCGACCCTGAACACCCTTCACCAAGGGTCGGCGCCCCCTCCCAGCTCCTTGTCCTCTCCTGAAGATGGGAGTCGGGATGGTGCCGTGTGAAACCCCATTGGTTTCTCACCTCCACCCCACACTCACCCTCTCTGCCAGTGGCCACCGAGGATGGTTTCAGGCTCTCTTGCTGCCACCATTGGGACAGATGGGCATTTGCATGTGGCGGCAAGGTTGGCTCAGTGGTTAGCGTCATGCCCAGGGATGTGCATGCTGGATGGATTAGCCATGGGAAATACAGAGTTACAAGGATAGGGCAAGGAGGATGGGTCTGGGTGAGAGGCTCTACATTGTAGTGATTCTATGACTCTGCATAAACCTTGCGGTGTGATTTGTGACAAAATATCTCCTTGCTTAGGATGATACTCATTGTTGGATCACCGCAATTCATTTTTGGAGGAATCATACATTGAGGTACCTCAGGACTCAACATTGAGTTGAACAATTTCAGAGCGTGAATGCCTCCCTCTATGTCCATTATCTAGCCCCACAGCCCCAACTCCTGTTCCCTAAGATCACACTGAGCACAGCCAACTCATTGTCAACTACTCAACACTTCCCATCAGCACCCATTCAACGTTTCCTGCTTTCCCAGCTTACCCATCAGCAATCTCTTCGCCTGCTTCGTATTTCCTCTCTCTCACTGTCTCTGGGCACTGTCTCCATCTATTCAACTCACTCCTTCTGCCCCCTCTTTAATCCAATTCCTCTCTCAACAACCTCTTCCCAACGGTTCTAACTCAGTGTCTCTCTCTCCCTGGATGCTGCCAAGCCTTGTGGTGTTTCCCAGCAATTTCCGTTCTGATTTCAGATCTCCAAGTCTGCAGTTTTTGGTTTATTTGCCACTCTATTTGTCTGCTTCCTGTTCTGGAACGTTCTGGGCGCGGACTGGCTTGTGTCTACAAGAGAATCATCTCATCAACTTGAAAAATAATCCATCGTCGATGGGGCGTGTGGGGATTGAGGCGATACTGCAGAAATGCAAAGTGTCTCTTTTCAGGTTGGGGGACAGTATTCACATGACAGCGATGATTGAAATTTCGCTTGACCGAAATTAACGTGTAATATTCAGAGGAGGTGTCCCAATGTCGTAGAACTAGAAGGTTGCCAGGTGCCATGGGATAGATTAGGAAAGGCTGGGATTCCACAAGGGGTCTCCTTTGACGTTCCTTAATTTTAGTTCGGAAGTCAGTCTTCGAATCATTTGCTTCCCCAGGTACCCCTGAGGACTGACCAGGAAAGGGGCTGTGGGGAGTGGGGCAATGACGGGGATGACATGAATTGGGAGGATTTGAACTACCAAGCTCAAGGTTAAACAGATGCAGGGCATTCCAGGGACTCTGAGCAACCAGTGAGGCCTCACACACCGCTGGAGAGACACCGACATCAAAAGCCGTGGGTGAAGGATGACTCTGAAAGGCAGCAAGGTGCATCGTTAGAAATGAGGGCCGTCACTAATTAGCGACAGAATCATAGAGCTGTACAGCACAGAAACAGACCCTTCGGTCCAACTCATCCATGCTGACCCTATAGCCTAACCTAATCTAGTCCCACCTGCCAGCACTTGGCCCATATCCCTCTCAACCCTTCCTATTCATATGCCCATCCAGATGCCTTTTAAATGCTCCAATTGTACCAGCCTCCACCACTTCCTCTGGCAGATCATTCCATACGCGTACCACCCTCTGGGTGAAAAAGTTGCCCCTTAGATCTCTTTTATATCTTTCCCTCTCACCCTAAACCTATGCCCTCTAGTTCTGGACTCACCCACCCCAGGGAAAAGACCTTGTCTATTCACCCTATCTATGCCCCTCATGATTTTATAAACCTCTATAAGGTCACCCCTCAGCCTCCGACACGCCAGGGAAAACAGCCCCAGTCTGTTCAGCCTCTCCCTGTAGCTCAGATCCTCCAACCCTGGCAACACCCTTGTAAATCTTTTCTGAACCCTTTCAAGTTTCACAACATCATTCCGATAGGAAAGAGACCAGAATTCCAAAAGTGGTCCAACCAATGTAAATGGAATCCATTGAGGACTGGCCAAAGAAGGCTTTTGAAGTTGAGTAGAGGAGTAGGAAGGCCTAATTGTGCCTCACAATATTTTCCTTTCCCTCAGAAAAGATTGAAAAATAAACTGAGCTGTAAAATGAACACCTACTTTTGTTATTGATCGGTATATTATTGACTTCCTGTCCACAAAACGTACTTCCTGCTGTCTTAGCTTTTGGACTTTGCTGCTAATATTTACCTTTCTGGATCACTATGATAATGAACCTCACTCAAATACAATTGGCTGCCACAATATAATTGCAGATTCCTACCTCTAGGGACACCAAGGAGCACGTTTCGGAGGAGACTCTCAACTTCATTCTCATCTTGTAGATTCTCGTTTGAAAACGTCTTGCATTCATCATATGACCATAGGCAAACTTCTGGAATTCTCTCCCCCAGTGGCATTGTGGGTCAAACTACAGCACATGGACTGCAGCGGTTCAAGAAGGCAGCTCACTCCCACCTTCTCAAGGGGCAACTAGGAACAGGGCAATAAATGCTGAGCCCGGCCAGTGATACTTATACACACCACAAAATGCCTTTTTTTTAAAGTCACAAGTATGAAATAATTTTAGAAATGGGCAATTGGAAAAGCCTTGATTATTCAGGTTCTCACACTGAGATTTACATTCAAGGTAATTATTGTATTGACATCACACTTTCCAAGTGAATATTATTATCTATGTAATCTATATCTGTGAATATGCGCATGCCTCATTACCATGTATCCATTATACTCTACACAGGCTCACTGCTATTACCCATAAATATAACGTAACTACACTTATTCCTCCTGGTGTAGTCTGTCCAAGACACCAAATGGGCCATAGCTCCCAGATTTTTATTAGCTTTTATATTATCTGTTCCCATTTGCCATTACTCTTTGTAAAGTTTCTCACGGGGGAATCTTTGAATACTCATCCTTGGTTAACTGATTCTGTTCAATGTGATTATTCCCAGGAATCCAATTGTTTGTATAAAAACCACTGCTTTGCACCCATCGTTTGTAATGGACACTTGCCTGATTTTCATTAATTCAGTAAAGTTTTAATCAGCACCAGCCATTATTTCCAAGCCATTCAATGCTTAGGAATCTGGAACTCTCCCATCACCCCAAAACCCATTGAGGTTACAAAGACAAACAAAAGCGTCAATACTGATTGCTAGTTTTTATTAGGCAAGAGGGTAGCAGGGTGGCTCAGTGGTTAGCACTGCTGCCTCACAGCAGTAGGGACCTGAGTTCGATTCCAGCCTCGGGAGACTGTCTGTGTGGGGTTTGCACATTCTCCCTGTGTCTGCCTGGGTTTTCTCTGGGTGCTCTGGTTTTGTCCCACAGTCCAAAGATATGCAGGTTAGGGTGAATTGGCCAAGCTAAATTACCCATAGTGCTCAGAGATGTGTAGATTAGGTCCATTGGCCAAGGGTAAATGTAGCGTAATGGGTTTGGGTGGGATAGTTTTCAGAGGGTCAGTGTGGACTTGTTGGGCTGAATGGGTTGCTTCCACACTGTAAGGCTTCTATTCTAAGCTACAGAACAAAGATGGGTAAGTTAAGTTGATGAAAGTGAATAGTGGGATAGGTTTAAGGGGGGGCTGAATGGCCTTTCTTGTTCCTGTGTTAATGTATTGTTCTTACACCATAAACAGCAACATTCTCTCATGTGTCAGATATTTTATTCACTGGAATCGCTTTAGATGTCCCAGTACCTACTTTATCAAGGCATGCAGCAGCTCTAACCCCTGCTGCTGGTTGAAACGTGCAAACATATTTAACGTGCTAAAACAAAGAGGCTAGAGGTAAAATTCAGTGTGTGTTTAATTACCTCTTTTGCACATTCAACTGTGCTTCTCTTTTCAAGATGGTGGTGGGGGGTGGAGTGGAAGAAGTAATTTTACCTGAACCCCGTCTTGGCTTGGTTGGAAGTTTAATTGCGCTTTCTGACCAATTGGGATAAAAGTCTCCTCCTGTCAGGCACCAAGCGAGATCTGATCAGTCTTCAACTTTTTCATGCAGCAAGTGTTTAGAGTCTGTGCACATGGAGACGGTGGGTTCAATCAGGGACTTTAAGATGGCACTAGGTCATTACCTTCTCTTTATTGAGATGAGATCATCGCTGGCCAGGCCAGTATTTATTACCCATCTCTCATTGCCCGGAGAACAGTTAAGAGTCAACCATCTTGCTGCGGGTCAGGAGTCACATGTAGGCCAGACCAGGTTGGGATGGAAGATTTCCTTCCCTAAAGGCCATTAGTGAACTAAGTGAGTTTTTCCCGATAATCATCAACAGACTCGTGGTCATCATTAGAGTCTTATTGCCAGATTTTTGTTGGATTCAAAGAGCATCCCACCCAGACCCACCTCCCTACATTTCCTGTGGCTAACCCACCCAGCCTGAACACTGTGGGCAATTTAGCATGGCCAATCCACCCTAACTGCTCACCTTTAGACTGTGGTAGAAAATCCACATAGACACAGGGGAGAACATGCAAACTCCACACAGTCAAGGCTGGAATCTGAAGCAGCAGTGCCAACCACTGAGCCAGTCCATTGGCCATTCTTCAATGACCGCCATTCAGAATCTAGTTCTGAAGAAGGGTTCAAACGTTAACTCTGTCTCCCTCTCTCTCAGCACAGGTACTGCAAGGCCTACTGAGTTTCTCCAGCCATTCTCTCCTTGTTTCCTCAACATGTTAAGGTGGGCGTTCGACCACCAGTCCACTTTGTCACCAGCTTCACAACAAAGCAATGGCACTGATTCGGTACACGGAAACTGCTCAGTTTAAAATGCATGCCAAAAATCTTCAAGTGTAGAAGTGGGAACCAAACTTAAAAGAACTGTGAAACGCTCCAATTTTGAGATACTGATCAACCCATGTCTGGGAACAAAATATAAACTCTAATTTCTGCAGATGATTCAGTCAGAGATAATTGCAGTGATCAAGCACCAGCAAAGAAGCAAAAAGGGGAAATAAGAATATTCCAGAGGGTTGAGATTTCAATGACTAAAAGAGAGCAGAGAAACCACCTTAGCTAATTTTCTTGGTTATAAAATTAAAATTGCTGGAATACTTTTTGGTCAAAGTCAGTTGCACATGTTATGGATAGTGATCAGAATCTGCTTTCAATTTCTGTTCGTGATTTGGTGGAGGGATCTGTGTGGTCCAAATACATTGTGCCTGCACCTCAGCATCTCTGAATAAAGAGATTATGGAAACCACTAAGCTTTGCAGCTGACATAGATTGTGATTCCTGTGAGATAATGCCTTATCGTGTCACAGCCTTTTACGTTATTAATTACAATTATGATTCTTGTCATGGTTGTTAACAGAAACTTGAACACCGAGTGATTATCTGGAATAAATTATACCACAAGTAGTCACATTTTTAAACAAGAATAATCATTACGTGAAATAAAATATGATACGAATTGTTTCATATGAACTATACGTAAAAAAAGCACTACTGATTCAACACTATTGTTTACCAAAGTTTAAATGAGAAGTCACACAACACCAGGTTATCGGCCAACAGGTTTATTTGAAATCACAAGCTTTCGGTGCATTGCCCCTTCTTCAGGTGAAGCCATTTCCCTGATTAAGGGGGCAGTGTTACGAAAACTTGTGCTCTCAAATAAACCTGTTTGACTGAAAATTGGTGCCATGTGGACTTTGTCCAACCCAGTCCAAAACCAGTACCTCCACATCAAGGTCTAAATTAGATTCACTTTTCCTTTTGGAGGTCACTAAGTATGCCACAGCTCCCCTGAATTCACTGAAACGTTTTTTTCTCCATGTTTTAGCTTTCCTCCAGGCTTCAAAATTTGATAGGGTTCCTTCCGTTAGTTTTTTCACAAAGCAATCCTCCAGCATTACTTCAAAATCTCACAACGATGGTCTTTGCGATGTAACTCAGATCACACTGCATTCTCCAATTTAACGACTCGTTTTTAACTGTGAGGTTAATGGCATAAGTTTTCCTCTAGCTGTAAGTCACACAAATCTACCACTCACAAACTCTGTTTCCAAACTGAATTTGAGCTGTCAACTGCATTCTGCTCGGTGAACAATGAAATGAATATTTTCTCTGTTTAAGGTCCAGGTTGGGGGTTATTTTTACCCCTGTTTCAGTAAGTTGCAATTGCCTTTGTCTGTTCCCAAACTGAAATTCTGTACAATTATTGCTGTGAACAAACCCCTAATATCTCACCCCACATCCATTCAGAACCTCCTTAAACCCTCAGCGCCAAGGGAACATTACATTCTTGAGATGTTGCAAACAGAAATGTAAACCAGCAGTTACTTTCAAACCCACATTTATTGATTCTTAGATCCACAAAATATAACTTATATTTTTAACTTCAAACATACTGGCTCCCAAAGGAAAATCTTCTGTTTGAATACTGTTTTTAGTGTCTTATCATCAGGGGGTTGCATAATTAATTTATTGAGGTAAATGTAGACTTCCTGGTCCCTTCTATAGTTCTCTGCCCAAGACAGAATCCACATCACTGTCAGAAGAGCAAGGACATAGCTCTCAAATCCATTGTATGGTTGGAACCAATCCAATCCAGAGTCGAGAGTGTAGCACTGGAAAAGCACAGACGGTCAGATAGCATCCGAGGAGCTTCATGAAGGGCTTACGCCCAATTCTCCTGCTCCTCGGATGCTGCCTGACCTGCTGTGCTTTTCCAGCATCACACTCTCGACTCTGATTTCCAGCATCTGCAGTCCTCACTTGCTCCTGACCAATCAGACCCACACTGGCTGTTCCTTGCACCACTAAAGGACTCTGTTTCTGTTACCTGCATACTATACACAAGTCCAATCGCAGAGAACTGGACATTCCTTCCAACACATCACTGACCAGGAATACGTCTCACTTTTACCCCTGCCATTGGTGCAGCCCCATGTTGCAGGTTGACATACGATTTATTTTGGAGGCACTTTCCTTGACTGTGCATTCCTGAGGTCAAAGCTTGAACCAGAGGGTGGTGCCTAGTGTGGGGTCTTATGGCAAACAGTTATCCGTTGTTTTGGCTTTCACTCTTCTAATTCTGATCCCATTTTGAAATGAAATGAAACAGAAACTACAGGAGGTGGTGTACACAGCCCAGACCATCGGGGGACTCCCATCCATGGACCCCTCTTACTGTCATGGAAAGGCAGCCAACATCATCAAAGACCCCTCCCACCCCGGTAATGATCTCTTACAACCTCTTCTGTCAGGCAGATGATACAGAACCCTAAATACACGCACCAACATGTTCAAGCACAGCTTCTCCCCTGCCGTTATTAGACTGACAAAGGGACTCTTGAACTTCAAACAATGCTGATCTTGTTAATGCAGATCTTGCCTCGTACATGTTCTGTGCAGTGTAAGCTGTATGCCTCACTCTGTCCAAGTCTTTGTCCCCTATGTACATCCTTGCTTACCATGATCTGCCTGTACCGCTCGCAAACACAGCCTCTCACTGTACTTCGGTACACGTGATTACAATAAATCAAATCAAACAATCAGTCAGTAAAGAAACTCTCTGAGCCGTATTAACTCCCGATCTATTTACCAATCCACACATCCATGTGGATCTATTTACTTGTCATTCAAATCTTCACTCCTCGCTTGTATTTTTGAAAACCAAAACCTTTAACACATGAATGACCGATTCAGGTATTCAGATTACTTATAAAGTGTAGTGATTGTTACCAAGTGTCTAAAAGAGGATTATTCATGCAAGTGACATCCTGTAAAGAATATTGAGGTGAACAGTGAATTTATGAAAGTTAACGGGGGAGGGGAAAATGGTATTGATGGTATATGTCAGTTATGGTCAGATATACTGGCGCATAACATTATTCAATTGAGTATTAAACATTGCATACTGCTTTTGTGGTACCGTGGTAGTGTCCTTATCTCTAAGCCAGAAGGCCTGTTCAAGTTCTGCTTGCCCCAGAGGTGTGTAATAGATTCTCTGAGCAGGTTGATTTGAAAAGAAACTCAAAAAAGGTTAAAAAAAATAGAAATGAATTTGGTGCAAAGTTCCAACTGCTCCAGAGGCCTGTAACAATGTCTCTGATTGAGAAATTATCTACCCACCCCAGAGAGCTCTTGCGCCACAATGGTAGCGTCCCTACCTCTTGCACTCACTCTCACTCTTTCACTCGCCTGCTCTCAGTCAGTCACTCACACTCACTCATTTACACACTCATTCACACTCACACTCATTCACTTTCAGTCAATCACTCATACTCACTCTCAGTCACTCACTCTCACTCACTCATCACACACATTCACTCACTCACTCACTCACATTCACTCTCTCACCGTTAGTCGTTCACCCTCAGTCACTCACTGAGTGTTCCTATCTCTGGTTGAGGAGGCGTGGGATCAAGTGCTCTAGGTATGTCCGTTAGTATTTCTGAACAGTTTGTTAAGAAAATATTGACATGCCACAACAATGGCCTAATGGCATTATCGCTGGACTGATAACCCAGAGAGCCTGGTGATGTGCTGGGGACCTGTGTTCAAATCCCACCATGGCACACAGTGGAATTTGGATTCAATGAAAATGCAGAAGCACAAATCTAATGATGACTATAAATCCATTGCTGATTGTTGGGGTAAAACCCATCTGGTTCACTTAGCCCCTTTAAAGAAGGAAGCTTCTATCCTTACCTGATCTGGCCTACATGTGACTCCAGACCCACAGCAACGTGGTTGACTCTTAACTGCCCTCCGGCCAATAAATGCTGGCTTAACCGATGATGTCATCCCGTGAGTGCATTTTAAAAAAAGTCAGCGGGACCAGCTTAAGGCTCTTGAGGAGCAGTGTCCGTACCTCTGGACAGGGGTAGGCCTAGGTTCAAGTTCTTCCTGCTCCAGATGTGTGTCATGACAGGTTGACTCAGGAAGTACCTATAAAGAGGGAACACACTAAAGGGCACCAGAGTGTCCCATGAGCCACTTTCACATTCCAAACGTTTCTTGACCACTACAGGAGTTCATCGTTTTACCAAATTGCAATAAGTGAGATGTTTCTCTTGTGGTTTGGTCTCTGGGGACAATGTCCTGTGAAGCACCATCAACTTTGTTTGACTTCACCTGAAAGTCGTATGGAGGGAAACTCTCCTCCCGAATCCACATTTGAATTTCGGTTTCCTTGAAGGGTTGATCTTTGCCTTTAGTGCCCCTTCAGGAGCTGCCAGCCGTTTAATTTGGATCCTGGTTTTAATTGATTTGTTGAAGTTGTGTTGAATGCAACCGTGATGTCAAGGGCTGTCCCTCTCCCCTCCCCTCTGGAATCCAGCTCTGTTTTCCATGTTTGAACCCAAGGCTGGAATGAGGTCAGGAGCTGAGTGACCCTGAGGGAACCTAAACTGGGCCTCACTAAGCAGATTATTGCTGAGTAGGTGCTGCTTGATAGCGCTACACCTTCCATCACTTTACTGATACTGATGCTTCGGTACAAATATTCTTCAGAAGACTGAAAAAATTCAATTCGATATGTATAAGTTGAAATATTTTACTGGAAGAAACAAAAATGAACACTTTGAGGCAAGAATGTACAGATCTCTTCGGAGGGTCGGTGCAGACTTGTTGGGCCGAAGGGCCTGTTTCCACACTGTAGGGAATCTAATCTAATCTAATCATTAAAGGATACATGGATGTAACTGTGAATTAAATAAATACTTTCTTCATAAAACAGATGTACAATTGATCTCCAGAAAACCTTGTTTCTTGTTGGCGACTTATTTTTATGGTGGTGATGGGTTTTCCTGTATCTGTTCTGTCACATTCTCTGCACTGGGACCCTGAGTGAATGAAAAAGCTTTGCATTTTCATTCGTTCACATGATGAAGACACTACTGTTTCAGCCAGTACTCAATGGTGAGCCCTAATGGTCCAGAGAGCAGTTAAGAGGGAACAGAATTTGTGGATAAGAGTCCCAACTTCTCCCACTAGGTGTACGTCAAACTGTTCTCCGAATTCCATTTGGGAATGTCTGTCTCTATCCTTTAGAATATCTGCACCTTTATTTGTTCACAGGAGAGGGTCCAACGTTTACAGGGACTGGCAGCAAGTGAGAGTGGGAGGCTCAATTTGTGAGGCAGAGTGGGTGGTTGAGTTAGTGATGGTGAGTGAGTGAGTGACTGAGGGTGAGTGACTGACTAAGGGTGAACGGTCAACAGTGAGGGTGAGTGAGTGAGCTTGAGTGAGTGTGAGTGTGAATGAATCATTGACTAAATGAGTGTGAGTGACTGAGAGCGAGTGAGTGAGTGAGAATATCTGAGT
The DNA here is from genome assembly GCF_020745735.1 of Hemiscyllium ocellatum. Taxonomy (NCBI): domain Eukaryota; kingdom Metazoa; phylum Chordata; class Chondrichthyes; order Orectolobiformes; family Hemiscylliidae; genus Hemiscyllium; species Hemiscyllium ocellatum. Next base: position 10,260,941 of record NC_083445.1, on the reverse strand, counting down.
GAGATTGAGTGAGTGAAAGTGAGAGTGAGTGAGTGAGAATGAGTGAGTGACTGACTGACAGTGAGTGAGTGATTGAGAATGAGTGAGTGACTGACAGTGAGTGAGTGAGAATGAGTGAGTGACTGACTGACAATGAGTGAGCAAGAAAGAGTGAGTGAGAATGAGTGAGTGACTGAGCGACAGTGAGTGAGTGAGAATGAGTGAGTGACTGACTGAGTGAGTGAGTCTGCGTGTGAATGAATCATTGAGTAAATGAGTGTGAGTGACTGAGAGCGAGTGAGTGAGTGAGAATATCTGAGTGAGATTGAGTGAGTGAAAGTGAGAGTGAGTGAGTGAGAATGAGTGAGTGACTGACTGAGTGAGTGAGTCTGCGTGTGAATGAATCATTGAGTAAATGAGTGAGTGTGAGTGACTGAGAGCGAGTGAGTGAGTGAGAGTGCCTGAGTGAGATTGAGTGAGTGAAAGTGAGAGTGAGTGAGTCACTGACTGACAGTGAGTGAGTGAGTGAGTGAGTGAGTGAGGGCCTTAAAGTCACTTTCCAGTTCCCAGGTTACCTGGTAAATCACTGGTAAATCGCAGTCAGTTACGGGTGAGAGTTGCTGATCTATTCAACCACAAGATGATTTCTGAAGGAATGATTGGTCATTGTGGTGATTCCTGGTTCAAAGCGGTTCTCTGTTTACAGCAGGTGGAACACCACAGCAGCAGGAGGCCATTCTGCCCATTGAGCCTGCTCCACCATTCAGTGAGGTCATGGCTGATTTGTCTGTGGTCTCCATTCCAATTTCCTGCCTGCCCCCAACTCCCCATAGCCCTGGACTCCAGTTATATTGATAATCTATACAACTCCAGATCCAGCTACCTTCTGGGGAAGAGAATCCCGTGTACTCACCACCATTAGGAAGAAAAAAGATGCTCTCATCTCTATATTAAATCTTATTTTTAACCGATGTCACCCAGTTTTAGTCTCCCTCACAAGAGGAAACATTGTCTCACTAAGTACACTATCCAGGATCTTATATGTTTCAATACAATCACCTCTCATTCTTCTGACGAATATAGGCCCCAACAATTTCAAACTTCCTTCCTAAGTCTTTCATCCCAGAAAGGCGATAAGTGAATCTCCTCTGAGCTGCTACAAAAGTAATTCTAGCTTTCAGTTCAAAATAAGGAGGCCAAGCTCTATGCAGCCCATCAGACGGGTTTTCACCAAGACCCTGTCGAGTCTCAGTTCAACTCCCCTGTAATTTATTTGTTCAATCATAAATTAAAATTAGATTTACTACCAGTAAAGATCATCCAGATATGTTGGAGGAGGTGCAATGAAAGGTCTACAAGGGATGTATCAGAATGGAGAGATTATCGTCATCAGGGAAGATCAGATAGACTGGTGTCAGCCGTGACCTTACAGGAGCCTTGAAATTTATGTAGGAATTTGATGGAGTAAATGTTGCTGACAAGGTGTTTCAGTTTATGAGGAAGTTCCATCCACAGATCATAAATGTAAAGTACTCACTCATAAATCCAGTCCAGTCTTTATTCACCTGGAGCATGATGAGCGACACGAGAGTAGAAAAAAATAGTAATGCTGATGGGCTGAGATAGATTGGCTACCAGATGGGCTGAATGGCCTATACCAAATGAAAGCTGCACCCTCTAAGGCAGAGCCTCCATTTGTAATTCTATGTAGCACAAGGTATAGAGAGAGAGAGAGAGAGAGAGAGACAGAGAGAGAGTGAGAGAGAAAGAGCGTCATAGACTCATAGAGATGTACAGCACGGAAACAGATCTTTCAGTCCAACTCACCCATGCCGATCAGATATCCTCAATTAATCTAGAGACTTGCCAGCACCAAGCCCGTATCTCTCCAAACCCTTCCTATTCATATACTCATCCAAATGCCTTTTAAATGTTGTACTTGTACCAGCCTCCACCACTTCCTCTAGCAGCTCATTCCATACATACACCATCCTCTGTGTGAAAACTTTTCCCCTTTAGGTCCTTTTTAAATCTTTCCCCTCTCACCTTAAACTTACACTGTCTAGTCTTGAACTCCCCTACCCCAGGCACTAGACCTTGACTGTTCACCCTATCCATGCCCCTCATGATCTTATAAACCTCGATAAGGTCACCCCTCAGCCTCCGACACTCCTGGGAAAACAGCCCCAGCCTAGGTGGAGGCTGGTACAATTACAACATTTAAGAGGCACTTGGATGAGTATATGAATAGGAAGGGTTTGGAGGCTTATGGGCCGGGTGCTGGCAGGTGGGACTAGATTGGGTTGGGATATCTGGTCGGCATGGACGGGCTGGACCGAAGGGTCTGTTTCCATGCTGTACACCTCTATGACTCTATAACTCTATGACTTGTATATCTTTTCTGAACCCTTTAGAGTTTCACAACATCCTTCCTATAGTGGGGAGGCCAGACTTGAACACGGTATTATGGGGTAGCATGGTGGCTCAGTGGTTAGCACTGCTACCTCACAGTGTCAGAGTCCCAGGTTTGATTCCAGCCTTGGGCAATTGTCTGTGTGCCCGTTCTCCCCGTGTCTGTGTGGGTTTTCTCTGGGTGCTCTGGTTTCCTCCCACAGTCCAAAGATGTGCAGGCAGGGTGGATTGGCCATGCTAAATTGTCCATAGTGTTAGGTGCATTAGTCAGGCCTAAATATAGGGTAGGGGGAATGGGTCTGGGTGGGTTACTCTTTGGAGGGTTGGTGTTGACTTGTTGGGCCTGTTTCCATTTTGTAGGGAAGCTAATCCAATCTATTCCAAAAGTGGCCAAACCAATGTCCTGTTCAACCACAACATGATCTCCCAACTCCTGCACTCAATGCTCTGACTAGAGGTTCGGGAAAAACACATGAGGAGGAAAGGACTGCTGAGAGAGAGAGAGAGAGAGAAAACAGTGCCGAAACAGAGACAGGAGGAGGATTGGCTCCTTTCGCTTTGGGACTGAGGTTGTCAAATTGGTAGGGTTTTGAGATCAAAGCTAATGTATATCCCTACCCCTGACCAACGTTCATTTCCAAGTGACTGGAGCGACAGAGTGTAAACCCTGAGTAGAGCTGCCTGGAGGCCAGCAACTCAATTCTGTCCAAACCCTTATTGTTTGGAGGTTTGGGGAACATTGTGTGTTCCATTGCAGTGCCTTACAGATAAACATTTCCAAATGAACAGAGCGCAAAAACAAAAAGAAAAGACAAGAGGCACTTTAAATTTAATTAGGACAGACACTGAAACAAAGCAATGTGGGCTATCCACCCATGGGCACAGTTTAAGTGTGGTACTTCATGAGGGGGTCATGTTCAGTCTTTCAGGCCATACTGGCATCAAAGAACTGGGGAGCATTTCTGCCCCAAGGTCGGAAAGGCTTGACGTTTCAATTTTCAGTGCCTTTGCTGACGGACGAGGATGGAGCCAAGGGGTTAGACCGTGGTTCAGAAACGGTGTTTGCAACGGCTGATTCCGTATTGTATTCCCCTTTCACACACAGAGCTGCAAATGCAGCAAACCAGCAATCTCTGCAAGAGACCTGACTACAAAAGGGTTGGAGGTTCCTATATGGGAGCGCCTCATCCCCATAACACGATTCCCCAGTGAACAGACTCAGAAAGAAGGCCACTGTACCAGGTTGGAAGGAAACCAGTGATTGAAATCCATCTCGGTCTGAAATTAAGGTCAGATGGAGAATCACTTGGAGGGCGTGGTATTAGACATCCAATGTGTGGTTCATCGGAGAAACAATCCAAATCCTGGTGCCAAATGTCCCAAAGCAAGTAATCATCCAACTGTGTTTTGGAGAGAAAGCTGGAAGCAAGAAAAGGTAGCAGGGAAATGGGGAATACTCCAGTCGGTTTACATGGGGAAATAGGGAATGTGCTGGTGGGTGTAGATGGGAAAATGGGAAATATGCTGATGGGTTTAGATGGGAAAATGAGTAATATACTGGTGGGTGTAGATGGGGAAATGGAGAATACGCTGGTGGGTTTGCTTGGGGAATTGGGGAATATGCTGGTGGGTGTAGATGGGAAAATGGGAAATATGCTGATGGGTTTAGATGGGAAAATGAGTAATATACTGGTGGGTGTAGATGGGGAAATGGAGAATACGCTGGTGGGTGTAGATGGGGAATTGGGGAATATGCTGGTGGGTGCAGATGGGGAAATGGGAAATTCACTGGTGGGTTTAAATGGGAAAATGGGTAATATGCAGGTGGATGTAGATGGGGAAATGGGAAATTCACTGGTGAGTGTAGATGGGGAAATGGGGAATAAGCTGTTGGGTTTGCTTGGGGAAATGGGGAATACGCTGGTGGGTGTAGATCGTGAAATGGGGAATACGCTGGTGGGTGTAGATCGTGAAATGGGGAATATGCTGGTGGGTTTACATGGGGAAATTGGGAATACGTGGGTGGGTTTAGATGAGGAAATGGGAAATATGCAGGTGGGATTAAATGGGGAATTGGGGAATACACTGGTGGGAGTCAGTGGGAAATTAGGGAATATGCTGGTGGGTTTAGATGAGGAAATGGGAAATACGCAGATGGGTTTAGATGGGGAACTGGGGAATATGCTGATGGGTGCAGATGGGGAATTCGGGAATACGCTGGTGGGTTTAGATGGGAAAATGGGTAATATGCTGGTGCGTGTAGATGGAAAAATGGGAAATATGCTGGTGGGTGTAGATGGGGAAAGACAATAGACAATAGACAATAGGTGCAGGAGTAGGCCATTCTGCCCTTCAAGCTTGCACCACCATTCAATATGATCATGGCTGATCATCCTTAATCAGTATCCTGTTCCTGCCTTATCTCCATTACCCTTGATTCCACTATCCTTGAGAGCTCTATCCAACTCTTTCTTAAATGAATCCAGAGAGTGGGCCTCCACTGCCCTCTGAGGCAGAGCATTCCACACAGCCACTACTGTCTAGGTGAAGAGGTTCCTCCTCATCTCTGTCCTAAATGGTCTACCCTTTATTTTTAACCTACGCTGCACTCCCTCAATAGCCAGAATGTCTTTCCTTAAATTTGGAGACCAGAACTGCGCACAGTACTCCAGGTGTGGTCTCACCAGGGCCCTGTACAGCTGCAGAAGAACCTCTTTGCTTCTATACTCAATCCCTCTTGTTATGAAGGCCAGCATGCTATAAGCCTTCTTCACTACCTGCTGTACCTGCATGCTTACCTTCATTGACTGGTGTACAAGAACACCCAGATCTCTCTGTATTGCCCCTTTACCTAAATTGATTCAATTTAGGTAGTAATCTGCCTTCCTATTCTTGCCACCAAAGTGGATTTATCCAAATTAAACTGCATCTGCCGTGCATCTGACCACTCACCTAACCTGTCCAGGTCACCCTGTAATCTCCTAACATCCTCATCACATTTCACCCTGCCACCCAGCTTAGTATCATCAGCAAATTTGCTAATGTTATCGCTAATACCATCTTCTATATCATTAACATATATTATAAAAAGCTGTGGTCCCAGTACTGATCCCTGCAGTACCCCACTGGTCACTGCCTGCCATTCTGAAATGGAGCTGCTTATCACTACTTTTTGTTTCCTATCAGCCAACCAATTTTCAGTCCAATCTAGTGCTTTGCCCCCAATGCCATGTGCCCTAATTTTGCTCACTAACCTCCTGTGTGGGACTTTATCAAAAGCCTTCTGAAAGTCCAGGTTCATTACATCTACTGGTTCTCCCTTGTCCATCTTCAGAGTTACATCCTCAAAAAATTCCAGAAGATTATTCAAGCGTGATTTCCCCTTCATAAATCCATATTGACTCTGACCTATCCTGTTACTACTATCCAGATGTGTCATAATTTCATCCTTTATAATAGACTCCAGCATCTTTCCCACCACTGAGGTCAGACTAACTGGTATATAATTTCCAGTTTTCTCTCTCCCACCTTTCTTAAAAAGTGGTATAACATTAGCCACTCTCCAATCCACAGGAACTGATCCCAAATCTATCGAACTCTGGAAAATAATCACAAACGCATCCATGATTTCTCGAGCCACCTCCTTCAGTACCCTGGGATGTAGACCATCAGGCCCCAGGGACTTATCAACCTTCAGACCTAACAGTTTCTCCAACACCAATTCCTGGCAAATATAGATTCCCTTAATTTCAGGTCCTTCAGCCACTGTTACCTCAGGGAGATTGCTTGTGTCTTCCCCAGTGAACACAGATCTGAAGTACTAATTCAATTCTTCTGCCATTTCTTTGTTCCACAGAATATATTCCCCTGTTTCAGTCTTCAAGGGCCCAATTTTAGTCTTAACCATTTTTTTGCCTTTCACATACCTAAAAAAACTTTTACTATCCTCCTTTATATTTTTGGCCAGTTTACCTTCGTACCTCAATTTTCCTCTGCGTATTTCCTTCTTAGTAATCCTCTGTTATTCTTTAAAAGCTTCCCAGTCCTCCGTTTTCCCACTTATCTTTGCTATGTTATACTTTTTCTCTTTTAACTTTATGTTTCTTAACTTCCCTCATCAGCCACGGCCACCCATGCCTCCCCCTAGGATCTTTCTTCCTTTTTGGAATGAACTGATCCTGCAACTTCTGCATTATACACAGAAATATCCGCCATTGTTCCTCCCCTGTCAGCCCTACTAAGGTATTGCACCATTGAACTTTGGCCAGCTCCTCCCTCATAGCTCCATAGTTCCCTTTATTCAACTGAAATATTGTCACTACCGATTGTACCCTCTCCCTCTCAAATTGCGGATTGAAGCTTATCGTATTATGGTCACTACTTCCCAATGGCTCCTTCACTTCGAGGTCCCTGACCAATTCTGGTTCGTTGCACAATACCAGATCCAGAATTGCCTTCTCCCTGGTCGGCTCCAGCACCAGCTGCTCTAAGAATCCATCTCTGAGGCACTCCACAAAGATCTTTCTTGAGGTCCAATACCATCCTGATTCTCCCAGTCTGCCTGCATGTTGAAATCCCCCATAACAACTGTAGTAACATCTTTGCGACAGGCCAATTTCAGCTCCTGATTTAACTTACATCCGACATCCAGACTACTGTTTGGGGGCCTATAGATAACTCCCAAGAGGGTTATTTTACCCTTAGAATTTCTCAGCTGTATCCATACTGACTCTACATCCCCTGATTCTAGGTCCCTCCGCGCAAGGGACTGAATATCATCCCTTACCAACAAGGCCACCCCACCCCCTCTGCCCGTCAGTCTGTCCTTATGATAGCACATATAGCCTTGAATATTCAATTCCCAGGCCCTGTCCACTTGAAGTCACGTCTCAGTTATCCCCACAATATCGTATCTGCCAATTTCCAAAAGAGCCTCAAGCTCATCCATCTTATTTCTAATGCTTCGTGCATTCATGTATAGTATTTTTAATTTGTTACTGCCCTCACCCTTCCCATCAACCCCTATTTCACTCAACCTTACAGCATGATCCCTTTCTGAGTTTCTGCCTCGTTAATACAGTTGTCTTTCTTGACTTCCCTGGTTCTAACTTTCCCTCCAATTTCCTTCTTAAACATCCAGTTTGTCCCCTCCCCCCCGCTACTTAGTTTAAACATAGCTGTGTTGCAGTAGCAAACCTGCCTGACAGGATGCTGGTCCCTAACCCATTTAGGTGCAAACTGTCTCTCTTGTATTATTTATGCTTACCACAAAACATCCAAGTGATCCAAGAATTTAAATCCTTGCTTCCTGCACTAGTTCCCTAGCCACACGTTCAAGTCCATTATCTCCCTGTTTCTGGCCTCACCAGCCTGAGAAACGGGACGTTCCTCCCTAGATAACCACCCTGGACGTCCTGCTTTTCAGCCTTCTTCCTAGTTCTCTGAAGTCCTGCTGTAGTATGTTCCTCCTCTTCTTCCCGACATCATTTGTGCTGACGTGTACCACCACCTCTGGCTCTTCACCTTCATCCTTGAGGATTTCCTGCACTCTGTCTGTGATGTTCTTTAACCCTGGCACCAGGAAGGCAACACATCATCCTTAAATCCCGTCTGCTGCCACAAAAACCCCGGCCAGTTCCTCTCACGATGGAGTGCCCTTTTACCACGGCTCTGTGCGATGTCCGACTCTTCCACTCTGTTTCCACGCCAACTTTTGATTGACAGACCTGGCCGCCTCGCGGACTGGCAGTGTCATCTGTCTCTACTGTTTCCAAAAGATACAACTTGTTCCTGACAGGTACTTCCCCTGGGGTCTCTTGCACCTGTCTCCTCTCTGCCTTCCTCATCATCTGCTCTCTTCTGGTATGGTCGGTGTAATAACCTCGCTGAAGGTCTTGTCCAGAAAGAACTTGTTCTCTTGGATGAGCCTATTTCATCAGCGCTGCAATATGCTCTGTCAGTAGCTGAACGTGCATACACTTTCCACAGATATACGAGCCAGACACACCAGAGTCGTTGACCTCCCACATCAAGCACGTAACACACTGAACCAGCTTGGCAGTCATGTCTTCACCCTCTTCAACTGTGGCACAATCACTTCACTCAACCTCCTTGTCAAAGACGCCTGAGCTAAAGCCTCAGTCTTCAATCCACAGGAACTTCCTCGGAACCTCTTTTTGGGACAAGTCTGTGGACTTTTAATTTCGGTTAGAGGAGGAGGGAGGGAGGGAGGTCCTACTTTGTAGGACCTGGGGTCTAGAACACACCCACTCAAATAACAATCACTTACCTTCCCAACCGGCTTTGCGCTCTGCCTTCACTTCTGCCCAGCTCCCGCCGCTCTCTGATGCGAAAAGGGGGAATACACTGGTGGGTGTAGATGGGGAAATGGGGAATACGCTGATGGGTGTAGATGTGGAAATGGGAAATACACTGCTGGGTATAGTTGGGGAAATGGGAAATATGGTGGTGGGTGTAGATGTGGAAATGGGGAATATGCTGGTGGGCATAAATGCGGTAATGGGGAATATGCTGGTGGGTTTAGATGGGGAAATGGGTAATACAGTGGTCAGTGTAGCTGAAGAAATGGGGAATGCAAGGGTGGGAGTAGATGGGGAAATGGGGGATATGCTGGTGGGTTTGGATGGGGAAATGGAGAATACGCTGGTGGGTGTAGATGGGGAAATAGGGAATAAGCTGGTGGGTGAAGATGGGCAAATGGGTAATACGCTGGGGTGATTAGATAAGGAAATGAGGAACATGCTGATGGGTGTAAATGGGGAATGGGGAATATGCTGGTGGGTTTAGACGGGGAAATGGGCAAAACGCTGGTGAATGTACTTGGGGAAATGGAGAAAATGCTGGTGGGTGTATTTGGGGAAATAGGGAATATGCTGGTGGGTGTATTTGGGGAAATGGGGAATATGCTGGTGGGTGTATTTGGGGAAATGGAGAAAATGCTGGTGGGTGTAGATGAGGAAATGGGGAATAAGCTGGTGGGTGTAGATGAGGAAATGGGGAATATGCTGGTGGGTGTATTTGGGGAAATGGGGAATATGCTGGTGGGTGTATTTGGGGAAATGGGGAATGTGCTGGTGGGTGTAGATGAGGAAATGGGGAACACGCTGGTGGGTGTAGATGGGTAAATGGGGAATAAGCTGGTGGGTGTATTTGGGGAAATGGGGAATACGCTGGTGGGTGTAGATGAGGAAATGGGGAATAAGCTGGTGGGTGTAGATGAGGAAATGGGGAATATGCTGGTGGGTGTATTTGGGGAAATGGGGAATACGCTGGTGGGTGTAGATGAGGAAATGGGGAATAAGCTGGTGGGTGTAGATGAGGAAATGGGGAATATGCTGGTGGGTGTATTTGGGGAAATGGGGAATGTGCTGGTGGGTGTATTTGGGGAAATGGGGAATATGCTGGTGGGTGTATTTGGGGAAATGGGGAATGTGCTGGTGGGTGTAGATGAGGAAATGGGGAACACGCTGGTGGGTGTAGATGAGGAAATGGGGAACACGCTGGTGGGTGTAGATGAGGAAATGGGGAATGTGCTGGTGGGTGTAGATGAGGAAATGGGGAATATGCTGGTGGGTGTATTTGGGGAAATGGGGAATGTGCTGGTGGGTGTAGATGAGGAAATGGGGAATACCCTGTTGAGGCAGATGGGAAATGGGAAATATGTTGGCAGGTGTGAATGGGGAAATGTAGAATATGCTGGTGGTGTAGATGACGAAATGGGGAATATGGTGGTGGGTGTAGATGGGAAAATGGGGAATATGCTGATGGGTTTACATGGGGAAATTGGGAATACGTGGGTGGGATTAGATGGAGAAATGGGGAATACGCTGGTGGATGTAAATGTGGAAATGGGGAATACGCTGGTCAGTGTAGCTGAAGAAATGGGGAATGCAAGGGTGGGAGTAGATGGGGAAATGGGGAATACGCTGGTGGGTGCAGATGTAGAACAGAGGGGAATATGCTGGTGGGTGTAGTTTGGGAAATGGGAAATATGCTGGAGAGTTTAGGTGTGGAATGGGGATTACGCTGATGGGTGTAGTTTGGGAAATGGGAAATATGATAGTGGTTGTAGATGGGGAAATGGGGAATTCACTGGTTGGTTTAGATGGGGAAATGGGGAATACATTGGTGTGTGTAGATGGGGAAAAGGGGAATACACTGGTGGATTGAGATGGGAAATGGGGAATATGCTGGGGGGTTTAGATGTGGAATGGGGAATATGCTGGTGGATTTAAATGGGGAAATGGGCAATATGCTGGTGGATGTAGCGGGGGGAATGGGGAATACACTGGTGGGTGTAGATGGAGAAATGGGGAATGCACTGGTGCATTTAGATAGGGAAATGGGGAATATGCTGGTGAGTGTAGATGAGGAAATGGAGAATAAGCTGGTGGGTTTAATGGGAAATGGGGAATACGCTGATGGGGTTAGGTGCAGAAATGGGGAATGTGCTGGTGGGTGTAAATGAGGAAATGGAGAATATGCTGGTGGGTGTAGATGGGGAAACGTGGAATACGCTGGTGGGTGTAGATGAGGGAATGGGGAATATGCTGGTGGGTGTAGTTGGGGAAATTGGAAATGGGAAATATGCTGGGGAGTTTAGCTGTGGAATGGGGATTACGCTGGGGGGTTTAGGTGGGGAATGGCGAATCGCTGGTGGTGTAGATGGGGAAATGGGGAATACACTGGTGGGTGTGGATGGGGAAATAGGGAATACACTTGCGGATTTAGATGGGGAAATAGGATATATGCTGGTGGGTGTAGATGAAGAAGTCATATTGTGCCTGAAATGTTAACTCTTTCTCCCCCTCCGCAGATATTGCTGTCCCTCTCCAGCTCTCCCTGGGTGAGTGTCCTACAGTACAGCCCTTCGGTCCATCCAGTTCGTGCGGAACATAATCCAAAAGTAAACTAGTCCCATCTGCCTGCTCCTGCATCATATCCCTCCAAATATTTCTTATTCATGAACTTATCCAAATGTCTTAATGTCATCTAACTGTATCGACATCGACCACTTCGTGGGGAAGTTCACTCCACATGTGAACCACCATCTGTGCAAAACATTTGTCCCTCACGTCTTTTTTAAATCTCCCTCATCTCAACTTAAAGATGTGCCCCCTCGTAATCTCCACCCTCAGTAAAAAACACTCATCATTTACTCTATCCATATCCTTCATGACTTGATAAACTTTTATAAGCTCACTTCTCAACCTTCTAGGCTCCATTGAAAAAAGTCCCAGTCTTTCTTTATGACTCCAACCTTCCACACCCGGCAACATCCTGGTAAATCTCTTCTGAACCCTCTCCAGCTTCATAACATCCTTCCTATAACAGGGCGACCAGAACTGGCCAGAGTACTGCAGGAGCAACCTTGCTAATGTCCTGTACATACTCAACATGATGTTCCAACTCCTGTGCTCAATGGACTGAGCAATCAAGGTGAGCCTGGTAAACACCTTTTTAACCACCCTGTCCAAACGTGATGTAAACGCTAACATATTATGTATCTGAATTCATTGCCACAGGGTGCAGTGGAGACCGGGACGCTAAGTGTCTTCAAGGCAGCGATTGATAGATTCTTGTTGTCTCGAGGAATTAAAGGCTACGGGGAGAACGCTGGTAAGTGGAGTTGAAATGCCCATCAGCCATGATTGAATGGTGGAGTGGACTCGATGGGCCGAATGGCCTTACTTCCACTCCTATGTCTTATGGTCTTATGGTCTGATGGTCTTATGAATCCCGATGGTCCCTCTGTTCTACAGCACTACCCAGTTAATTGTATAACCCCGACCCTTGTTAGTTGTACCTTACATTCACCCAGATTGAACTCCATCTGCCATTTTTTAGCCCATTGACCCAATTGATCATGATCCTTTTGTAACGTTGGAAAGCCTTCTTTCACCGTCTATGCTACCAATTTTGGTGTCGTCTGCAAGCTTACTCACTATGCCTTCTATATTCTCATCCAAATCGTTGATATAAATGACCAACAGAAGAGGACCCAGAACCGATCCCCATAGAGACCTACTGTTCACAGGCCTACAGTCTAAAACACCTCCACCACCACCCTCTGTCTCCTGCCATTAAGCCAATTATATATCCAACAGGCGAGACCAGTTGCAGCATTTATTTTCGTTGTGATGAGGAACCTTGGTTGTTGGCTCGAGTGAAGATAAATGACCTCTTTCTATCCTCCAATGTGTAAATAATCCCCTCGTTGAATCTAAATCCACTTCTGTCTAAAAGGACAAGGGCAGCAAATATTTGGGAACACCACCACCTGCAGGTTCCCCTCCGAGTCACTCACCGTCCTGACTTGGAAATACATTACCGTTCCTTCACTGCTGCTGGCTCAGAATCCTGGAATTCCCTCTCCCAATGGCATTGTGGGTCAACCTACAGCACATAGACTGCAGCAGTTCAAGTAGGCAGCTCACCCCCACCTTCTCAAGGAGGGCAACTAGGGACGGGCAGTACATCCTGCCCACATCCCCTGAATGAATGAAAAACACAGTCGGTGGAACATTAACACCAATCTTTTGTGATATGATCCTGCTCCATAGCTACCTGATGATGGAGCAGCGCTCCGAAAGCTAGTGCGTCCATATAAACCTGTTGGACTGTAACCTGGTTTTGGGTGATGTTAACTTTGTCCACCCCTGTCCAACACCGGCCCCTCCACAATATGGGCACCAATCAGACCAATGTAACAACATTCGACTGAAGTAAAGGCTTTACTTTGGCTTACCCTCCTGGGAGCACAATGCTTCATTACCAGGAGATCCATAGACAATGCAGGATCCTTGACTTTCCTGTTGAGAACTGAAAAGAATTAAGCAGTGACAATTCACAAGGGACTAGATTAATTCAGGATATCTGGTCAGCATGAACGAGTTGGGCCGAAGGGTCTGTTTCCACGCTGTATGTCTGTGACTCGAAGGCCTACCAAGATGGAGAATCTGGATTTCCCCGGAAGGATGACTTTCTATTTCTCTTTGAAACTATTTGAACGTTCAGGGTTACTATGTCGAATTCCACAGAACCAAACTGCTTGATTGCCTTGCTGAATTGTTATATCGGGATTTGCCTAATTTTAGCTTTGTACCGATCCACAGAGTGGTTCCTCATTCCCCCGAGCAGCAGAACTAAAGGGTTACGTGTTTCCAGTCAAGTGGAGACTCTGAACTCCCCCATGCTATCATCTGGCTGAGACTTGACCATTCACAATTGGCTGCAATACTCAAGTCTCTCACTGAACTGGCAAGTCATCATCAAGCAACCGAGGTCCTCAGCCAATGTATCGTGGAGCCTGTCAGACAATACAGTCTGCAGGTTCCACACCATTCGTCCATGAGTCCTTCACAATGTGGTCTCCTTATCATTAGGGGGGGGTGACACACACTCTGGGTGAATGCTTTGCAAGAACACCTGCGTTCTGCCTGCCAAAATGACCCTGAGCTTCCAGCTGCCTGCCGCTTCACCACCCCACCCTGTTCCCTGGCCACCATCTCTGTGTCAGGCTTGCTGCAGTGCTCCACTAAAGCTCAGCACCAGCTGGAAGAACAGCACCTCATTGTCCACTCGGGGACCCTGCACGTGGTTAGCACTGTTGCCTCGCAGATCCAGGGACCCGGGTTCGATTCCAGCCTCGGGCGACTGTCTGTGTGGAGTTCGCACGTTCTCACTGTGTACATGTGGGTTTCCTCCGGGTGCTCTTGTTTCCTCCCACAATCCAAAGATGTGCAGGTTAGGGTGGATTGACCATGCTGAATTACCCACAGTGTTCAGGGATGTGCAGGTTAGTGTGGATTGGTCATGCTAAATTACCCATAGTGCCCAGGGATATGTGGGTTAGGATGGATTGGCCATGCTAAATTACCTATAGTGTCCAGGGATTTGCAGGTTAGAGTGGATTGGCCATGCTAAATTACCCATAGTGTCCAGGTATGTGCAGGTTAGGGTGGATTGGCCATGCTAAATTACTCCATAGTGTCCAGGGATGTGCAGGTTAGGGTGGATTGGCCATGCTAAATTACCCATAGTGTTCTCGGATGTGTAGGTTAGGGTGGATTGGCCATACTAAATTACCCACAGTGTTCAGGGATGTGCAGGTTAGTGTGGATTGGTCATGCTAAATTACCCATAGTGCCCAGGGATATGTGGGTTAGGATGGATTGGCCATGCTAAATTACCTATAGTGTCCAGGGATTTGCAGGTTAGAGTGGATTGGCCATGCTAAATTACCCATAGTGTCCAGGTATGTGCAGGTTAGGGTGGATTGGCCATGCTAAATTACTCCATAGTGTCCAGGGATGTGCAGGTTAGGGTGGATTGGCCATGCTAAATTACCCATAGTGTTCTCGGATGTGTAGGTTAGGGTGGATTGGCCATACTAAATTACCCACAGTGTTCAGGGATGTGCAGGTTAGTGTGGATTGGTCATGCTAAATTACTCATAGTGCCCAGGGATATGTGGGTTAGGATGGATTGGCCATGCTAAATTACCTATAGTGTCCAGGGATTTGCAGGTTAGAGTGGATTGGCCATGCTAAATTACCTATAGTGTCCAGGGATTTGCAGGTTAGGGTGGATTGGCCATGCTAAATTACCCATAGTGTCCAGGTATGTGCAGGTTAGGGTGGATTGGCCATGCTAAATTACCCATAGCGTTCAGGGGTGTGCAGGTTAGGGTGGATTGGCCATGCTAAATTACCCATAGTGTTCAGGGATGAGCAGGTTAGGATGGATTGGCCATGCTAAATTACCCCATAGTGTTCAAGGATGTGCAGGTTAGGGTGGATTGGCCATGCTAAATTACTCCATAGTGTCCAGGGATGTGTAGGTTAGGGTGGATTGGCCATGCTAAATTACCCATAGTGTTCAGGGATGTGTAGGTTAGGGTGGATTGGCCATGCTAAATTGCTCCATAGTGTTCAAAGATGTGCAGGTTAGGGTGGATTGGCCATGGTAAATTACCCCATAGTGCTCAGGGATGTGTAGGTTAGGGTGGATTGGCCATGCTAAATTGCTCCATAGTGCTCAGGGATGTGTAGGTTAGGGTGGATTGGCCATGCTAAATTACTCCATAGTGTCCAGGGATGTGTAGGTTAGGGTGGATTGGCCATGCTAAATTACCCATAGTGTTCAGGGATGTGTAGGTTAGGGTGGATTGGCCATGCTAAATTGTCCCATAGTGTTCAGGGATGTGTAGGTTAGAGTGGATTGGCCATGCTAAATTACCCATAGTGTTCCGGGATGTGCAGGTTAGGTGCATTAGTCATGGAAAATTTAGAGTAATTGGGGAATGAGTCTGGGTGGGTTACTCTTTGGAGGATCGGTGTGGATTTATTGGACCAACTGGCCTGTTTCCACACTTAGGGATTCTATGATGCTAAGATCAAGTTCAATAATTTTAGGGCCTGAACACTTGCTTCCATTTCATAGTTTCATAGTAATAAAAGCAGGAGTAGGCCATTTGACCCACTGAGCCTGCTCCACTGTTCATTAAGATCATGGCTGGTCTATCCATCGTCTCAGCTCCTCCTCCCTGCATTATCCCCATTACTCTTAATTCCCCTACCATACAAAAACCCATTAAAACTGTGTCTTGAATATATTTAATGAAGCTACTGTTTCCTTGGGCAGAGAATTCCATAGACTCACTACCCTTTGGGAAAAGCAGTTCCTCCTCATCTCTGTCTTAAAGTTACTCCCCCTAAACTTGAGGCCATATCCTCTAGTCCTGGTCTCACCTACTAGCAGAAACATCTTGCCTGTCTCTATCTTATCTATCCCTTTCATAATTTTATATGTTTCCATCACAACCCCTCTCATCCTTCCAAATTCTAGCGAGCATAGTCCCAGGTGGCTCAACCTCTCCTCATCGGGTAACCCCCCTCATCTCTAGAATCAACCTGGTGACCCTTCTCTGCACCATCTCCAAAACTAGTGTACCCTTCCTCAAGTAAGGACACCAGAACGGTGCACAATACTCCAGGTGTGGCCTCACTAACACCTTGTACAATTGCAGTAGAACCTCCCTGCTCTTAACTTCAATCCCTCTCACAATGAAAGCCAATATTCCATTTGCCTTTCTGTTTACCTGTTGCACCTGCAAATCAACTTTTAGCACATCATGTACAAACACTCCTCCAAGTCCCTTTGCACAACAGCACACTGCAATCTTTCACTGTTCAAATAATACTGACCTACTATTTTTACTTACAAAGTGGATAACCTCACATTTACCAACGTTGTACTCCATCTGCCAGGCCCTTTGCCCACTCACTCAATCGATCTAAATTTCTTTTATCTGTCCCAACGCCCCGGGCCCCGTGATTACATGGGCTGGGTGAAGCACAGTCAATCCATTGTCCCTTACAAATGGTCCTCATTTGCAGCTATTAATTCTCCCAGGTTCACCATCATCCATCACTTTGTCTGACTCACTGCTGTTCTCTCTTTCTCTCTCTCTCTCTCTCTGTGGTCTCCGTCTCCACCTATCATTTTTTTCTTCCCTCTCCTCCCTCACCCTCTGCCTTCAGCATCTGTACTAACCCTTTCTGAGCTACAATCAGTTCAGAAGAAGGGAGACTGGGCCTGAAATGTTATCTTGCTGAGTTTCTCCAGCAATTTATATTTCTGCATCAGGAAATAATTAGAATATAGAATATTACAAGGATGTTGCCAGGGTTGGAGGATTTGAGCTGTAGGGAGAGGCTGAACAGGCTGGCGCTGTTTTTCCCTGGAGTGTCAGAGGCTGAAGGGTGACCTCACAGAGGTTTACAAAATTATGAGGGGCATGGATAGGGTAAATAAACAAAGTCTTTTCCCTGGGGTCGGGGAGTCCCGAACTAGAGGGCATAGGTTTAGGGTGAGAGGGGAAAGATAAAAGAGACCTATGGGGCAACTTTTTCACACAGAGGGTGGTACGTGTATGGAATGAGCTGCCAGAGGAAGTGGTGGAGGCTGGTACAATTGCAACATTTAAGAGGCATTTGGATGAGTATATGAATAGGAAGGGTTTGGAGGGATATGGGCCAGGTGCTGGCAGGTGGGACTAGATTGGGTTGGGATATCTGGTCGGCATGGACGGGTTGGACCGAAGGGTCTGTTTCCGTGCTGTACATCTCTATGACTCTATGATTACAGCGCAGTCCAGGCCCTTCGGCCCTCAATGTTGCGCCGACCTGTGAAACCAATCTGAACCCCATCTAAACCTACACATCCATATGTTTATTCAATGACCATTTGAATGCCCTTAAAATTGGCAAGTCCACTACTGTTGCAGGCAATGCGTTCCACACCCCTAATATTCTCTGAGCGAAAGAACTACCTCTGACATCTGGCCTATATCCATCACCCCTCAATTTAAAGCTGTGTCCCCTCATGCTAGCCATCACCATTCGAGGGAAAAAGGCTCTCACTGTCCAACCTAACCAACCTCTTAGTTAACAGCTAAACACACTGACCAACTCCGCCACAGACACTGGCTTCGAATGTTTTCCTGTGAAATAGCACACCAAACAGAAAAAGAACCCTTTTTATTTTAGTCCTCATGATAACTGTTAATAGTTTTTGGAGTTAGAATTTATTTGAGACATTAATTGCCTCCACTTCCCCACTGTAATTGGGTAACATATCTCAAATTAATAAAACCAATTATAAAACCCCAGGGCTCCTTACCCTTCTGCTACCCAAAGGCAGATTTAACAGACAGGAGCCCAGTCAAAACAGCACAGAGTTTGCATGTAAGTGCAATCATAAATCAGTACTGGGTTGGACACAATCCCTCAAGTTATTGCATTTATTTATGAGGTAAAGAACAAGAAATTTAAGAGGGTAGAACTTCAGTACCAAATATGCTTTTCCCAAGTGCACAGAACGGTTGTGTAGTCATTGGGAGCTTATTCACAATAAATCTACAGCAAGCTGTTAACCCATTATCCAAATAGCTGTGTGGTCACTCCAGCTTTCATACTCTGCATTTCTTCGCTGCCACTTCTCATTGGACTTGACGTCACTCGTTGACCCAGAATGAAAGCCGATCGCCTTGTAAACCCTCGAGTTAACAGTATACTTTAAAACCCTCGACAGCTAATGCCTCCCTCGCTGCGTCCCCGCGCTGACAAGTTCAAGTTCAGAGCCGACAGCTTCAGCTTTTAGTGCCTTGACGATAGCTCCCTCGCCGTTACAGAGTGCACTGATCCAATGAGCTCATAAGCTGGCCAGCTGAACCAAAGGGACACGGGCTGAATTCCTGCTCCAACCCAGCACAGCACAGTGAACCTTGGCTGGGGATTGGTGGGAGAGGAAGGGTTGGGGAGGGGTGCAGGGTTGGGAAGGATAGAAAGGGCAATGAAGAAATTTGGAGATGTTCTCCTTCAAACCGAGATAACTGGAGGGTGGGACAAGGCACGTCCAAAATCTTTCCTGTTGCACACTTTTCCTGAATCATTTCACTGAACGTAACTCTCTCAGAGTGCCATGGTCATGTTCAATTCCATGTCGTGAACCCAGTTCTGAGGAAGGGTCACTCGACCCGATATCTCTCCCCAGACCCTGCTGAGCTCTTCCAACAATTTCGGTTTTTGTTCATAAACCTGTTAGTCTGGGCTTTGCTGGATTATGTTGTGACGAAATTACCACTATAACATCACTGCACCCAGGTAATTTTTAAAAATTCATTTATGGCATGTGGTTGTCCCAGGCTGGGCCCAGAATTCATTGCCCCGTCCCTAGTTGCCCCTTGAGAAGGTGGGGGTGAGCTGCCATCTTGAACCGCTGCAGTCCACCTGCTGTGGGTTGACCCACAATGCCCTTAGGGAGGGAATTCCGGGATTCCTTCAGCAGTGAAAGAACGGCGATATATTTCCAAGTCGGGATGGCGAGTGGTTCAAAGGGGAACTTGAAGATAGTAGCGTTCCCACATATTTGCTGCCATTGTCCTTCTGGATGGAAGTGGTTGGGGGTTTGGAAGTCTAAGGAACTTTGGAGAATGTCTGCAGTACAACTTGTGGAGAGTACACACTGCTGTTGTTGAGTGTTGGTGGGGGAGGGAGTGGATGCTTGTGGATGTGGGGCCAATCGAGGGGGCTGCTTTGTCCTGGATGGTGTCAAGCTCCCTGTGTGTTGTTGGAGCTGCCCCCATCCAGGGCAAGCGGGGAGTATTCCATCACACTCCTGACCTGTGCCTTGTAGATGGTGGTCAGGCTTTGGGGAGTCAGGAGGGGAGTTACTTGCTGCAGTATTCCTAGTCTCTGACCTGCTCTGTCATGAGTCCAGTTGAGTTTCTGGTCAATGATGTTGATAGTGGGGGATTCAGCGATGGTAACACTGTTCAGCGATGGTAACACTGTTCAATATCATGGGGCAGTGGTTAGATTGTCTCTTATCAGACATGCTGTTATCTCTATGACTCTATGGTCACTGCCTGGCATTTGTGCGGCACTTGTATGAGTGAGGTTAGACAGTGTATGAGAGGATAGGTTGTATGGTCTACAGTAAAGGGTTGGTGGATTGAGAGGCTTTTTCAGTCTTCATCATACCTTGTCAAATGTTTATCCCACAACCACTGACATTAAAACAGCTCATGGATTTCATTGCTGTTCATGGGATCTTGCTGTGCAGCAAACTAGCTGAAATTTAGTTCATTTCAAGAGGGCTTCCTTAGTTATAAAACTCTGGAAGCTCCTGGTGCTCCTGAAAGGTACCATAGAAATTGAACCAGATGAAGTATTTACAATTTAGAAATGTGATTATTATGCATTTGTCAGCAACTACAGGGAGCGGTAGGTAATGAAGAGAGCACTGGGTCCTGCTGAGCTGTTTCAATGTATGTGCATCACTGTATGGGAAAGATGGACAAATCCGAAGCTCCCATTGCACTCCCATTGGGAGTGTAAGCTGCGAATTTGGAAGCGGGGAGCAGGGATCGGAATTCCTAAGAATTCTCTCTCCATCTGTTCCCAAACGAGGCTCCAGTTATATGAAGCTCTGTGCACACTGAGTGTTAATTCACAAAACCTATCCTTATATCCCGGAGATTCTCCCTACCCCCACCCCGGCCATCAAAATGACCCAGCTCCCTCTGAATCTGTCACGAGTAATCCCTGTGACTGTAGAGGGTCAGGGTGAAGGGGGCCACCATGATTAGAGACATTGGGACAGATTTAAGAGACTGTTATTTGAAATGTTGAGGGTTGTTGTAACATGAAACAGAGGCAATGGTGATAGCTTGGTTTTAACAGCAAAGTAGGGAAGTGGATGTAGGTTTGCTCGCTGAGCTGGAAGGTTCAGTTCCAGACGTTTCGTCACCATACTAAGTAACATCATTAGTGAGCCTTCTGATGAAGCACTAGTGGCATGGCCCACTTTCTAGTTATATGTTTGTGTTTCCTTGGGTTGGTGATGTCATTTCCTGTGGTGATATCATTTCCTGCGATGGAGAAGTGTTTGGTTCAGGGCGATGAACGGGAAGGTGGCAGTAGATTAGGAGCTGGGTCAACTGTTCTTCTGGAGAATATGTACAGATCTGATGGACCGAATGGCCTTCTGTGCTACACCGTTCCTAAGATTCTTTGGTTTCTTCTCCCTTACTATTCTCCACCGCAACTGATTGAACGTCAATGGACTTTCTTTTAAACATATATAATTTCTGTTATTAAAACAACACCAGAATATGAGAACTCAAACACTTTTCACTGTTTGTTCTTTTGTGATAATAAATTATTGCTCGATTCTATATTGTCAGGGAAGGTGTTAAAGTGTTTCTTGAAGATTGACGCAATAAAAACGCAACAAGAAACATAGAAAGGTAGAAAATAGTGGTAGGAGGAGGCCATTTGGCCCTTTGAGCCTACTTCATCATTCTCTACAATCATGCAATCTCAGTATCCCATTCCTGCTTTCCCTCCATACCCCTTTAGCCACAAGGGTCACATCCAGCTCCCACTTGAACTAAAATCTTCGAAAGGATCGCCCCATCACTCTGAGGCTGTGCCCTGTGCTAAAGTAGGACAGTAAAATCAGAGGCAAAATGATGTGGACATATGGCAGACGGATGATCACTGTTGATCTCATAATAAGAAATTCATTTTGCTCAGAGATGGTGTGTGCTTTTGACCTCAGGAGAGATGGAAAAATACTTTTGATCATGCGTGCTGCTGATTCCTATCTGTAGGAAAATTGGGGCAGGAGGAGTCCGTTCAGCCCATCAAGTCAACTCTGCTGTTGCTGGTAGATCGTCAACCTGCAGTTTAGTGCATGTCAAGAGCACTTCCTTAGTTATAACATGCTGGAAGGTTCTGGGGCTTCAAGGGAGCTGCCATCTTGAACGAATGAACTGGCCTCAAAAGCTTCCTGTGGGAGGGAATTCCACAGGTTCACAACTCTCGGGGTGAAGAAACCCTTCCTCACTTCATCTTGACTACTCCAGATTGCGACCCCTAGTTCTGGACTTCCCCAACATCAGGAAGCTTCCTCCTGCATCAAGTCCCATCAGGATTTTATATGTTGCTATAAGGTCCTGCCTCATTCTTTTAAAGAGGAGGAGGCCATTCAGCCCCTCAAGACCAGTCGTGGCTGACATGTGGGTTAACTCCATATACTTGGCTTTTCCACAAACCTTCAGTGGACAAGCACCCAAACGCCTCACTGTTAAAACGAATTGAACTATTGCCGTTTGCAATAGATTTCCAACGTAGAAATAATTTTGTTCCTGTAAAGCTAATTGTTTATTTTGGACTAGGCCACCTCATCCCTGCCTGTTAGTCCAACGGGGCAGTGGCCAATTCCGAAGGAGAGGCTAATACATTGAGACATTCCCATTTCCACCCTCAGCCCGATGAGGAACTCTCTTGAAATCGAAAGTGTCTGAAAGTTGCCCCAATCTCCCAGGGAGTGAATCACCTCTCGGTCAACCTCACAGAAGGAGCTTCAGAAAAATAGCAACTCAGCAAGCTGAATAAAAAAGGAAAACGCAGACTGGCTAGGTGGGGGGGGGGGGGGGGGGGGGGGGGCGGGGGGGGGGGGAGGATGAGGGGATGGTGAATATTTTACTGAAACACAAACTCAACTTTCCCTTTCTGTTGATTTAATGTTTTGGTAAATTTGATCCAGGCATGAGCGTACAGCTATTAATCTCAGTTAGGAAGAGAGAGAGAGATACACACACACAGGCAGACAGGATTTCAATAGTTCATCATCCGAAGCTGTGCTCAGGGGTATGTTGGGTCTGTCTAGTTCACAGAAACATTGCTCATTCAGATGTTGTGGAAGAGTGCTTGCCCTGAGAAGGGGAATAAGCAACGCTTGTTTAAAAATGTTAAAGATAAAGTTTCAAAAGCTACTGACCTTTTGGGTGGGTTCCAAATGGTTCATTACTATGCACAATGAAAGACATCCTCTTTGTAATTTGTTATAAACACGACACTGAGATCTGGCTTTCGAAATGGGAAATTCAGGAGTGAAGCCACTGAAACATTCATGACCTCTGTCCTCCTGGGGTCCAGAGATATCTGCACTGGGGATTGTCAGCTCTTGGAACTGTGCCTGGGACGACAGTGGCGGAGTGGTTTAATGTCACTGGCTTAATAATCCAAGTACCAGACTAATTCTCTGGGCATGAGGTTCGAGTCCCATCACAGTAGCTGGTAGAGTTCAATTTCAATTAAACAGATCTGGAACCCAAAGCAGTTTGCAGCAATGGTGACTATTACTGACATTTTTGGGGGAGGGGGAACAATCCATCTGATTCGCTGAACGAAACAAACCTGACAGAAATCTGAAACAAAACCAGAAATCGCTAGGAAAACTCAGCAGGTCTTGCAGCATCTGTGGAGAGAAAGCAGAATTAATGTTCGGGGTCAGTGACGCTGGGAATTACAGCAAGTCCCCCGGTCATTAGTCTGGACTTCCAGGCTATTGACTCAGTGACTCAGTGGCATTGCCATGATGCTAAAAAGCCCCCACCCCGTGACCAATGGAGTTGAAGCATGAATGAACCAGGCTCTAGTTAAATGAAGGGTCTCTGAGGATCAAGTGCAATAGTCTGCCCCTGTTCCTAGCACTGTATAATAATTGTGGTTCCAGTCTTAACCTGATGGAGTCCAATCAGGATTTCAATTCCACACCCCAATCCATCCACAGGGTATACAAGCAGAATGAGTCCACTCTGCCCTACAAGTTGATGGCTGAGGTCATAGGCCCTACAGTGTGGAAACAGTCCATTCAGCCCATCAAGTCCACACCCAGCCTCTGAAGAAGAACCTGGAATAGACCAACGCAGACACAGGGAGAGCGCACAAACTGCACACAGACAGTTAGCCGAGGGTGGAATCAAACCCAGGCCCCGATGAGGCAGCAGTGCTAACCATTGAGCCACCGTGCTGCCCCAAATGTTTTTCGCAAACAATGTGTTTCTGAACCCTGTCTTCTCCATGTAACCCTTGATCCCTTTTACTAATCAAGAACCTCTCTCTCTCTCTCTCTCTCTCCCTCTCTCTCTGTCTTAAGGGCACCCAATGACTTGGCCTCCACAGCCCTCTGTAACAATGTGTTCCCCCAGAGTCACCACCCTCTGGCTGAAGACATCCCTCCACATTTCAATTTGAAAGGATCGCCCCTTCACCCTGAGGCTGTGCCCTGTGCTAAAGGAGGACGGTAAAATCAGAGGCAAAAATATGTGGACATATGGCAGATGGATGATCACTGTTGATCTCATTGTAAGAAGTTCTCTTTGCTCAGAGATGGTGTGTGCTTTTGACCTCAGGAGAGATGGAAAAATACTTCTGATCATGCATGCTGCTGATTCCTATCTATATAATCTATAGGAAAATTAGGGCAGGAGGAGTCCATTCAGCCCATCAAGTCAACTCTGCTGTTACTGGTAGATCTTCAAACCTTAACTTTATTTTCCTGCATTATCTTCATATCCCTGGTGTCCTTAATGTGTAGACAGCTGTAGGTAACTGCTGAGTGACTCTGAATATGCTGAAAAAAATGACCTTCTTCACACAGAGTCACCGTATAGAGTCATACAGCATGGAAACACCAGCTCATGTGAAATGATTCAGGAAAAGTGTGCAAGAGGAAAGATTTTGGACGTGCCTCTGTTTATACTCCCGTCCCACCCTCCAGTTATCTCGTTTTGAAGGAGAACATCTCCAAATTTCTTCATTGCCCTTTCCATCCTTCCCAATCCTGCACCCCTCCCCAACCCTTCCTCTCCCACCAATCCCCAGCCAAGGTTCACTGTGCTGTGCTGGGTTGGAGCAGGAATTCAGCCCGTGTCCCTTTGGTTCAGCTGGCCAGCTTATGAGCTCATTGGATCAGTGCACTCTATAACGGTGAGGGAGCTATCGTCAAGGCACTAAAAGCTGAAGCTGTCGGCTCTGAACTTGAACTTGTCAGCGCGGGGACGCAGCGAGGGAGGCATTAGCTGTCGAGGGTTTTAAAGTATCCTGCTAACTCAAGGGTTTAGGTCCAACCAGTCCGTGCCAAACTTAATTCCAAACTAAACTAGCCCTACCTGTCTACCCCTGGCCCATGTCCCTCCATACTCCTGCCCACTCGAATCTCCCTCAGCTCGACATCTGCTGACCTGTTATGGAGTAGAGTTGGGGATCTTTTTCACTGGAGTGTAGGAAGTTGAGGGCTGACCTTATAGAGGTTGATAAAATAATGAAGGGAACAGAGTTAATGGTAGATGTCTTTTTCCGAAGATAGGGGATTTTAAGACTAGGTGAGGGGAGAGAGATTTTAAAAATTCATGAGGGGCAAATGTTTTACACAGAGGTTGGTTCGTGTGTGGAGTGAACTTCCTGAGCGAGTGGCGGATGGGGGTGCAGTTACAATGTTTAAAAGACATTTGGATAGATACACGAATAGGAAAGGGTTTGGAGGGATATGAGCCAGGAGCAGGCAGATGGGACTAGTTTGGTTTGTGATTATGGACTGGTTGCTCCGAAGGGTCTGTTTCAGTGCTGTAAGAGTCTATAAAACGCATCGCCTCACACACTTCTGCATCGAATTTCATCCCTCACCCCTCTGCACACTTGATCGATTGTTGCATTGTGAAAGGAGAAAATAAAATGGCCCGGTTAGAGCCAGTGAAGGAAGTGAGTGCTCAGCGGGAGAGGTGGACGTCCGCTGAGGTCATCAAGTGTGAGCAGAGGAGAATCCCTGTGGAGGAGGAGGTGAAGTGGAAAGGGTGAGCGGGACCTGGCATTTGGCTATCTGTCACCTCCTGGTGCATGCTGGGAAAGGCCTCATCGCGGCCCACACAAGGAGCTGGGACACTGGGGACAGGCTTTGGATGACAGCCATTGACACAGCCTCAGTAGCCAGCTGCAGAAGGGAGAGGGAGGGTGGTGGGAGGGGGGGGGGGGGAGCTGTTGGAGGTGGAAAGGAAATAAAAACAAGGAGGAGTCAAGAACCAAAAACACAGTCTCAGTCACCGAATCACAGCATCTTACAACACTATATGAGGCCATTCGGTCCAGCTAGCCAGTGAGAAACATACAGTTCTGTAGAAATCTATGAGACAGTCATTCAACGCCTTGAGCCTGCTCCACCATTCATCATGATCACACTGATCCCCAAGCTCAATATCCTAATCCCCCCAACCCCATTTCCCTTGGTCCCTTTAGCTACAAGAGCTGTATCTACCTCCTTCTGGAAGACTCAATATTTTGGGCTCAACCACTTTCTCAGGTAGTCAATTCCACAGGCATGTCACTCCCTGGGTAAAGAAATGTCTCCTTATCTCAGTTCTAAGAGGTTTAATTTTTTACATTTTACTTTGCTCAAAAACTGCATGAATCAATGTAAGTTTCTGTAAATCCCCTTTTTTAGATTAGAATCAGTCTGACCATTGGGGCACAGACAGCCTCACACAGGGCAGCTTACACCTTCAATGCATTATCTGGGCTGACATGACACCAGTTGTTAAAGTTCACTTGAGAATATAACTTTTAAAAAAAGTTTTGCAATTTACATGCGAAAGAACTGAAACCAACATGGTCATTCGAAAAGATGAGAGACTTAACAAACAATCCAGGTCTTTTTTCAATATGTAATTTCAGTTACATCACACTGTAAACTTTTGCTATAAATTCTGTGCCTTACAATTGTATACTCCTGATGAAGGAACAGTACTCCAAAAGATAGTGCTTCCAAATGTTAGAGCGTCACTCCGAAAGCTAGTGTGCTTCCAAATTAACCTGTTGGACTATAACCTGGTGTTGTGTGATTTTTAACTTTATATCCTTATCCTGAAACTGTGACCCCTGATTCTGGACCATTGGGAACGTCCTTCCTGCATCTCAACTTGTCTCATCCTGTTAGAATTTTGTAGATTTCTAAGAGATCTCCACCTCATTTTTCTAAACTCAAGTGACTCAATCTCTCTTCATGTATCATTCCTGCCATCCCAGGAGTGAGTCTGGTAAACGTTTGTTGCACTCCCTCTATACCAAGAGCGTCCTTCCTCAGATAAACAGACCAAAATGGCACTCAATATTCCTGTACAATTGCAGCAAGACCTCCCTGCTCCTGTACTCGAACCCTCTCACGGTGATAGCCAGTGTACAGTTCATTTCTTTACTATCTGCTCCACCCCGCATACTTACTTTCACGCAACTGGTGAACAAGGACACCCCTAGGTCTTAGAGTCATTGACATGTACAGCACAAAAACAGACCTTTCGGTACAACCTGTCCATGTCGACCAGATATCCTAACCTAATCTAGTCCCATTTGCCAGCACTTGGCCCATATCCCTCTAAACCCTTCCCATTCAGATACCCATCCCAATGCCTTTTAAATGTAGTAATTGTACCAGCTTTCACCACTTCCTCTGGCAACTCATTCCATACGCGTACCACCCTCTGTGAGAAACATTTTCCCTTAGGTCTCTTTTATATCTTTCCCCTCTCACCTAAACCTATGCCCTCTACTTTTGGACTCCCCCCACCCCAGGGAAAAGACTTTGTCTATTTATCCTATCCGTGCCCCTCATGCTTTTAGAAACCTCTATAAGGTCACCTCTCAGCCTCCGGCGCTCCAGGGAAAACAGTCCCAGCCTATTCAGCCTCTCCTTATAGCTCAAACCCTCTCATCATGGCAACATCCTCGTAAATCTTTTCTGAACCCTTTCAAGTTTCATAACATCCTTCTGATAGGGAGGAGACCAGAATTACACACAATATTCCAAAAGTCTTGTTCAACATACCCCTCTCTCCGTTTCTAGTCATTCACAGGGAGGCGATGGTCTAGAGGCATTATCACCGGACTGTTCATCCAGGGACCCAAGTGACGTCCTGGGGATCTGGGTTCAAGTTGTACTGCAGCAGATGGCAACATTGGTATTCAATAAAAATCTGGATTTAATATTCTGATGCTCACAGTGATAAAATTATTGGGGGGGGTGGTGGGGGGCGTTGGGGGGTGGTGGAGTGGAAAACCCCATCTGCTTCCCTGATGTCCTTTAGGGAAGGAAACTGCCATCCTTCCCTGGCTCGGTCTACATGTGACTCCAGACCCACAGCAAGGTGGTTGACTCTTAACTGCCCTCTGGGCAATTAGGGTTGAGGCAAGAATGCTGGCCTAGACAGCAGTGTCCTCATCCCGAGAATGAATATCAAAAAAAAATCTGCCTTCCTATTCTTACACACATTTGTCTACATTACACTGCATCTGCATCTGCATCTCCCACTACTCTGCCATGGATTCCCCTCCAAACCAACAAATTACAGGGCTGCTGGAGGTCAGTCAGCTCTTTGTACTGGCACTGACTTTCCTATTGAACTCCTCCCTACAGGACCATTTCTGAACCCCCTTGCCCTGAGTTACTTGTTTGAAAGCTATGATCCAATCTGCACCCTCTCACCTAAAGCATTTCAGAGCGGCTCAGTGTGTGTGTGCGATGGAGCCCTCACCCCTTCTCTGACTCTTCTGGTAATTATTCCACATCTGGATACGCTCTCCTGTACTGGCCAATCAGTTGCTCAATCGAAATCCTTCCCAACTGCAAACCCATCCGAAGCCCAGTCCTTCTCGAAATGCTGGTGAATTGTGTCCGTGTTTTGACAGCGTTTTCTGTTCTACCCTTTCACTAAATAAACCCCCTCCTACCACACGTCCCCCCTCCCGAAAACAGGACAAACCAGACCACCCCAGGAGGACCACCAAGTCAACTCCTGAAAGTAGAAGGTGTGCAGATGGGAGAGTTCGACAGCCAGAACACTGACTTGTGATCCCCTCGCCAGCTGCTATAAGGCCGGGTGACTGCCTCCGGCAGCTGCTTTCTCTCATTCCCATCCTCGGCACCTGCGGTATTCCACATTTCCTTTGTGTGCATTCAGTTTCAAATGCTTACTGCTGGTCATCCACTGCGTCTGAACTGAGGAACATTTCACAAAATAAACCTCAGATTTAAAATTAACAACGTATCCAGCATTCACTGCCATTTGTGGAAGAGACCTTCTAAATCTCCTTCTGCGTTTCCCAACATCTCTCCTGTACTGCCAGGCCCTCATTCTCAATCCAGTTCTCGAATCCCTTACTAGTGAAAATAGTTCAGGTACCCTCTCCTTTCCCCATTAATGTCTTTAACTAGTTCGATCCGGGTTGTCATGTGCCCTTTTGCATACTCATATTTCTGTTATTCAATGCTCACATGGAGAAACACACACTTGGCCCACTGTCCAATTGCTTTCTGGAACCTTCAAACAGTTATTCCTTTCTGAATCTGAAGGCAGCAGAAATTTGAGGAAATTTCACACAATCTCTTGATAAATGTAACTTTCCTTCGAATGGTTTGGTGCACTATAGCCAACACAGCCCCTCTCCCTCACAAACACACACTCACACTCATACTCACCCAGACGGACACACACACTCACCCACACACACACACTCACCCACATGGACACACACACTCACCCACACATACACACCCACATACTCACCCACATACGCACACCCACACACACACACACTCACCCACATGGACACACACACTCACCCACACACACACACACACACACACTCACCCACATGGACACACACACTCACCCACACACGCACACCCACACACACACACTCACCCACATGGACACACACACTCACCCACACACACATGCTCACCCACACACCCACACACTCACCCACACACACTCACACTCGCCCACACATTCACAATCACCCACATGGACACTCACACTCACCCACACACACTCACACTCACCCACACACACCCACACACTCTCACCCATTCACACACACTCACACACACTCACAATCACCCACATGGACACACACACGCGCGCACACACACTCACACTCACCCACACACACTCACAACCACCCACATGGACACTCACATTCGCCCACACACACACTCACACTCACCCACACACTCTCACCCACACACACTCACGCTCACCAACACACACCCACACTCACACTCACCCACACTATCGCCCACACACCCACACCCACACAGACACAAACACACTCACCCACCCACACTCACACAGACACAGACATAGACACACACACACAAACTCACCCACACCCACCCACACTCATACACACTTACCTGCAAACACACACACACTCACACACAGATACACACACACACACTCACCCACACTCTCACACATATAGACACACACACACTCACACACATACAGACACACACACATAGACAAACAGACACACACACACATTATGATATCGTTGATACTGCCTTCTCTCAGTTAAGGAGTATCATGAAACAAGCCTGGTAAAAGCAGACTTTCCACATTATCTTCCATTTTGTGACTGTCTCACCTTTCTGCCCTTGTACATGAGAAGTAAATCCTTGAGTGGCAGCTGAGCCTATCTGAGATCTTTCACAATTAGTGGGGGATAAGGGAAATCCCTGAGGGGCAGGGAGTTGGGGGTGGCGGAGAAACAGAGAGGGGTGTTGGGGAGAGAAGGTTAAATCGAAGGTAGGGGAACTCAAGATACCCTGAGAGGAGTTAAAGAATGGAATTCCACTTGAAGCTAATGATTAATATCTCAACATCTTGATAGCATTACATCCTCATCATCACTGTCAGTCTATTTTGTATCTGGCATGTACAATCTCATGTGCACATGGTGCATATTTTTATATTTGAGTAGAGCCGGGTTCTCAAACCCATTCCCATCGGGACACCAGATGAGCAATTGTTGGGGCCTGCTCGTGGGAGGGTTGGGGGCGAGGGGGCAGCCCCTGTAAGTGTAGGGGGATGTGTGATAGGGAGGGCGGTGAGGACATCTTAGGGATGTTTCCTTTTCCCAAAGCGTTTAAGGCCGGCCCTTCCTTTCTGCTCTGGGTTGGAAGCTGCCTCTTGGTTGGTCATGCATTTGGAATCCCTCGCAAGCTCTCAGACCCTCTCCCTCAACTTTGGGAAACTCTGGTCTGAAGAGTCGAAACCAGCCTCTGAACGGGAACAGACTCTGAGAGTAAGATTCCACAGCCAGCAGCAACTCATAACCCAAGCAGGAACCCTCAATACTCCCCACATCAAATAATATCAAATCTCTCCATGCCAACCTGTGAAGATAATGTTGGTAATGGAATGTCCCTTAATCTTAGCATGCCAGGCATAGCAATGGCACAGTAGCTTGGTGGCTAGCACTGCTGCCTCACGGCACCAGGGATCTGGGTTCAATCCCACCCTCAGGTGACTGTCGGTGTGGAGTTTGCAGGTTCTCTCTGTGGGTTTCCTCCAGGTACTCTCGCTTCCTCCTGCAGTTCAAAGATGTCCAGGTTAGGTGGTTTGGCCATGCTAAATTACTCGGGAAAAAATGAGGACTGGAGATCAGAGTTGAGAGTGTGGTGCTGGAAAAGATCCCTGATGAAGGGCTTAAGCCGGAAACGTTGTTTCTCCTGCTCCTCGGATGCTGCCTGACCTGCTGCGCTTTTCCAGCACTCTTGACTCATGTTAAATTACCTCATAGTATCCAGGGATGTGTAGCTAAGGTGCACCGGCTGTTGAGGATGGGTCTAGCTGGAATACTGTTCCGAGGGCTGGTCTGGACCTGTTGGGCCTAGCATCCTGTTTTCACACTGTCGGGAGTCTATAACCATACTCTTCACTTTCTTACATTCTCTGCTTGTTTTTTTCTCCTGCCAATTCAACTTTCTCTCTTCCAAGCCGTACTCGGATATGACTCATGGAAGATGCTTTGCGTTCAATCATCTGTTCTTATCCTGAAGTACACAGCTGCCAAGGTGACTGAGGTGGGGCCAGAGACTGACGATGGAGGGCGGGTTTCCACTTGTCCGTCAGCTACATGCGCTTGTCGATGGAGGGGTTGAGAGATCAGAGGACAGCAATCAGGCCCAGAGTCCTCAGAGGGGGTTCACGAGAATGGTCCCAGCCATGAAAAGCTTAACATAAGAGGAATGTTTGAGGACATTGGGTTTATACTCAATGGAGTCTAGAAGGATAAGGGGGGATTTAATTGAAAGTTACAGAACAGTGAATGGCCTGGACAGAATGGATGTTGGAAAGATGTTTCTATCAGTAGGAGAGACTAGGACCCGAGGGCACAGCCTTAGAGTAAAGGGAAGACCCTTTAGAACAAAGATAAGGAGTATCCTTATCTCCAGAGTTGGACGAATCTATGGAATTCACTACCACAGAAGGCTGTGGTGGCCAGGCCATTGAGTATGTTTAAGATGGAAATGGATAGACTCTTGAGTATCAAGGGGATCGAGGGTTACAGGGAGAAAGTGGGAGAATAGGGTTGAGAAACTTATCAGCCATGATTGAATGGTGTAACAGACATGATGGGCTGAATGGTCTAACTTCTGATCCTATGTCTTCTGGTGTTATGGTCTACACATGACTCCAGACAACGTGGCTGGTTCTTAATTGCCCTCTGGGCAATTAGGGGTGGGCAATAATCGCTGGACCCGGCCAGTGGCACCCACACCCTGCAAATGAAAAAATAACCCGGTACAATCCCTTCAGGAACTGCTCTCTACGCTGTCTCCTGCAAACTCTGCCTCCTCAAGCCCTGAGCGAAGACTTGAGTTCACATTCACTTCCATTCTGTTGAAGCGCCCAGGGACAGGCTTCAGTCCTGTTTGTACACCTGTAATAACGTCAGTCAGTCTTCTCACAGTCTGTTACTGCCTCGCGACAGAGCGATTGATGCATGCTCTGTGCAGGGGGAGGCTATCTCCCTGTCTGATCCACAGATTAATCCTTCAAACAGACAGAAAGCTTTCTTCTCCTCGATTCCAGCCAGATTTCAAAACAAAAAAAACGTACCATCGCACCTGCAAACTAGTGGCTGACGTGACTGTGAAGGGCTTGATGTGATTGCGCTCATTCTGACCCTGCACTCACCTGCGATCCACGCACATACAAATCCCCAGCCTGAGGCGCAGCCTCCGGGCTGCGTTATGTGTGTCATAAGAGTCTGGACAAAGGAACTGAGGCCATTGCTGCTACTTTTGCAGATGGCACAAAGGCAGGTGGAGGGATAGATTAGATTACTTACAGTGTGGAAACAGGTCCTTCGGCCCAACAACTCCACACCGACCCGCCAAAGCGCACCCACCCAGACCCATTCCCCTACATTTACCCCTTACCTAACACTACGGGCAATTTAGCATGGCCAATTCACCTGACCCGCACATTTTTGGACTGTGGGAGGAAACCGGAACACCCGGAGGAAACCCACGCAGACACGGGGAGAACGTGCAAACTCCACACAGTCAGTCGCCTGAGGCGGGAATTGAACTCGGATAGGTCGTGTTGAGGAAGCAGGGAGGCTGCAGAAGGAGGTGGACGGGCTAGGGGAGAGGGCAGACGGAAGACAATGTGGGAAAGCGTGAGGTGATCTACTCTGGTAGGAGGAGTAGAGACATACTTTCGAAATGGGGAAAGGCTTTGAAAGTCTGAAGGCAATTGGTTCAGGATTCTCTTAAGGTTAACATGCAGGTTCATCGGCGTTAGGAAGGCAAATGTAATGTCAGCATTTATCCCGGGAGGGCTCAAATACAAGAGCAGGGAAGTACTGCTGAGGCTGGTTAAGGCTCTGGTCAGACCGCATTTGGAATATTGGGAGCAGTTTTGCGTCCTGTATTTAAGGAAGGGTTTGCTGGCCTTGGAGAGTGACCAGAGGTGATTTACAGGAACGATCCCGGGGGATGAAGGCCTTGTCATGTGAGGAGTGGTTGAGGAATCTGGGCCTGCATTTCAATGGAGTTTAGAAGGAAATGGGGTAAGATCTGATAGAAACTGACAGAATCCTGTGAGACAACTGGATAAAGTGGATGTAGAGAAGATGTTTCCACTCGTAGGAGAGACTGGGACCCTCAGAGTGAAGGGATGATCCTTTAGGACTGAGATAAGGAATCCTTTCAGCCAGAAGGTGGTGACTCTGTGGAACGCATTGCCACAGAGGCCAAGTCACCGGGAGTGTTTAAGACAGAGAGAGATAGATTCTGAAGAAGAGTCACTGGACCTGAAACATTAACTCTGGTTTCTCTCCACAGAGCAATTCCTGCTTTTCATTTCCGATTTCCAGCATCCACGGTTTTTCCGTGGTGTTTTATATACAGTAGATAAGTTCTTGATTGGTAAGGGGATCAAGAGTTAGAGGAGGAAGGCAGGGGAATGGGGTTGAGGAACATACCAACTATGAGGATGGAATGATGGTGCAGACCCGATGAATGACCTAATTCCACTCCAGTACCTTATGGTCAATGCAATTGGTTTGGATGGGAATGTGGAATTTGCAACACAAAGGGTGTGATCTTATTGAAACATGGAGCAGGTTGGAAGGGCTGAATGGCCTGCTCTTACTTTGTCAATGGTAATTGTCAGCTTCCCTCCCTAACCTCGACGTCCCTGTTTCCCGTGAATCACTTGTCAACCAGGAATCTGCCAAACTCAGCCTTGAGTACATTCCAATGTCACACCCTCCACTACTCTCTGGTCCAAGTGAACTCAATCTCATCCATGTTCTCCTCAAACTCTCTTAGGTACCATCCCAATGGTCGAGTTGGCCATCTGTTAATGCTCCTCACTAGTGAAGGAAGCCTAAGAATGCGCCACCCAGCAATTGTCACAGAGCAGTGAAATGGAAAAGTTTTGAGAAACCTTTTTTGATTTTAAGATGTCCCAAAATCATTTGCGAAATAACTTTGGAATTGTAGTCACTGCTGAGACATAGAGAGACCATTAATCAGAGTTAGTCCTGTGGTTTGGATGTTTTTAAAGAGTTCGGAAACCAATCATGCTGGTGATCAGGCTTTTTGATATATCACTGGAGATAGTTGTTTGGAAAAGCAACTGTGCTTTCCACTGCTCACACACAATTTCTAATGTTAATAAAGTTGAACCACAGTCACTGTAAGATGACTCTGTGGTTGGAGTTAGCTCAGGTTATATTCCTGTTCCTGGGGAACAGAATGCAGGACTTAAACACGACTCAGAAGGGGCACGATGTTAGAGCCCAACTTGCACTCGTCAAGACTGTTGGGGTGATTACACTACTAGGGTGTTTAATGTAGGGCTAGGGAGGGTAATACTATTACTGCAACAGACACTTCTAGTTCCAGCCCTGAAACGGTTAATAACAGCCATGCGGGCTGAAGCTGGCAACTGCATGACTACCTGTCTGGAGCTCGCAATTGATATACATTTTGTTAATTAAATCATGGAGCCTGTAACTGCCAGCCAGTGTCAATTGTTCCATCGAAACTCATGATTGATAAAGGAACCTGTAACTGTCAGACAGTGTGAATTGCTCTATCGGAACTCATAGTTGATAAAAGTACCTGTTAATGTACTTGCTGAAACTATTGATTAAATCACGGAAAACGACTAGCCTGTCAGACACATAGTAATGAGAGTTGACTCTCTAAACAATGAACTATTGATTACGGGATCGGAACCGCTGGCCCCAGGACGTCTATGCCATTGTCAAGCACAGCAGGAGCTGGACAGGCACCTCGATGCGGCCAATGGGAAGACGGAATCCCATCGCGCGCAGATGAACGGACCAATGAGGAAGGCGGACAAGGAAAATCTGACCGGGGACTCCAGGCAGCGCGAAGTATAACTGTGCCAAGTCCAAACGCGGGGGGGCAGAACGCCTTCTCCAACGAATGCATGCTTGATAATTCGTTGTACCGTTTCCCAGTTAAGATTCTGTGAATAAACGACAGTCTGCGCCAAACTAAAGATGCCAGTGTGGGTCTCTCCTTCCAAAAGAACCCGCGGGTCCGTCATAACAAGGACCTAGATGCAAGAAACTCCGATTCCAATTAATGCAGCGTAGGAAGAGGATTCTGATTTATGGCTGGCGTGGAGATGCAGCACAAACTGTTCCCTGTCATATCTCAGTCAAGCAGACAAACTGGCACCGTAACATTGTTTGGTCTGGGCATTGTCACTGGGATGTCAGATGGTGACAGGGAACAGCAAAGGGAGGTAAATCATTGCAAACATCACAACTGGGTCGATACAGACCTCCTTCGAGGTGGCAAAACCACCACCGAAAGCATAGAGCTGAAACAGAACAGAAACAGACCCTTCAGCCCAACTCGTCCATGCTGACCAGATATCCTAAACTAACTTAGTCCCGTTTGCCAGCACTTGGCCTCTAAACCCTTCCTATTCATACACCCATCCAGGTGCCTTTTAAATGTTGCAATTGTACCAGCCTCCACCACTTCCTCTGGCAGCTCATTCCATACACTCACAACTCTCTGCATGAAAAAGTTGCCCGTCAGATCCCTTTTAACTTTTCTCCCTCTCAACCTAAAGCAATGCCTTCTAGTTCTGGACTCCCCCACCCTAGGGAAAAGACCTTGCCTGTTTACCCTACCTCTGCCCCTCATGATTTTATAAACCTCTATACAGTCACCCCTCAACCTCCGACGCTCCAGGGAAATCAGCCCCAGCCTGTTCAGCCTCTCCCTATAGCTCAAACCCTCCAACCATGTCAACGTCCTGGTAAATCTTTCCTGCCCCCTCTCATGTTTAACAACATCTTTCCTATAGGAAGCACAGCAGAATTGGATGCAGTTTTCCAGTTAACAAACTCTGCCCGCCAGGAGCAGCCTTTAAAACAACCTTCTCAGTGAGGTATTGCTCACTCTCTGGACCAGGTAGGACTTGAAGCTAATCCTCCAGGTAGGAGTAAAAGCCACGAAAACCTTTCTTTGGCACCAGAACATTAGAATACAATTAAACACAGGTGAAAACATTCAAAACGCCATGGTTTCATACTTCAAAAGTATTTTATATTTTGATAAAAATATAAGGGCACATCACTTTGAGGCTTCTCCTTTTACTGCTACTACAGAAATTATTGGTGAAGAGCTTAATATAGATCAATTTTTTGATTTTTCCAACATTAGTGCTCACCACATTTTGACAATACTGCTGAAAGTTGTAACACCCATCACATCTCCCACCTGGACTGACAACAGCAATTGGCACATGGGAGAAAGATCCCCTCAGCGTCCTGACTTGGTGTTATATTGACCGTTCCTTCACTGTCGTTGTGTCAAAATTGTGGAAGCTTCTCTCTGACAGCACAGGGGGTGTCCCTCCACCCCGTGGACTGCAGTGGTTCTAGACGACAGCTCACCACCACCTTCTCCAGCACAATGAGGGAGGGGGCAATGAACATGACACACACGCACTCACACGCACTCACACACACAAACACACGCACACACACACACGCACTCACACACACACACGCACTCACATACACACAAACACATGTGCACTGACACACACACGCACTCACACACACACAAACACACACGTGCACTCACACACACAAACATGCGCACTCACAAACACACACACACACACAAACACACGCGCACTCACACACACAAACACACGCACTCACAAACACACACACACACAAACACACACGCGCACTCACACATGCACACAAACACACATACAAACACACACGCGCACTGATACACACACACACGCGCACGCACGCGTGCGCACACACACACACGCACACGAAGCTTCATCAGAATCTGATACGTAATGATGACACCAGGGACTGAGGAGGATTCTGGGAGAAGTTGGCTTGGTCACCACAGCTAAGCAGGGGATCACAAAAGACCTGGTGTCAAAGAATGGTGAAGACCCAAGCAATATGACACTGTAGTGTTTCCCTCTCCACCCACCACCTGGTCTGACTGAAACTGTTTGGTCTTTCAGAGCAAGGAGTTGACCCTGACTGAGTGCTGCAGACTGGCACATTCCAAGATCCAGGACTATGTGCTGAGGGACTCACTAAAGTCTGGGGAGCTGCTGCCAAGGTGCAGTGGGGAAAGACCATTGTCTGAGGTCTTCCTGCTGATGGTAAATGGGGGTCCATTCAGTTGTTGGACACTCTCAATGTCTCAATGCACGTAAATATAGTCTTGCATATGCAAGAGGTGTCTTTGGGTTGTTGGATAGTGTCAAACTCCAATGGTATTGTTTCCTTGGTACGCTGCCATACAGAACCGAACTGCGTTTATGACTGCATTTATATACATAAAGATACTTTGCACGAATAAAAGAACCTTGAACCAAAAAAGGAGAGGCTGTCAGGAAACAGGGTTGGAGAGTGGGACTAGCTAGGTAGCTCCTTCAGGAGCAAGTACAGACACAATGGGTCGAATGGCCTCCTTCTATAATGTAAAATTCTATGATCGTTTATGAAACCGGAGCACCTGGAGGAAACCCACACAGTATATACAAACTCCACACAGACAGTCACCCAAAGATGGAATCGAGCTCAGGTCCCTGTCGCTGTGAGGCAGCTGTACTAACCACTGAGCCACCAAATAGTAGATTGATGGAAATTGCACTTTCCATATTGAAGTAGCAATCACTTGCTGGACAGCTGACCTGAACTTCGCTGGTTTGCTTAACTTTAACTTGACCGTAACAGGCAGGAAAAGGGCTTCAGCTCGTCAACAGTAGGAAGAGATGTTCCCTTCACGGGGTCAGATATTCAACTCCGGGGTCAGATATTCAACTCCGTCTTTGTTTTCTCCTTATTGTGGATACTCCTTCCAGTGCCACAACCCTCTGGGACCTGTGTCACTCCAACTCTGTCCTTTTGCTCATATCTCATTTCTGTTTGTTCAGGTGATAGCAGGGCATGTTGGTAATGTGACTGGACTGGTAATCCAGAGCTTCAGGCTAAGTCTTCAGTTTCAAATCCTGCCACAGCAGTTGACTGAATTCATCAGTCTGGAAGTGAAAACCCCATCTGAATTTGTGGTGACAAATTACAATCACTGGGTCCACCCTTAGTGAAGGACACTTCGCCATCTTTTCCCGGTCTGATCTTCATACAGCAGCAGACCCACAGCAATGCAGTTGGCATTTAAGGGCAGTTAGAGATGGTCAACACAAGCTGGCCATGCCAATGCTGCCCACTTCCCATGAATGGAAAACCATATTGGTGATCGCACCTTTACTGTCCAGATCCACAGCTCTAGAATTCTCCCAAACCTCTCTGTGTGTCCCCCTTCCTTTGAGCTCCCTGAAATCCACCTGTGGTTATGCTGAATGTCTTTGCCTTTTGTAATTGTACATCCTTTGCACCCTGTCAGGTACTGTGGGGCATTTGATGGCACTATATAAATGTAAATTGGCATTGCCACTGTCCAGTACATTCTGACTCTAAAGTTGAGCCTAAAGGAGGAAGGCCGTAATGTAAAAGTTGATGTACCCTACATTAGTCCCCACTCAGACCCCAAACACATGCACAACATGATTCATGACAGACTTTGTCCAAAGTTGTTACGGAGATTATCAAAACTAAAGATGTGCAGGTCAGGTGAATTGGCCATGCTAAATTCCCCATAGTGTTAGATAAGGGGTAAATGTAGGGGAGTGGGTGGGTTGCACTTCGGCAGATCGGTGTGGACTGGTTGGGCCGAAGGGCCTGTTTCCACACTGTAAGTAATCTAATCTAATCTAATCTAATCTAAAAAAACCGATATGTTACTCCAAATATTCATACCTTCAGTGTTGTGATCGTATCCTTAAATTTGTTTCATTTAACTGTAAATAAACCCTTCAGTTGCCATAGCTTGAGATGCCCAGATTATTTTTCTT
The DNA here is from genome assembly GCF_020745735.1 of Hemiscyllium ocellatum. Taxonomy (NCBI): domain Eukaryota; kingdom Metazoa; phylum Chordata; class Chondrichthyes; order Orectolobiformes; family Hemiscylliidae; genus Hemiscyllium; species Hemiscyllium ocellatum. Next base: position 10,221,376 of record NC_083445.1, on the reverse strand, counting down.
CCCTGTCCATACTGTAGATCAACGGTCCTCAAACCTAACACATCAAACAGAAATCGATGCTCTCATGAATTTATTTCTATTTTTAAATTGCTGGTCACATCTTAGTACTTTCCTCCAGGTCATCAATCCTCCAATTCTAGCCCCAAGAGAAACTGCAATTTCCATCAATCTACTATTTGGTGGCTCAGTGGTTGGTACAGCTCCCTCACAGTGCCAGGGACCTGAGCTCGATTCCATCTTTGGGTGACTGTCTGTGTGGAGTTTGTATATACTGTGTGGGTTTCCTCCAGGTGCTCCGGTTTCATAGATCATAGAATCCCGACCATATGGGAATAGGCCATTTGGCCCAACAGGTCCTTACCACCCCTCTGAAGAATATCCCACACATTCCCTATTACTTTATATTTTCCCTGACTAGTGCACCTAACCTACACATCCCAGAACACCGTAGGCAATTTAGCACGGATCAATCCATCCTAACCTACATATCTTTGCAGGAAACCCACGCAGATGCGGGGAGAATGTACAAACTCCACACAGTCACCTGAGTCTGGAATCGAACCTGGGTCCCTGACGCTGTGAGGCAGCAATACTAACCACTGAGCCACTGCTCCACTCATGGGAGACTGATTAGCAAGATTATATCTCATGAAATACAGGGAGAACTAACCATTTGGATAGAGTACTGGCTTGAAGGTAGAAGACAGAGGTTGTAGGTGGTGGAGGGTTGCTTTTCCAACTGGAGGCCTGTGACCAGTGGAGTGCCACAAGGATCGGTGCTGGGTCCACCACTTTTCATCATTTATATAAATGATTTGGATGTGAACACAGGAGGTATAGTTAGTAGATTTGCAGATGACACCAAAATTGGAGATGTAGTGGACAGTGAAGAAGATTACCTCAGATTACAATGGGATCTTGATCAGATGGGCCAATGGGCTGAGGAGTGGCAGATGGCGTTTAATTTAGATAAATGCGAGGTGCTGCATTTTGGAAAGGCAAATCAGAGCAGGACTTAGACTCTTAATGGTAAGGTCCTAGGGAGTGTTGCTGAACACAGAGACGCTGGAGTGCAGGTTCATAGCTCCTTGAAAGTAGAGCCACAGGTACATAGGATAGTGAAGAAGACATTTGCTTTCCTTTATTGATTGGAGCATTGAGTATAGGGGTTGGGAGGTCATATTGCTGTACAGGACATTGGTTAGGCCACTTTTAGAATATTGTGTGCAATTCTGGTCTCCCTATTGGAAGGATAGATAGATAATAGAATCTATACTTTGAAGAAACAGGCCCACACTGACCATTGAAGAGTAACCCACCCAGATCCATTCTGCTACCCTATTATCTTATATTTACCCCTTACCAATGCCCCTAACTTACACATCCCTGAATACTATGGGCAATTTAACATGGCCAATTCAACGAACCTACACATCCTTGGACTGCAGGAGGAAACCAGAGGAAACCCACACAGACACGGGGAGAACATGCAAACTCCACACAGTCACCCGAGGCTGGAATCGAACCCGGGTCCCTGGTGCTGTGAGGCAGCAGTGCTAACCATTGAGCCACCGTGCTGCCCCTTTTACTTCTGTTTTCAACCTGTTTTAACTTCAATCTCCTCTCTGCCTCTATCTCCCTTTGAAATCCATTGCCCTTTTATGTTCTTCCCCTTTCTTGAAATTCTAACTTCGTTGCAAAACTTGCAGGCGTTGTGAAACTTTGAAAAGGTTCAGAAAAGATTTACCAGGATGTTGCCAAGGTTGGAGGGTTTTAGCTATAGGGAAAACTGAACAGGCTGGGGCTGTTTTCCCTGCAGTATTGGAGGCTGAGGGGTGACCTTATAGAGGCTTATAAAATCATGAGGGACATGGATAGGGAACATAGTCAAGGTATTTTCCCTGGGGTGAGGGAGTCCAGAACTAGAGGGCGTAGGCAAGAGCAAGAGGGGAAAGACTTAACAGGGACTTGAGGAGCAACTTTTTCACACAGAGGGTGGTACGTGTATGGAATGAGCTGCCAGAGGAAGTGATGGAGGCTGGTACAATTACAGCATTTTAAAGGGATTGGAGTGAGTATATGAATAGGAAGGGTTTGGAAGGATATGGGCCAAGCGCTGGCCAATGGGGCTAAATTAATTTAAGATATCTGGTCGGCATGGACAAGTTGGACCGAAGGGTCTGTTTGTATGCTGTACATCTCTCTGACTCAGTGTAAGAGTCAGACTTTTGATTAGTGATATGTGGAGAGGAGGCAGGAAAGTAGAGTTGAGGCTGAAGTGAGATCAGCTGCAAATGTGTTGCTGGTCAAAGCACAGCAGGCCAGGCAGCATCTCAGGAATAGAGAATTCGACGTTTCGAGCATAAGCCCTTCATCAGGAATGTGAAGTGAGATCAGCCATGATCATACAGAATGGCGGAACAGGCTCGAGGGGCTGAATGGCCTCCTCCTGTACCTTGAGCATCTGCCCTTATGTCACAAGGCCATCAGGGATGTATAATTGCTGCTATGCAGCACCCAATAAAGACACAATCCCGTATTCTACAGAGAGGGCCAGAGAAGCCAGAGAATTGATAAGGCAATTGGATGGGTGTGTGAGTAGAAAAGGTTTAGAGGGATATGGGCCAAATGTCTGGCAAAGGGGACGAGATTGATTTAGGATATCTGGTCAGCATGGTCGGAGTTGGACTGAAGGGTCTACTTCCAGCTGTATAACTCTATGACTCTAAGCAGGAGCTGACAGTTTAAGGCTCTCGCACTGACCCCCATTATTATTTGAGTGTCTGTTGCCCGACCTTGGCACAGCTCACTGATCCTGCTCGTGCGGTAATTAATGGGGGAGGCAATGGCCTGGTGGTATTATCACAGGACAGCTAAGCCTGAGGCCCAGCTAATGTTCCAGGAGGATCCAGGTTTGAATCCGGCCACGGCAGATGGTAAAATGTGAATTCAATAAATATCATGGAATTAATCTCATGACCACTGTAAATCTGTTGCCAATTGCCAGAAAAACCCATCTGGTTCACTAGTGCCCTTTAGGGAAGGAAATCTGCCATCCTTACCTGGTCCGGCCTACATGTGACTCCAGACCCACAGCAATAGGGTTGATTCTGTGGGGCAGCACAGTGGCTATCACTGCTGCCTCACAGCACCAAGGACATGGGTTCGATTCCAGCCTCGGGTGACTGTCTGTGTGGTGTTTGCACATTCCCCTTGTATCTGTGTGGGTTGGCTCCGGTTTCCTCCCACAGTCCAAAGATGTGTAGGTTAGGGTGGATTAGCCATGCTAAATTACCCATAGTGTTCAGGGATGTGCAGGTTAGGGTGGATTGACCATGCTAAATTGCCCATAGTGCCCAGGGATGTGTAGGTTAGGGTGGGTTGGCCATGCTAAATTATCCATTGTGCTCAGGGATGTGCAGAATAGGATGGGTTGGCCATGCTAAATTACCCACAGTGTTCAAGGATGTGTAGGTTAGGGTGGATTGGCCATGCTAAATTACCCACAGTTTTCAGGGATGTGTAGGTTAGGGTGGATTGGCCATGCTAAATTACCCCATAGTGTCCAGGGATGTGTAGGTTAGGGTGGATTGGCCATGCTAAATTACCCCATAGTGTTCAGGGATGTGCAGGTTAGGGTGGATTGGCCATGCTAAATTACCCACAGTGTTCAAGGATGTGTAGGTTAGGGTGGATTGGCCATGCTAAATTACCCATAGTTTTCAGGGTGTGCAGGTTAGGGTGGATTGGCCGTGCTAAATTACCCACAGTTTTCAGGGATGTGTGGGTTAGGTGCATTAGTCAGGGGTAAATGTAGAGTAATAGGGTACGGGAATGGGTCTGGGTGGGATATTTTTCTGGGGGTGGTGGGGGTCAGTGTAGACTTGTTGGGCCGAAGGGCCTGTTTCTGCCCAGTGGAGATTCTTCTAATTCTACCCTCTGGTTAGTTAGGGATGGCCAGTAAATGCTGGGCTGGGCTCGTCATGTCCTCATATTGTGATTCCAACAGTCTCATTTCCCCCCATCCTGGGCGGGGCGTAAACAAAGGGGACTGTGCCTTTAAACTGGAGACAAACAAGCAAACCATGTGGCTTGTGTTAGGGATACAGACAGGAGATATCAATAAGCCTTGAGCAGCCCTGAGACCTGGGTTAGACACCAGCAGTACAGGCGAACCTGGGGTCCCCTGACTTCAGCTGTAATAATATTATCACATGTCAGTCTTTTTATGCACACAGTCCAATAAAATTAAGAGGCATTGCGATTGCTTTTTTTTCCACAGGGTGACTACAAAGTTGACACAAACGATCATTTTTTTTTGTAGGTTCCAGCTTCTTTGTGAGAAGACTAAGGGAGTTTTGAAACATCCTTAAACTTGAGATGTGTTAGTGCTCTGCAGAGTTGTGTTGAAGGAGTGTTTTAGCCAGTCCTGGGATTTCTCCTCAAGTTTACATTGATTCTGTTTCCATTTCTCGTTGGGGGTTTTTGCCTCTTGTCACCCAGACCCCTCATGTAACTTTCGCCGGCTGTTCGTCTGTGGGAGGCTTCGCCAAGCTACTCAACAGCCTTATCGGGAGCAGGATTTCTGTTTCACCCCTCGGAAATAGTGAGACCACCAACGTCTCACTGACCCCCAGCTTCCCCCTTTTCACCAGCGCAGCCAAAACAAGCTCAGCGATAACTTGCATTTGTGTAGCACCTCCGGGTCAGTAAAGTAGACGTGCAAGAATCCGATTCGTCTGAGAAAGTGTTGTTCGATGGGAGAGGTTCAGGGAGTGATTTCCAAAGAACTAAAGAGAGAAAACAAAATGCTGGAGCAACTGGCAGGAGACAGAGGGAGAGAGAGAGAGAGAGAAAGTTATCAAATCTCCCATGACTTCTTCAGAAGCATCATCTCAGGCTTCAGACTTTAACTCCGTTTCATTTTCTCAGTAGTTGCCAGGAGCAGTTGAGATTCCCCCCAGTGTTCTCCGTGTTTATTTTCCAATGCTTGCAGGGTTTTGCTTTTATCTGAGTGAATCACAGAATCCCTACAGTGTGGGAACAGGCCCTTCGGCCCAACAAATTCACACCGACCCTCCAAAGAGTAGCCCGCCCAGACCTATTCCCTTGCATTTACCCCTGACTAATCCACCCTAACCTACCCATCCCTGGACACTATGGGTAATTTAGCATGGTCAATCCACCCTAACCTACACATCCCTGAACACTATGGGTAATTTAGCATGGCCAATCCACCCTAACCTACACATCCCTGAACACTATGGGGTAACTTAGCATGGCCAATCCACCCTAACCTACACATTCCTGAACACTATGGGTAACTTAGCATGGCCAATCCACCCTAACCTACACATCCCTGAACACTATGGGTAATTTAGCATGGCCAATCCACCCTAACCTGCACATCCCTGAACACTATGGAGTAATTTAGCATGGCCAATCCACCCTAACCTGCACATCCCTGGACACTATGGGGTAATTTAGCATGGCCAATCCACCCTAACCTGCACATCCCTGAACACTATGGGGTAATTTAGCATGGCCAATCCACCCTAACCTGCACATCCCTGAACACTATGGGGGAATTTAGCATGGCCAATCCACCCTAACCTGCACATTCCTGAACACTATGGAGTAATTTAGCATGGCCAATCCACCCTAACCTGCACATCCCTGAACACTATGGGGTAATTTAGCATGGCCAATCCACCCTAACCTGCACATCCCTGAACACTATGGGTAATTTAGCATGGCCAATCCATCCTACCCTGCCCATCCCTGAACACTATGGGTAATTTAGCATGGCCAATCCACCCTAACCTACACATCCCTTAACACTATGGGTAATTTAGCCTGGTCAATTCACCCAAACCTACACATCCCTGAACACTATGGGCAATTTAGCATGGCCAATCCGCCCTAACCTACACATCCCTGAACACTATGGGTAATTTAGCATGGCCAATCCACCCTAACCTACACATCCCTGAACACTATGGGTAATTTAGCATGGCCAATCCACCCTAACCTGCACATCCCTGAACACTATGGGTAATTTAGCATGGCCAATCCACCCTAACCTGCACATCCCTGGACACTATGGGGTAATTTAGCATGGCCAATCCACCCTAACCTGCACATCCCTGAACACTATGGATAATTTAGCATGGCCAATCCACCCTAACCTGCACATCCCTGAACACTATGGGTAATTTAGCATGGCCAATCCACCCTAACCTGCACATCCCTGAACACTATGGGTAATTTAGCATGGCCAATCCACCCTAACCTACACCTCTTTGGACTATGGGAGTAAACCCAACGTGCAAATTCCACACAGACAGTCACCCAATGCTGGAATCAAACCTGGGTCCCTGCGCTGTGAGGCAGCTCACTGTGCAGAGTTGAGGGCTCAGGCAGCTTGAGAGAGACAGTGAGGGAAGTAAAGGACAGCAGGACATGGGCTTGAGGCTGGAATTGGTTAAAGTCAAAATGCATGGGGGGGCAGGGGGGGAGTGTCCCGATTCACCAACAGCTGACTTACAAATGCTTACAAGTACGCTCTCAAGCAAGGGTGTGATTTTAATTATCCCATAGACAAATATTTCCTGGAATTCTCAATGGCTAATTAATATTGTCCTGTGTTGTGTTGCACACTTGTGAACAAATTGTCTTACAAATGAACTGCAGAATGGAACCCATTTGCAAAAACCCGGTGGAAGATGTAAAAGATACACATACAAACAGATTCAAGAACAGCTCCTTCTGTGCTGTCATCAGAGTTTTGACAGCCTTTCTGTAAAGTTAATGAGCTCCCAGAGGAATTGGTGGAGGCTGGTACAATTGCAACATTTAAGAGGCATTTGGATGGGTATATGAATAGGAAGGGTTTGGAGGGTGCTGGCAGGTGGGACTGGATTGGGTTGGGATATCCTGTCAGCATGGACGGGTTGGACCGAAGGCTCTGTTTCCGTGCTGGACATCACTATGACTCAATGCACCTTATCAGTAACACTGTGTTCTGCACTCTGTTCTATTACCCTGATGCATTTGTACAGACCAATCAGCCTTTCAGGCACCATAAACAACACTTTTCACTGTGTCTAGGTACACATGACGATAATAAATCAAATCAAACCAGGGCCTTGCTTTGACTGTGGATGCTCAAGCAAACCAGGTTCAATTCCAGCCTCGGGCACCTGTCTGTGTGGAGTTTGCACATTCTTCCCGTGTCTGCGTGGGTTTCCTCTGGGTGCTCCGGTTTCCTCCCACAGTCCAAAGATGTGCAGGTCAGATGAATTGGCCATGGGAAATTGCCCTGAGTGTTAGGTGATTAGTCAGGGGTAAATATAGGGTCGGGGAATGGGTCTGGGTGGGTTACTCTTCGGAGGGTCGGTGTGGACTTGTTGGGCCGAAGGGCCTGTTTCCACACTGTAGAGAATCTGATCTAATCGAACACAGAAAATGTGGGAGAGACTTTACAGCATCGGTGGGGACAGAAGCAGAGAGAATGTGGCTCTGAACGGAAATCTCTGATGATCAAGGTGGCCACGATTCAAGTGGGGGTTAGATTTCACAACTAAGGGAGTGACCGAACACATACCTGGGCCACAGGCGAGCACAGGGGAGAGGAGGTCTCTCAATGCTGCCTTGCCATGAAATAGGTTCTCACCAGCTGGAAGTGTGTGGACAACTCTGGGAAGGACTTGCTTCATACAAGGGTGTGCTGTCAACACATTCCATGTAGTGTGAGCGTTGCATGAATCACCAGAACTCTCATCTCTGCCAGTGCAAAAATAAACCATGCTTATTTTTCTTTTCCAGGCAAAATATTTTGCTTCCAATTCTAATCTCTCAGTTGGGAAAGGCGAGAGGAAATAAAATAAAATCACTTCAGCTGTCTGAGTGACGTTGCGGGTTAACTTGGGGGAACTGGTCACCCTTGTTTACTTTGCCTGAGAGTTACCCTTTCCTCCCCCTCAGGGGTCACACTTTATGACCCGCGTTTCGCATTCTCTCCATACCCTCTCCCTGTTCTCAGGACGCACCAAGCTCAATGTTACACTTCCGTTTCCATCGTGAAATGATTAGATTAGATTCCCTACTGTGTGGAAACAGGCCCTTCGGCCCAACCAGTCCACACACCGACCCTCCAAAGAGTAACCCACCCAGACCCATTTCCCTCCCACTAATGCACCTGACACTATGGGCAATTTAGCATGGCCAATTCACCCTGAGCTGCACATCTTTGAACTGTGGGAGGAAACCGTAGCACCCTGGAGGAAACCCACGCAGACAGGGGGAGAATGTGCAAACTCCACACAGACAGTCACCCGAGGCTGGAATCGAACCTGGGATCCTGGTGCTGTGAGGCAGCAGCGCTTACCACTGAGCCACCCGTGCTGCCTTAATGAGCATAAAATAAGAACATGTTAACTGCTGTGCAGTACATGAGGGCGAATGTCGCGTATCACAGAATCATACACCACAGAGGAGACCCTTCAGTGCATCAAGCCAAGTACTACCACCAAACTACTATGAGGGCTATCGATAAGGTGAACAGCAGGTGTCTTTTCCCTAGGATGGGGAATTAAGGGTCATATTTTTAAGGTGAGAGGAGACAGATTTTTTAAAAAGGCAACTTATTTTACGCAGAGAGTTGTCCGTGTGTGGAATGAACTGCCAGAGGAAGTATTGTTTGTTTACAGTAACATTTCAAAGACATTTGGGTAAGTACATGAATAGGAAAGGTTTGGAGGAATATGCCAGGTGGGACTAGTTTGGTTATGGATCAGCATGGACTGATTGGGCTGAAGGGTCTGTTTCCACGCCATGACTCTACCACCTAAATTAGCCCTACTTCCCCAACCGTAGCCTCGAAAGTTACGAAGGATTTCAAGTGTACAGGATGTGAGCAATGTTGGTCAGGAAAGTGTTTATTGCCCACTGCCATGTGCCTTTGAGAAGGTGGTGGTGAACCGCTGCAGCCTGTTTTGTGTCGGGACCACCCCACTGCTGAGGGAGGGGGTTTCTGGGATCCAGTGATACTGAAGGAACAGAGATGTATACAGAGGCAGAATGGTGGGCAGCTTGGAGGGGAACCTGCAGATGATGGTGTTCCCATACATCTGCTGCTCTTGTCCTTACAGCTGGCAGGGACAGGCAGTATGTAAGGTGCTGCCATCATAGCCTTTGTGCTGTTGCACTGTATCATGTCAATGGTAGACACACCGTTGTTGGTTGACGTAGCAAATCTTCAATCAAATTGAGATTGAATCTGCCATTCTTTGCATCTTTTTTTAATCTTGGGCATCGCTGGCTGGGCCCAGCATTTATTGCCCATCCCTAGGTGCCCCTTGAGAAGGTGGGGGTGGGCAGTCCACGTGCTGTGGGTTGACCCACAATGCCCTTAGAGAGGGAATTCCAGGATTTTGAACCATTGGCAGTGAAGGAGCGGTGATATATTTCCAAGTCAGGATGGGGAGTTCCCCATGTACCTGCTGGCCTTTGTCCTTCAGTAGGCAAGTGGATTTGGAAGGAGGCTGTTCTGGGGATCCTTGGTACATCGTGTGAATAGTACACACACTGCTGCTACTGAGCGTTGGTGGCGGGTAGGGGGAGTGGATGCTTGTGGATGTGGTGCCAGTGAAGTGGGCTGCTTTGTCCATTGCTTGACATTATCCCACACCGTCGCATCCATGACAATACAGCAGAACAGGGTGCTATCCTTGGCCAGGCCAGAGGGAAAAAGAGAGAGTTTAAAAGAAAAACAACCATAATTGGAAAGGGACATACTGGGGCCCCTGCTCTCTGAAGGAAGAGTATTCCAATGAATGAAATGGTGTAAGCGAAGAAGCATTAATTTATATGGAAGAAAAATTCTTATTATTTTAGATGTAAAAGCCAAAATCCGCTTCAGATTTCTTTCAGTTAGTGAAAACAGGTATTAATGTAAAACGTGAAATGGCGTAAAACAAACTTTCCAAAAGCGAGGGGTGGGGGGAATACCTGTTTAAGGAACAGATGGATGAATCAATCAATCATAAAACCATCCAAGATGCGGGGGCTAGGGCTCAGCGGGAGTATCATCCCATTTGGTCGTCAAATTGCAAAGGAAACACTGTCACGCTGAGAAATTGGCGTGTGTTTATGTGGGATGGAGTTTGTAATGGTTCAAGTCGATGACGTATTATCCTTTCCGCAGTCTCACACCAGGTGCAATCCTTTCTCCTCTGGTGATATCCCGTTTTCCTGACTGCTTTCTCAGACCCCTTCCTTGCCGGGAAGTGGGGGGAGTGGGGGAGGAGGGAGTGGATTGGGAGGGTCAGGGCCCTAGCTTCTCGGAGCTCCTTATTTTCAGGGAGAAACCTGGGAAGCGCGTGCCCTCGGAATACACACAAGGGGGTGGCTGCTGATGGTCAGCAAGACAGCCGAGGGTGGGTGGAGGTGGGGGTGGCGGATGGTGAGGAGTTGGGGATGAGGGCCCAATCCGATCCTTCACCTCACCGTCCTCCATCTCATCCCGAGGCACCAAATGCATTCCGGTGAGGATGCTGATCTTGGCGGATGCAGGGGCCTATCAGATGGAAGGGGACACAGCCCCTCTCATGTTAATACACCCACAGGCCGTCCCAGGCAACTTGCAACAGGCCATTCCTGGACTCAATTAGACCCCGTTTCCTTCAATAACCCGGCCTGCCTGAGCTGCAGTGCATGTTATGGGAATATAAAAGCAGGGACGGCCATTCATTTTTAGCAGTACATCATGGTTTTGGTGGATCTTGCTCCCCACATTGGCCAAGGTGAGTGTCCCCTGGGGGGTGCCACCTTCTGGGCGGTCCCTGAGGATCAATAGCTCGTTTGAGACTACTTCCTGTATATACATTTGCGACTACAGAAGTGAGCGGATGAGGCACTCAATCCACGCTAGTTATTGTCCTCATCCTACTAGGGTATCACAGCGCCAAGGACCCGGGTTCAATCCCACCCTCAGGCAACTGTCTGTGTAGAGTTTGCACATTCCCCCCTCCCCATGTCTGTGTGGGTTTCCTCCGGGTGCTCCGGTTTCCTCCCACAATCCAAAAGGTTTGCAGATTAGGGTGGATTGGCCATGCTAAATTGCCCCATAGTGTCCAGGGATGTGTAGGTTAGGTGGGTCGGCCATGGGAAATGCAGGGTTGCAGGGATAGAGTAGAGGTGTGGGTCTGGGTGGGATATTATTTGGATGGGTGGTATGGACTCAATGGGCCGAATGGCCTGCTTCCACACTGGAGAGAGTCTGTGCTGGCGGGGTATGATGAGTGGATGTGTCTGTGGAGGTTTCATCAAATGACTCATAAGCACACCCACCAGTCAAAAATACCTTCTCCTCCTCATTCTTTGATGTTTTTTAATATTAAAATTAAAAACTGGTATATATATTAGAGCAGAAATCCTGAATGTTCTGTAGCCAATGGAGTACGGGCCCAAACTGTGTGCAGCAAGCTCCCACAATCGAATAATGAACAGATCACTTCACTGAAGATGCTCAGACAGCTCCTTCCAAACCCACAATCACTTCCATCTAGAAGGAGTAGGGCAGCAGATTCATGGGAACACTGCCCCCTTCAGGTTTCCCCGCCAAACCACTCACCGTCCTGACTTGGAAATATAACGCCGCTCCATTGCTGTGACCGGGTCAAAATCCTGGAATTCCCTCTCCCAGTCGCATTGTGAGTCAACCCACAGCACCTGGAATGCAGCAGCTCACCCCTACCTTCTTGAGGTTGGCGTAATGGCCTACTGCTGGTCTGTCAATCTGGGGGATTGGAGTTCAATTCCTGCCATGGCAGATGGTATCACCTGAACTCGGTAAATATAGAACTAAGAGGGTAGTGTTGACCAAATCAATTGCTGGGGAAAAGTTGTCTGTCTGGTTCACTTTCAGGAAGGAATCTGTCCTTGTCTGGTGTGGCTTATGTGAGATTACAGAACCACAGCAATATGGCAGACTCTTAACTGCCCTCTGGTTAATAAATGCTAGGCCTGGCCAGTGAAACCCTCATCCTGTGAATCAATTTTTTTAAAACTAGAGACGGGCAATAAACTAGCCAGCAAGCCGACTTCCTGAGGATGAACTTTAGAAAAAAAGGTCCCCTTCTGTTCTTCAAAGCATTGACATTGAAGTTTTTTTACAGCTTCACCCCCTCCCCCCAACCCCAATTAGATAGGCTTTCCCTCAGTTAAAGATCTCACTCAAACAATGGCACCTCCAACAGTGCAGCACTCCCTCAGCATTGCCCAGGAGTGGGAATTGAATGTTAGACTGTTGTCATTCTGACAGAAGGGTTCCAGTCTTTGCACCATGGCTAACACAATGATGAAAATGGCTCAACGAAATTTGTTTTAAAAACAAAATACATGTCTTTCATACCCGTTATAATTTGCTCCCGCATTCGTTCCCTGCAGATACCCTGGGGATTAACCTTTCACCCCTGGAGACTCCAGGACAATCTTGCAGAGTTGGTGACCCTCATTAATGAGGCAGGGGGGAGGTTGTATGATGATTATCAACACCTAACGCAATGAAGGGCAGCCTGAGTTAACCAGTTGGCAGCGTTATTGTTAGTTATGCAGCTATTTCAAGGTCATTTGGAAGCTGTCTCTCCCATTCCGCTGTGCCTTGAGGCCTTATCATCTCCACTTCTGACCTTATGATGGAGGGGAGGTCATTGATGAAGCAGCTGAAGATGGTTGGGCCTAGGACCTGGAGGAACTCCTGCAGAGATGTCCTGGGGACGAAAGGTTCAACAACCATTGCCATCTTCCTATGCGCTAAGCACGGCTCTAACCACCAGAGCGCTTTCTCCAGGGCTCCCATTGACTCTGGGTTTGCTGGGGCTCCTCATTAAAAGTTGCCTTGGTGTCAGGAGCAATCACTTTCACCTCATCTCAGGCACTCCATTCAGTTGTCTGTTTTAGGCCAAGGCTGTAACCCAAGCCAGTGTCAGGCTATTCTGGAGTTAGCCTTGTTGATGACCCCATCCTTCACCTCGCTGGTGACTGAGAGTAGTTTGGTGGGATTGGAATTGGCCGGGTCGGATTTTTCCCACTCTCGCCACTGATCCTTCAATATTGCTTGGTTAAAATCCTGGTGACTGCTCCCAGATAAGAGCACCTCTTCAATGCTAACTATAGTCACTCCAGTCACTAATACCCTCTGAAGGGTGGCTGGGGCAATCAAAGACAGACTTTTGAATGGCACGAACACCCCCAACCTGAACTAGATAGGATCCTTTTATTCGATCTAAAGGCTCTAGCGCAGATATCAATGATGATGAGGGACACGGATAGGGTAAATAGACAAAGTCTTTTTCCTGGGGTGGGGGGAGTCCAGAACTAGAGGGCAAAGGTTTAAGGTGAGAGGGGAAGGATTTAAAAGGAGCCTAAGGGGCAACTTTTTCACACAGAGGGTGGTGTGTGTGAGGAATGAGCTGCCAGAGGAAGTGGTGGAGGCTGGTACAATTGTAACATTTAAAAGGCACCTGGATGGGTGTATGAATAGGAAGGGTTTGGAGGGATATGGGCCGGGTGCTGGCAGGTGGGGCTAGATTGGGTTGGCATATCTGGTCAAGTTGGACCAAAAGGTCTGTTTCCATGCTGTACATCTCTATGACACGCAATAACTTGGCCATAGTGAATGTGGTACTTGTTTATTAAGATAATGAGCAACAGTCCTGACTCATAATGATCTTCATTGTTTAAATGGCCTTGGTTTGTCTCAGACGGTCAATCCATCCACAGAGTGACTGACCAAACTCTTCAATGCAAGCCTGTCTCTCATTGGCTTCTTTACACATCTTCCTCACTTGAGCAGGTCAGACAATGTCTGCACTTCTTCAGTTCTAGGTACCATCTCTCCTTCCGTCTCTCGTTGCATTCACCATGAGAGGAGTTCAGCTCAGCTCATAGGACTCTGCTATGACCCCAGTTACACACAAACTCGCTGGAGAGAGAGGAGCAGTTCCGTGAGTCAGAGCGAACAGTCAATGACACATTGGCCTCCCAACTGAGAGGTTTTGCATCAAAAAGGAGGAAAGGAAAATCACTGGGAGACTTATCCTGATGAATGTTTGGTACAACTGCTAATAGTTGGCATTTAACTGGGTCCTGGACATAGATTGGTTCACACCCATAACATCTGACAAGAGCCAGCAGCTGCCTCTGTTGAAAGGTTATGTTATATCCTTTCATGCTTCACCTTGAGGCATCATACAATTGCTTCAGTGTGGAAGCAGGCTATTCGGACCATCGAGTGTATACTACCCCTCCGAAGAGCATCCCACCTAAACCCACCCCACAACTCTATATTTCCCATGGTTAACTCACCAAACCTGCACATCCCTGGACACTATGGACAATCCGGCGAAAGTGGGTCCTTCAGATGCTGGAGATTAGAGTCAAGATCAGAGTGGTGCTGGAAAAGCACAGCAGGTCAGGCAGCATCCGAGGAGCAGGAAACATCGACATTTTGGGGAAAAGCCCTTCATCAGGAATCTCATTTCTGATGAAGGGTTTTTGCCCGAAATGTCGATATTCCTGCTCCTCACATGCTGTGCTTTCCCAGCACCACTCTCATCTTGACAACAGACAATCCACCTTAACCTGCACATCGTCAGATAGTGGGAGGAAACCAGAGCAAATCCACATTTACAGTCGTCCAAAGGTAGAATTGAACCCAGGTCCCTGGCACTGTGAGGTTGCAGTGCTGACAACTGAGCCACCGTGCCACTAGTAAGTAGAAGCAACGGTGATTATAATTGAATAGATTAAAATTAAATGGTGGAGTTGGAGCCCCAAATATCTATTTGCCTAATGTTCACATTTCATTCAGATCTGGCCAGTTGATATGAGGAAAAAGCAACTCAAGGAAGGTATCTCAAATATCACTGCTAAGAGGATGTTTCCCCTTATCGGAGAGTTCAGCACCAAAGGCATAGTCTCAGAATAAAGAGGCACCAATTTAAGGCTGAGATAGTGAAGATTTCCTCTCTCAGAGGATTAAGAGTCTTTGAAACTCCTCGCCACAGAGTGCTGTGGGGGTCAGAGCCCTTGTGGGGACTGAGATAGATTCTGAATCAGTCAGAGAGTCCAAAGTGACAGGGAAAGGGTCTGGAAAGTGTACATGAGCAATATCAGAACAGCCATGATCCTACTGAATGGCAGCACAGATGGAGGGGCTGAATGGCCTGTTGCTACGTCCTATGGTTTTATAATCCAGGCATGATGTGGTACAGGGTACACACCAAACAATTCCCAACCTTCCAGATGCTGGTTCAAGACCAGGGCACTGGGATTCAGGACTGGTCTACAGAAAGTGAGTACGCAGTAGATGGGTCAAGCCATCTCCCTGTATGGGCAGAACATGGGGAAGTGTTCAGGGGTCTCACCCTCTGGCGAGTGCACCAGTCAGGGGCCTGCATTGCCCCTCCTTGGAACAGTCCGGCAAACAGACAGTGGGTATAGCATGGGCCTCTTCCTCAGACCAGGAGCCTGGGACGGGCGTCAGGGAGCTGTGGAGGAGACCAGCCGCTGGTGTGCTCAACAGCGTCATGGTAGAAGTGGTGGCTGCTTTGGGAAGAATGGCCAGTCGAAAGCGGAACACTGGTAGGTCATTGGCCAGGGGCTGGGGAGACGGTTAAGGTTAACGGGGCAGGGGTCACACAGTAAGGTGGACAGGGGACAGAGCAATAAAAACAGGGAGGGGCTCTCAGCAGGCAGCTCCCTGCCTCGTTCAGACACTCAGAGCCTTTCCCAGCCTCCAGAGGTGACAGACTAGTCTCAGGCTGGCTGATCAGTCGCTGGGTCCATCACGGTGGCAGTGGGATGAGAACCTCACTGGCTTCACTAACGCCTCTGGTTAGGGTTTGACCTTTCTCAGTGATCAGGCTCATACTGGAGCCTGGGCTGGGAATTCCTCAGTGAAGTCATGTCCATGGGCATTTTGGGTGCGCACCATTTCTGCGTCCAAGACAAATCTTCAACTAAAGCTGTTTTGCCTTCCCTACATTCACTCCTCCGTACAACACAGCCTCCTACACACGTGTGTGTATATACACACACACTCACACACACACACACACACTCTCACACAGACACACACGCAAACACCCATGCACTCTCACACACACACACACACTCAGACACACACCCACAGACATGCACACACACATGCACTCTCACACAGACACACATGCACTCTCACAGAAACACGTGCATACACATACATGCACTCACACATACACATACACACACTCACACATACACAGACACACACACACTCTCAACACACACATCCAAACACACATGCAACACACACACTCAACACACACATACAAACTTTCTCAAACGCATACACACACATATATATCACAGCCTCTCACATGCCCAACCCCAGACAAACTCTCACACAATTACTCACACATACACAAACTCAGACAGAAAATACAGAAGCTTGATCACACCCACTGACAGGTTCAAGAACAGCTTCTTCCCTGTCATTATCAGGCCAATGAATGGACTCTCTATCTTCAAATAATGTTGATCCTGTTAATGTTAACTTTGCCTTGCGCCCGTTCTGTGCAGTAACTGGTACACCTCACTCTGTCCAAGTATTTTTCACCCTATGGTCTGTCCTCATTTACTATGATCTGTCTGTACTGCTTGCAAACTAAGGTTTTCACTGTATATAGGTACATGTGACGATGAAACAAATCACTCAACATACACACACACACACACACACATGCACAACTGACATGCACCCTCATACATGCGCACACATGCACACAACTCACATACACCCTCATACACACGTGCGTGCACACACATGCATACAACTCACATACACCCTCACACGCACACATATACACACTCACGCATACACGCACTCACGCATACACTCACGCATACACGCACGCACTCATGTACACCCTCATATACATACACACGCACATATACACACACACATACATGCACACACACGCACACAACTCATGTATACCATCCTACGTACACAGATATATACACACACATACACACTCATGTACACCCTCATATACATACACACACACATATACACACACACATACATGCACACACACGCACACAACTCACATACACCCTCATGCACACACACTCATACATATTTACACACGCGTGCACACACACACGCAATATAAACACACACTCATCCACACACTCTCACAAATACACACATTTTCACACAAACGTGGTACTATCCCGTGCCCTACACGCAAACATGTTGGTTACATTCAGGCACATCCTGACATTCATGCCCCAACCCCCCAAACACACGCGCACAAACATATGTGTGAGCTACTGACTAAAGACTGGGGACATGGGACACTGACAACAATTGGCTGTTCAGCACCAAGCCAGCACTGGCTACCGATGAGGCCTGGGATCTTCCTGAGCGCCATAACTCAGCAGGTAGGGCGATACCGGAGTTGGGAACTCGGGGTCCTTTCCTTCCTTTCTGCCGACAGCTCCAGACTCAGGGAAAAGACCCACCCCCACCTCCCCACATCCCCCCAGCATCTTAAACCTTTCAATGGGAAGAAAGTTAAACAAAGTCTTGAATCGCCTGGGAAGCAGTGTGCAGGCTGTGTATGGCTCTCCAACATCTGCAATCAATGTACTTGCGGTAGACAGAACTATTTCAGTGTGTCAGGGGAAGGTTCATTTGTAGGTTTCTTGGCCTATTTCTTTTCTTAACCCCCTTTGACCTGAGCCTTCCAGTTGCTCTGGGCACCAAGAGCTATCTGTCATCTCTGAGGACTCTCATCTGCCAAAACACATACGGCGCTGCAGCATTTGCACACGTCCAGCCCTCAGCTCACCGAGGGACAGAGACGATTAGCGTCCCACGGCTTTACCTCTCTTTATTAAATCCCCTAACTGGCCCCAGGCCAGAACTGGGCAGCACGAGGTCGTGTTCCTCCCCCTCACCCATTGGCCACTACTGTCTGACACAGCGGCGAGCAAGCCAGGGGCTGGCAAGTTGGAAGAGATGGTTCAAGATTCCCCTCTGAATGATTTATTTCCCAAACCGCGGTTTGTTCTGCTCTGTGAGTTATATAGTGAGCAGCAGTCGTGATTCAGGTCCTGGGAGAGAACTGGCTGAGGTAAATACGCCACAGTGTAATAGATAGGGTCTGCTCCTTTCAAACAAAAACACCAGGGGGGGAAATGAAGTTGGGGGGGGAGCGAAGAAAAGAGAAGTTGAGCTTATAAGAAAACATTTATACGGGAAGACAATAGGATTTATGCCTCCAGTGTTTGGTTGAAAAGTTCACCAATCCAGGCCTTGTGCTGCTGGGTTAACATTCTCCTTCACGGAGCTTAATCTGTGAAGGCGAGAGGCTCCCTCCTATCAGAGGGGATCCATCACGCTGTGAACAGTGCAGGCTAACAGTGCACGCATTCACAGGGCATCTTTATGGGATGTTAACTCAGGTTCGGCCGCACCGCTTACCCTAGGGTCAATGCCAGGCCGATAACGCACCATCGCAGGGAAGCACAGGGCTCGGCCTGATGTCATTGATGTTGCCCCCACACCTGTTCAGCCATCCTTCTCTAGTCTCCTGCCCCATTTGGTGAACTAAATTTCCCTGAAATGTGTCTGCTGTATCCACCTCACTGCCTGTGGGAGCGTGTCACACGTCCACAGGCCTATCCAGATACACAGGATCCTCCTGACTCAGTTCGGGAGCGTGGTGTCATTGTGGCAGTTAGTTTTGGTGCATCTCAGGACCGGGAGAAAGAGTACTACAGGGCTGGGAGGAAGAATGATTCAGGATTGGGAGACATATACCTCAGGACCAGGAGCAGGAGTACCTCAGGACTAGGGCAAAGGGAACCTCAGGACTGGGAGAAAGAGTACCTCAGGATTGGGAGCATGAGAACTTCAGGATCAGGAGAAAGAGTACCTCAGGACCGGGAGCAAGAAAACCTCAGGATTGGGAGCACGAGAACTTCAGGATCAGGAGAAAGAGTACCTCAGGACCGGGAGCAAGAAAACCTCAGGATTGGGAGCACGAGAACTTCAGGATCGGGAGAAAGAGTACCTCAGGATTGGGAGAAAGAGAACCTCAGGACCGGGAGGAAGAGTACCTCAGGACTGGGAGCAATAGCACTTCAGGACCAGGAGCAGTGAGTACCTCAGGACCGGAAGCAAGAGTACCTCAGGAGCGGGAGTACTTCTGGACTGGGAGCAAGAATGATTCCGGATTGGGTAAGGTATATCTCAGGACCAGGAGAAGGTGTACTTCAGGACAGGGAGCAGGAGTACCTCAGGGCCGGGGGAAAGAGTATCTCAGGACCGGGAGCAAGAGTACTTCAGGACCAGGAGAAAGAGTACCTCAGGACTGGGAGAAAGAGTGCCTCAGGACTGGGAGAAAGAGTGCCTCAGGATTGGGAGAAAGAGTACATAATGACCGGGAGAAAGAGTACCACAGGACAAGGAGCAAGAGTAGTTCTGGACCGGGAGAAAGAGTACCTCAGGACCGAGAATAAGAGTACCTCAGGACCGGGAAAAAGTAACTCAGGGTTGGTAGCAGGAGTACCTCAGGAGCAGGAGTACTTCTGGACCGGGAGCAAGAATGATTCTGGATTGGGCAAGGTATACCTCAGGATCAGGAGAAGATGTACTTCAGGACCAGGAGCAAGAGTACCTCAGGACCGGCAGGAAGAGTTCCTCAGGACCAGGAGGAAGAGTACATCAGGACTGGGAGAAAGAGTACCTCAGGATTGGCAGTAAGAGTACTACAGGGCTGGGAGAAAGAGGACCTCAGGACAGGGAGCAAGAGTACCTCCGGACCAGGAGCAATGAGTACCTCAGGATCGGGGGAAAGAGTATCTCAGGACTGGGAGCAAGAGTACCTCAGGACAGGAAGCAAGAGTACTTCAGGGCAAAGAGATGGAGTACCTCAGGACTGGGAGTAAGAGTACCTCCGGACTGGGAGAAAGAGTACCTCAGGACCGGGAGCTAAAGCACCTCAGGACCAGGAACAAGAGTACCTCAGGACCTGGAGAAAAAGTACTTTAGGACCGGGAGAAAAAGTACCTCAGGAGTGGGAGTACTTCTGGACCGGGAGCAAAATGATTCAGGATTGAGCAAGGTAGATCTCAAGACCAGGAGAAGGTGTACTTCAGGACCAGGAGCAAGAGTACCTAAGGACCGGGAGAAAGAGTACGTCAGGACCAGGAGCAAGAGTACCTCAGGACCAGGAGGAAGAGTTCCTCAGGACCGGGAGCAGGAGTACCTCACGACACGGGAGAAAGAGTACCTCAGGACTGGGAGCAAGAGTACTTCAGGACCAGGAGCAGTGAGAACCTCAGGACCGGGAGCAGGAGTACCTCAGGATCGGGGGAAAGAGTATCTCAGGACTGGGAGCAAGAGTACTTCAGGACTGGGAGAAAGAGTACCTCAGGACTGTGTGCCAGAGTACCTAAGGACCGGGAGATAGAGTACTTCAGGACCGGGAGCAAGTGTACCTCAGGACTGGGAGCAAGAGAACCTCAGGACCAGGATAAAGAGTACTTCAGGACCAGGAGAAAGAGTACCTCAGGACTGGGAGAAAGAGTACCTCAGGACCAGGAACAAGAGTACCTCAGGACATGCAGAATGAGTACCTCAGGACCGGGAGCAACAGTACCTAATGACCTGCAGAATGAGAACCTCAGAACTGGGAGAAAGAGTACTTAATGACCAGGAGAAAGAGTACCTCAGGACTAGGAGAAAGAGTACCTCAGGACCGGGAGTAAGAGTACCTCCGGACCAGGAGAAAGAGTACCTCAGGACCGGGGACAAGAGTACCTCAGTACCGGGAGCAAAAGTACTTCGGGACTGGGGGAAAAAGTACCACAGGACCGGGGGAAGGAGTACCTCAGGACCGGGGACAAGTGTACCTCAGTACCGGGAGCAAAAGTACTTCGGGACTGGGGGAAAAAGTACCACAGGACCGGGGGAAAGAGTACCTCAGGAGTGGGAGTACTTCTGGACCGGGAGCAAAATGATTCAGGATTGTGCAAGGTAGATCTCAAGACCAGGAGAAGGTGTACTTCAGGACCAGGAGCAAGAGTACCTAAGGACCGGGAGAAAGAGTATATCAGGACTGGGAGCAAGAGTACCTCAGGACCGGGAGAAAGAGTACTTCAGGACTGGGAGCAACAGTACCTCAGGACCGGGAGAAAGAGTACATAATGACCGGGAGAAAGAGTACATAATGACCGGGAGGAAGAGTACCTCAGGACAAGGAGCAAGAGTAGTTCTGGACCGGGAGAAAGAGTACCTCAGGAATGGGGGATAGAGTACCTCAGGACGGGGAGAAAGTGTACCTCAGGACCGGGGGAAAGAATACCTCAGGGTTGGGTGAAAGAATACCTCAGGACCGGGAGCAAGAGTACCTCAGGGTTGGGAGCAGGAGTACCTCGGGGGGTGAGAATAATTCTGGACCGGGAGCAAGAATGATTCAGGATTGGGCAAGGTATACCTCAGGACCAGGAGCAGGTGAACTTCAGGACCAGGAGCAAGATACCTCAGGTCTGGGAGAAAGAGTACCTCAGGACAGGAAGCAAGAGTACTTCAGGACCGAGAGATGGAGTACCTCAGGACTGGGAGCGAGAGTACTTCAGGACTGGGAGCTAGAGTACTTCAGGACCTGCAGAATGAGTACCTCAGGACCGGGAGCAACAGTACCTCAGGACCTGGAGAAAAAGTAATTCAGGACCTGGGGAAAGAGTACCTCAGGAGTGGGAGTACTTCTGGACCGGGAGTAAAATGATTCAGGACTGGGCAAGGTAGATCTCAAGACCAGGAGAAGGCGTACTTCAGGACCAGGAGCAAGAGGACCTAAGGACCGGGAGAAAGAGTACTTCAGGACCTACAGAAAGAGTACCTCAAGACCGGGAGCAAGAGTACCTAAGGACCGGGAGGAAGAGTATGTCAGGACTGGGAGAAAGAGTACTTCAGGACCTACAGAAAGAATACCTCAGGACTGGGAGCAAGAGTACCTCAGGACTGGGAGAAAGAGTACTTCAGGATTGGGAGAAAGAGTACCTCAGGACTGGGAGTGAAAGTACCTCAGGAGCCGGAGTACTTCTGGACCGGGAGCAAGAATGATTCTGGATTGGGCAAGGTATACTTCAGGATCAGGATCAAGGGTTCCTCAGGACCGGGAGTATGAGTTCCTCAGGACCGGGAGCAGGAGTACCTCAGGACCCGGGGAAAGAGTATCTCAGAACACGGAGAAAGAGTACATCAGGACCAGGATAAAGAGAACCTCAGGACTAGGAGAAAGAGTACCTCAGGACTGGGAGTAACAGTACTTCAGGACCAGGAGAAAGAGTTCTTCAGGACTGGGAGTAAGAGTACCTCAGCACCGGGAGAAAGAGTACCTCAGGACTGGGAGCAAGAGTACCTCAGGACCGGGAGAAAGAGTACTTCAGGAATGGGGGAAAGAGTACCTCAGGAGCAGAGGGAAGAATACCTCAGGACCGGGGGAAAGAGGACCTCAGGATGGGGAGAAAGAGTACTACAGGACAAGGAGCAAGAGTACTTCTGGACCGGGACAAAGAGTACCTCAGGATGGGGAGAAAGAGTACCTCAGGACCGGGAGAAAGAAGATCTCAGGATTGGCAGCAAAAGTACTACAGGGTTGGGAGAAAGAGTACCTCAGGATTGGCAGCAAGAGTACTTCTGAACCGGGAGAGAGTACATCAGGACTGGAAGCAAAAGTACCTGAGGAACGGGAGAAAGAGTATCTCAGCATTGGGAGTAAGAGTACTTCGGGACCAGGAGCAAGAGAACCTCAGGACCGGGAGAAAGAGTACCTCAGGCCCGGGAGAAAGCACCTCAGGACTGGTAGCCGGAGTACCTCAGGAGCGGGAGTACTTCTGGACCGGGAGCAAGAATGATTCCGGATTGGGCAAGGTATACTTCAGGATCAGGAGAAGGTGTACTTCAGGACCAGGAGCAAGAGTACCTCAGGAGCGGGAGAAAGAGTTCCTCAGGACCAGGAGGAAGAGTTCCTCAGGACCGGGAGGAAAAGAACCTCAGGACCAGGAGGAAGAGTTCCTCAGGACCGGAAGGAAGAGAACCTCAGGACCAGAGAAAGAGTACCTCAGGACAGGGAGCAAACGTACTTCAGGACCGGGAGAAAGAGTACCTCAGGACCGGGAGCAAGAGTACTTCAGGGCCGGGACATAGTGTACTTCAGGACCAGGAGTAAGAATTATTCAGGATTGGGAGAGGTATACCGCAGGATTCGGAGCAGGAATACCTCAGGACTGGAAGCAAATGTACTTCAGAAATGTGAGCAAGAGTACCTCAGGACCACAGCAGGATTTCATCAGGACCGGAAGAAAGAGTACCTCAGGACTGGGAGTAACAGTTCTTCAGGCAGGGGAGAAAGAGTACCTCAGGACCGGGAGCAGGAGTACCTCAGGGTTGGGAGCAGAAATACCTCGGGACTGAGGATAATTCTGGACCGGGAGCAAGAGTACCTCAGGGTTGGGAGCAGGAGTACCTCGGGGGTGAGAATAATTCTGGACCGGGAGCAAGAATGATTCAGGATTGGGCAAGGTATACCTCAGGACCAGGAGCAGATGAACTTCAGGACCAGGAGCAAGAGTACCTCAGGACTGGGAGAAAGAGTACCTCAGGACAGGAAGCAAGAATACTTCAGGACTGGGAGCAAGAGTACCTCAGGACTGGGAGCAAAAGTACATCAGGACCTGCAGACTGAGTACCTCAGGACCGGGAGCAACAGTACCTAACGACCGGGAGAAAGAGAACCTCAGGGCTGGGAGAAAGAGTACCTCAGGGCCGGGAGCAAAAGCATCTCAGGACCGGGAACAAGAGTACTTCAGGAGCTGGAGAAAAAGTACTTCAGGACTAGGAGCAAGAGTACCTAAGGACTGGGAGAAAGTACCTCAGGGCTGGTAGCAGGAGTACCTCAGGAGCGGGAGTACTTCTGGACCGGGAGCAAGAATGAGTCTGGATTGGGCAAGATATACCTCAGGATCAGGAGAAGATGTACTTCAGGACCAGGAGCAAGAGTACCTCAGGACACGGGAGAAAGAGGACCTCAGGACTGTGAGCAAGAGTACCTCAGGACCAGGAGCAATGAGTACCTCAGGATCGGGGGAAAGAGTATCTCAGGACTGGGCGCAAGAGTACCTCAGGATCGGGGGAAAGAGTATCTCAGGACTGGGAGCAAGAGTACCTCAGGATAGAGAGATGGAGTACCTCAGGACTGGGAGTAAGAGTACCTCAGGACCGGGAGCAAAAGTACTTCAGGACTGGGGGAAAAGTACCTCAGGAGCGTGAGTACTTCTGGACTGGGAGCAAAATGATTCAGGATTGGGCAAGGTAGATCTCAAGACCAGGAGAAGGTGTACTTCAGGACCAGGAGCAAGAGGACCTAAGGACCGGGAGAAAGAGTACTTCAGGACCAGGAGAAAGAGTACCTCAGGACTGGGAGCAAGAGTACCTCAGGACCAGGAGGAAGAGTTCCTCAGGACATGGGAGAAAGAGAACCTCAGGACTGTGTGCCAGAGTACCTAAGGACCGGGAGATAGAGTACTTCAGGGCCGGGAACAAGAGTACTTCAGGACCGGGAGCAAGAGAACCTCAGGACCAGGGTAAAGAGTACTTCAGGACCGGGAGAAAGAGTACCTCAGGACTGGGAGAAAGAGTACCTCAGGGCTGGGTGGAAGAGTACCTGAGGACTGGGAGAAAGAGTACCTCAGGACCTGGGAAAAAAATACCTCAGGACGGGGCGAAAGAGTACCTCAGGACCGGGAACAAGAGTAACTCAGGGCTGGTAGCAGGAGTACCTCAAGAGCGGGAGTACTTCTGGACCGGGAGCAAGAATGATTCCGGATTGGGCAAGGTATACCTCAGGATCAGGAGAAGGTGCACTTCAGGACCAGGAGCAAGATACCTCAGGACACGGGAGGAAGAGTACCTCAGGACTGGGAGCAAGAGGACCTCAGGACTGAGAGTCGGAGTACCTCAGGACTGGGAGCAAAGGTACTTCAGCACCGGGAGATAGAGTACCTCAGGACCAGGAGAAAGAATGTTTCAGGATTGGGAGAGGCATACCTCAGGACTCGGAGCAGGAATACCTCAGGTCTGGGAGTAAGAGTACCTCATGACATGGAGAAAGAGTACCTCAGGATTGGCAGCAAGAGTACTTCAGGGCTGGGAGAAAGAGGACCTCAGGACAGGGAGCAAGAGGACCTCAGGACCACGATAAAGAGAACCTCGGGACTGGGAGCAAGAGTACTTCAGGACCGGGCGAAAGAGGACCTCATGACTGGGAGCAAGAGTACTTCAGGACCAGAGAAAGAGTATCTCAGGACTGGGAGCAAGAGTACCTCAGGACTGGGAGCAAGAGTACTTCAGGACCAGGAGAAAGAGGACCTCAGGGCAGGGAGCAAGAGTACTTCTGGAGCGGTAGAAAGAGTCCCTCAGGACTGGGTGCAAGAGTCCCTCAGGAACGGGAGAAAGAGTACTTCAGGACCGGGGGAAAGAGTACTTCAGGACCGGGAGCAAGAGTACCTCAGGACCCGGAGCAAGAGTACCTCAGGAAAGGGAGAAAATGTACTTCTGGACCAGGAGAAAGAGTACCTCAGGACTGGGAGCAAAAGTACCTGAGGAACGGGAGAAAGAGTACCTCAGCATTGGGAGTAAGAGTACTTCAGGACCGGGAGCAATAGTACCTCAGAACCGAGAGAAAGAATACCTCAGGACTGGGAGCAAGACGACCTCATGACTGGGAGCAAGAGTACTTCAGGACCAGAGAAAGAGTACCTCAGGACTAGGAGCAAGAGTACTTCAGGACGGGGAGAAAGGGTACCTCAGGACTGGGAGCAAAAGTACCTGAGGAACGGGAGAAAGAGAACCTCAGCACTGGGAATAAGAGTACTTTCGGACTGGGAGTAAGAGTGCTTCAGGACCGGGAACAAGAATACTTCAGGACCCGGAGCAAATGTACTTCTGGACATGGAGAAAGAGTACCTCAGGACTGGGAGCAAGAGTACCTGAGGAACGGGAGAAAGAGTACCTCAGCACTGGAAGTAAGAATACTTCAGGACTGGGAGCAAGAGTACTTCAGGACCGTGAGAAAGAGTACCTCAGGACTGGGAGCAAGAGTACCTGAGGAACGGAAGAAAGAGTACCTCAGCACTGGGAGTAAGAGTACTTCAGGACCGGGAGCAAGAGTACCTCAGGACCGGGAGCAAGAGTACCTCAGGACCGGGAACAAGGTTACCTCAGGACCGGGAGCAAGACTACCTCAGGACCGGGAGCAAGACTACCTCAGGACCGGGAACAAGGTTACCTCAGGACCGGGAACAAGGTTACCTCAGGACTGGGAGCAAGAGTATTTCAGGAACGAGGGAAAGAATACCTCAGGACTGGGAGTAAGGGTACTTCAGGACCAGAAGAGTACCTCAGGACTGGGAGCAAGAGTACTTCAGGACCGGGTGCAAGAGTACTTTAGGACCGGGAGCAAGAGTACCTCAGGACCGGGAGCAAGGGTACCTCAGGACTGGGAGCAAGAGTATTTCAGGAACGAGGGAAAGAATACCTCAGGACTGGGAGTAAGGGTACTTCAGGACCAGAAGAGTACCTCAGGACTGGGAGCAAGAGTACTTCAGGACCGGGTGCAAGAGTACTTTAGGACAGGGAGCAAGAGTACCTCTGGACCAGGAGAAAGAGTACCTCTGGACCGGGAGCAAGAGTACTTCAGGACCGGGAGCAAGAGTACCTCAGGACCGGAAGCAAGAGTACCTCAGGACTCGGAGCAAGAGTACCTTGCCTATCCCTAGTTGCCCCTTGAAAAGGTGGGGGTGAGCTGCCTTCTTGAACTGCTGCAGTCCATGTGCTGTAGTTTGACCCACAATGCCCTTAGGGAGGGAATTCTACCTCAGGGTAGAATTCTACCCCAGTGACAGTCAGGAAACAGCAATAGATTTCCACATTAGGACAGTGAGCAGTTTTGCCCTAACAGTCATCTGTGGTAAAGGATTCCACAGATTCACAATCCTCTCACAGAAGAAATTCCCACTCCTTGAGAGTGGAGTCGCAGGTAGATAGGATAGTGAAGGCGGCGTTTGGTGTACTTTCCTTTATTTGTCAGAGTATTGAGTACAGGAGTTGGGAGGTCATATTACGGCTGCACAGGACATGGGTTAGGCCACTTTTGGAGTATTCTGTGCAATTCTGGTCTCCTTCCTATCGAAAAGATGTTGTGAAACTTGAAAGGGTTCAGAAAAGATTTACAAGGATTTTGCCAGGTTTGGAGGGTTTGAGCTACAGGGAGAGGCTGAACAGGCTGGGGCTGTTTTCCCTAGAGCGTCGGAGGCTGAGGGGTGACCTTATCGAGGTTTATAAAATTATGAGGGGCATAGATAGGATAAATAGGCAAAGTCTTTTCCCCTGGGGTGGGGGAGTCCAGAACTAAAGGTCATAGGTTTAGTATGAGAGAGGAAAGATATAAAAGAGACCTAAGGGGCAATTTCTTCACACAGAGGGTGGTACGTGTATGGAATGAGCTGCCAGAGGAAGTGGTGGAGGCTGGTACAATTGCAACATTTAAGAGGCATCTAGATGGGGATATGGATAGGAAGGGTTTGGAGGCATATAGGCCGGTGGTGGGAGGTGGGACTAGATTGGGTTGGGATATCTGGTCGGCATGGATGGGTTGGACCGAAGGATCTGTTTCCGTGCAGTACATCTCTATGACTCTTTGACTCTATCTCTGTTTTAAATGTGTGACACCATGCTTGGATGTTATGTCCTCTCGTCCTAGACTCTCCCTCAAGGGGAAACACCCACTCTGCACCACCCCTGTCCAGTCCTTGAAGAATAATGATTTTTCAATCATGTTACCTCTCATTCTTCTGAGCTCCAATGAGTACAGGCCCAACCTCCTCAATCTCTCCTCATAAGATAATACTGACTCCTCTATATCCATCCTTAGATAAAACTGTTCGCAGTATTCCAGGTGTGGTCTGACCAGTGCATCGTGAACATCGTGAACATATGTCATTCCCTTGGAAATAAAAACAAACACTCCATTCACCTTCCCTGTTACCTGCTGTATGCTAGCTTTTATGTAATTCACACACAACGACTCCCAAACCCCTCTGTACTGCAGCTTTCTGCAAGCTCACTCCATTTAAATAATATTCAACTCCTCAATTCTTCCTACCAAAGTCCATAAACTGGCATTTTACCACACGTTCTGTCATCTTACAAGTTTTTGCCCCCCCACCCGAATCAATCCTTCTGTGGACTCTTTGTGTCGTCCTCATGACTCGTTTTCCTGCCGATCTTTAGATCATTTGTAAGTTTTTTCACAAACTTTCCTCATTAATATATTGTAAATAACTGAGGTCCCAGCACTGGCCCTCCAGCAGTTACAGGAATACCCATCACATTCAAACTCTCTATCTTTTGTTAGTTTGCCAATTTTCTATCCACACTAATATACTTCCCCCAACACCATGGGCTCTTGTCTTATTAAAGAGCCTTATGCACAGTACCTTTTTGAATGCCTGTTGAAAATCTAAATATATTACATCTATTGATCCCCTTTTATCTAGCCTACTTGCTATTACCTTAGTTTATAATAGACTCTAACATTTTCTAAGTGTTGAGGAATCAGCATCTTTTCATCTCCAGCCAGAGAGTCATACAGCACGGACATGGACCCTTCAATCTAACTCATCCATGCCAACCAAGTTTCCCAGACTGAACCAGTCCCATTTGCCTGCACTTGTCCCATATTCCTCTAAACCTTTCCTATCCATGTACCTGTCCAAATATGTATTAAATGTTGCCATTGTATCTACATCCGCCACTTCCTCTGGCAGCTCATTCCACGTATGCAACACCCTCCAGGTGAAAAAAGTTGCCCTTCAGCTCCCTTTTAAATATTACTCCTCTCCCCTTAAAAATAGGCCCTCTAGTTTTGAAATCTCCTGCCCCAGGGAAAAGACCTTGGCTACTCACCTTATCTACGCCCCTCATGATTTGATAAATCTCTATAATTCACCCCTCAGCTTCTGACCCTCCAGTGAAAAAAAAACTTTCCTTATAATGCAAGCTCTCCAGAACAGATAACATCCTCGTCAATCATTTCTGCAACTTCTCTCATTTAATAATATCCTTCCTACAACAGGGTGACCGGGAATGTGCACTGTACTCTAAAAGTGGCCTCACCAACATCCTGTACAACTGCAACATGGCTTCCACCTCCTATACTCGATGAAGGCAAGTGTGCTAAACACCTTCTTTACCACCCTGTCTACCTGCGATACAACTCTTAATGAACTATGTTTCTGAATCTCTGGGTCTCTCTGTTTGATAACGTTCACCAGGGCTCTGCCATTAATCTCTGGGACTGTTTCAAAATCCAAGTGTGATGGCTGGAACCAAGTGGATCTTATTGACAATGAAATCCTTGATTGCAAGACAGAACAGGCAGTGAAGTGGTTGTTGACTTGGACCAATCAGGAAGACCAGGCTGACAGATGTAAACAGGCCATTTTCCCCCTCCAACTCTATTTTGATTTAGTCCCTGCCCTCCCCTTCACTGTTTTGATCACACAGCGTTGCCCTTTGATGTGAAGGGCACTGCTTGTTACTGGCCACTCGGGTGTTTTCCTATCTTCCTGGTGGTGGGAATTGAATAAAGATTCGTGCACCTTGTGTCTCTCACTGTGTCTCACACCTGCACACACACAACATGGGTGCTGGGGGAAATAAGCACTACCGCAGTTAGGCCGTAGTGTGGGGGCTAAAAAAAAAGAGTGTCAGACATTCTCTAAAAAAAAAACAAGGGTTAAGAACTCCTGTCACTCTGCGACTGGGGAAAAAATAAAGTGAAATGTCTGAGGTTCTGTTCACTCTGAGAGCTGGCTCTTGAGGGAGCTGGACCAGTGTGTGTACAGGACTCTCCTCTGGATTGCTTCAGGAGCAGGGGGAACTGATTCTGGGACTGGCTGGCCCACAGCCAGTGCAAAAAAAAAGAAATTTAAAAAAAAGGACATTTTCCCCCTCCAACTCTATTTTGATTTAATCCCTGCCCTCCCCTTCACTGTTTTGATCACACAGCATTGCCCTTTGATATGAAGGGCACTGCTTGTCACTGGCCATTCGGGTGTTTCCTTCCTTCCTGGTGGTGGAATATGAATAAAGATTCGTGCACCTTGTGTCTCTCACTGTGTCTCACACCTGCACACACACACCATGGGTGCAGGGGAAAAGATTTTTAAAATAAAATAAAGAAAAATAAACAGGAAATTTAGAATCCCCTCAGTCTAGGGGTTTGACTCTGTACTGGCTGGGCGACACTCCGTGTGTAATGTTAACCTGGGACAAGCAGGGAAGCCCTGGCTGACTGATATAATCAGGAGATTTAGAATCTCCTTAGCCAAGGGGTCTGGCTCTGTGTTGAGAGTGTGGTGGTGGAAAAACACAACAGGTCAGGCAGCACCCAAGGAGCAGGAGAATCGACGTTTCAGGCAAAAGCCCTTCATCATGGCTGTGACTGGGCCGCGGTCAGTGTGTACTGCTGTTGTTGGTTTGTGCTTGTTTGGGGAAAACCTGATTCCTGAACTGGCTGGTCCACATGCTCAGTTTGTTAACTGGTATTTCTTTTTCTGTTGAGGACTGATTTCTAAACTGCCTGATCTCCAGGGTCAATGTGTTCCAGGTGTAACTCCGTTTTCATTAGGGGATTGTTGTTTCACTGGCTGGTTACAGCCTGGATGTTACTCTTTTCTCTTTTTACTTTGAAAAAAGAACAACGCTGATTTTGTGGTAGGGCTTAGCCCTTGCATTCTAGTTTTCTTTGTTTATTTTTAATGTTCACTTTTTTGGTGTATGGACTGAGTCCTTGTCAGAAAATACATCTTTCCAGGTGAGCTGTTCCTGTGAGTGGGCCTGGCCCTTTGTGGAGGGACTAGGCCTCTGTAAAGATTGTATGCCTGTGTGTGTGTGTATGTGCGTGCGTGCTGGGAGGTCAGCACTCGCTGTGTCCTGGAGTTCGAGAGTGGACTCTGCCTTCGGGAGTAGACCACAACTCTGTGAGTCAACTGCGCCTTTACAATGTACTGTGTTCCTGTGAGTGGGCCTGGTTCTCTAAGGAAAGGCCCGGACTCCATGAAGACAGGACTCCTGTGTGCTGTGGGGTATGCATTTACTGCCTTCAGAGTGGATTCTGCCCTCGGTTGTGGACTCTGTTCCTGGGAATGGACTCTACGTTTTGAAGAGAACTATTTATGATAATAAATTCTGCACTAGAAGGGACTCTGATTGTTGATAATTGACTCTGTCTTGTTGCTTGTTGGGCTTATCACCTGCACTGTCTTGTGTGTCCCTGGGCCTTACTGTGAGCTGGGAGGCTCATAGGTCATCCTGAAAGCTGTCACCCCGATGTCAGTCGCCCCGAGAGCCAGAAGGTGGGTAGGCCATGCTGAGCGCTGTTGTCCCAAGAAGGGGTGATCAGGATGGGCTGTCCTAGGGGCGGCCGGGAGGTGTGTCAGGTCAGTCCACAGGCTGGATGGCGTGTCAGGGTGAGCGAGACCCCTGTGGTACGTAGGGGCAGGCCGAGAGCCGGAAGGGACATGGAGCGGGCTGCCTCAGAGTGGCCGGAAGGTGGGAGGGACAGTAGGCTTGTTGTGGTGGTGGTGTGTCTGTATTCTGTGCACGTCTTTTTAATCTAATCAGACTGTCTTGTATCATTTGTTAATGCTTCTTTTGTGATGACTGCAAGTGGAATTTGAGGTTTGTCCTCATTTCCCTGAAACTGGTTGAACGATAGGATTTAGGGTCTGGCCCTTTGTAAAATTGCTGTTTCTCTGTGCAGCACACAGCTGTTAATGTTAATTGTTTGTAAACTGTACTGTTTTAATAAAAAAAACAGTAGATGCAGTATCTCTTCTGTTCAGGGACTAAAAGTAACAAAGAATAAATAAACAGGGGATTCAGGTTCCCTTCAGTTCAGAGACTGACTCTGAGTTGGCTGGCCGCAGGCATTGTACTGTGCTGACTTGGTGATGGGATACTGGTCTCTGTGCAGAAAGGACAGAGCAAGGGCATTTGGACGTTTATTACCAGCGCATCCACTATCTATACAGCTACTTCCTTTAAAATCATAGGATACATCCCATCAGGTGCTGGGAACTTATCAGTCATTAGTTACCCTGAATATATTTTCTCCAGTCCTAGTCATTGTGTGTATTTCATCTCCTCACCCCCATGGTTCCATGATTATTTAGCATTTTGAGAACACTATTAGAGTTCTCCACGTGAAGATTGATGCAAATACCTATATTTAAGAGCAAGATCCACGCCTCCAAGTTAGAACGAAAGGCTTGCATTTATATGTATTTTTTTCTTTTCCTTCTATTTATTTATTTGTGTCTGCAGGTGTGAGACACATTGAAAGACACAAGGTGTGCAATTCTTTATTCAATTTCCACCACCAGGAGGAAAGGAAACACCCAAATGGCCAGGTACAAGCAGTGCCCTTCTCAGAGGGCAATGCTGCATGATTAAACAATGAAGGGGAGGACAGGGATCAAATCAAAATTGGCTTGCATCCATCTGCCTTTCACAGCCACATGATATTCCAAAGGTCCCCCACACATTTTCGAAATGCAGTCTATGAAATGCAATTGTCAATTTGTGTCCAGAAAACTCCTGCAAACTGCAAAACTGAAAGCTCCTCTCTCTCATTAGAGAGAGACAATTGGTGATGGTTTAATGTAAGGGTCATCACACCTCAGGCGAGAGGAGAGGTTGAGAAGACAGAGCCTTTGTGGTAACCTCAGCCGGTGTGGGAACTGAATCCATGCTGTTGGTATCACTGCCTTGCAATCTTCATGTCTCACTGTCAGGGGTCCCAGACCATAGACACAATCAAAATGGCCCGTTCCCCTCGCTGCTGGTCAATCCTGTCTACATTCTAACAGGGGCTGGAATTGTAGCTATCACTCAATTGTAGCTATCCACTGCCAGACTTAGCATCAGACCATGAAGAGATAAAGGATTACTGGTGGTTATTCTTACCCATAGTGCTTAGAGTGACAGAGACTACTATGTTACAAATCACACCACACCAGGTTATAGTCCAACAGGTTTATTTGGAAGCACTAGCTTTCGGAACGACGCTCCTTCAGGTAATTCATCAGACAACCGCCTGATGAAGGAGCGTCGCTCCGAAAGCTAGTGCTTCCAAATAAACCTGTTGGACTATAACCTGGTGTTATGTGATTTTTTTAAACTTTGTATACCCCAGTCCAACACCGGTGTCTCCAAATCAGAGACTGCTGTATCTTTTTTTATGGAATTTTTTTAGAAATCCAATCTCAGGATGAGGGCATCTTGGCTTGACCAGTATTTAATGTCCATCGCAGAGAGTAGCTGAAGAGTCAACCACCTCGCTGTGGGTCTGGAGTCACATGTAGTTCAGACCAGGTAAAGATGGCAGTTTCCTTCCCTGAAGGACATTTGTGAACCAGATGACCTTGCCCTAACTCCAAACGATTCAGAGCCTTTTGGAAGCTGAATATTTGTGATTCAATGGTGAGTTAACATGTTGAAAGGGAGTGCCAATTTATGCAGTGTACTTTCCTGGGATTAGCAACTCGCGATTTGAATTCGGCCTGACTGTACTACATGAGAGAACAGGCGGTGAAGAGAGACTGGGTCAGTTAGGACTATATTCACTGGGGTTGAGAAGCACGAGAGAGATCTCATCGACACCCACAATATTGTAACAGGGCTGATAGGGTTAACATCGGAAAGATTTTCCTCATGACCCAGGAGTCCAGAACTAAAGATTTGTGGTAGGGCACTTAGGTCAGGGACCCTGGTTCGATTCCAGCCTCAGGCGACTATCTGTGTGGAGTTTGCGCATTCTCCCCGTGTCTGTGTGGGAGTGCTCCGGTTTCCTCCCCCAGTCCAAAGATGTGCAGGTTAGGGGTGGACTGGCCATGCTAAATTGTCCACAGTGCCCAGTGATGGGGTGCAGGCTGGGTGGATTAGATATAGAAAATGCAAGGTTACACGGATAGGGTGGGATGTTCTTTGGAGGGGCTGTATGGACTCAATGGGCTGAATGGCCTGCTTCCACACTGTAGGGATTCTGTGATTCAAGAGGAGAAATGTTCTTCACCCAGAGAATGGGGGAACCCGTGGAATTCTCTGTCACAGAAAGCAGATAAGGACAAACCATTGGATATTTTCAAGGAGGAGTCAGATATAGCTCTCGGAACTAAAGGGAACAAAGTGTACGGGGGAGAAAGTAGGAACAGGCGACTGAGTTGGATAATCAGCCAAGATCATCTTAAATGGTGCAGCAGGGTCTAAGGGCTGAATGTCCTCCTCCTGTTTTCAAATTCCCATGACTGATTGTTATCTCACCGTTTCTACTAGAGATGTAAAGGAGGCTCAACCATGATGCACTACCCAGTCAAATAGCCTGTCACACCCAGCGACCTGGCCTCGGGGGTGTGGTATTAGAAGATTAATTGTTAGTTAGTTAGTTAATTAGTTGCATCATATTGCTGGACAAGACAGCGCACCAGCCCGACATCCCGTAGAAAGTGTATCGCAATGCAGCCAATAAGATTGGCTATCACTCTGTAACTCTGTCTGATATCCCAGTGGCAGGCAGGAAGTGTGAGAGTGTCCTAGTTACATAGAACCATGTGGGAGTTGGTGCACAACAGCCTCCCTGCATTATAAGGCTTCACACCTTTGTCCAGTGGCAGGTGTGCGTATACCCACGCACTCACACAGTCACACACAGTAATGCAGCATTCTGTTCTATAATTGCATCACAAAACAATCAAGATCAGTCCATCGCACTGGGGATTAATAAGAAGTGACAAACCTGATGATATTTCTTTTCCTGAGTTTAGATTAGATTCCCTGCAGTGTGGAAACAGGCCCTTCGGCCTAACAAGCCCACACTGACCCTCCAAAGAGTAACCCATCCAGACCTATTTCCCTTTAACTGATGCACCTAGCACTATGGGCAATTTAACATGGCCTATCCACCCTAACCTGCACATATTTGGACTGTGGGAGGAAACCGGAGCAAACCCACGCAGACATGGGGAGAATGTGCAAACTCCACACAGGCAGTCGCCAGAGGCTGGAATTGAACCTGGGTGCTGTGAGGCAGCAGTGCTAACCACTGAGCCACCGTGCTGCCCACAGATGTTAATCAGATGTCCTTCCCTCCCGGACTCAGCAGAAACTGTCCCACCTCAGTTATGCAATAGGAAGTATAAATTGTCAAGACAAATTTACAACAAAGGTAATTTAAACAATGTCACGTCAATGTAAGCAGTGGGTGTTGAACTGGGGGCTGTATCATTACAAATGGCCAGACTGAGAGTCATCACCTTCCAACTCACCAACGCCATATTGTAATAGGTCGTCATTCCTCAGGAACTGCACCATAAACTTCTGATCAACATCTATTCCATTGATCCCACCCAACATTCCCACTCACTCATTCCAAGCAACAATCCCATCCATTGAGTCCACCCAACATTCCCACTCAAAACTGGCACACTCTTTGCGTCTGCCAAAGGTCCCATTCAACAATCCCACCCAAAAGCATTTGGGAAAACCAGGTGAGTAATGTTTTCCAGCTATGTGAGGAGACTGGGAGCTGGTAAACTCGTGAAGCCGGCTAACTATAGGGAGTGCCCATGCTGATCACTGTCTGCACCAACCAACTTAAATTGAATTGAATTTATTGTCCCGTGCACCGAGGCACAGTGAGAAGCTTTGTTTTGCCAGCAATACAGACAGATCACAGAGTTAAAAGTAGCATAGATCAGTAAATAATAGGTAAGCAGCAGCAAAACCAAAAACACAGGTACAGGGGAATGCACAGAGTTTGTGAGTCCATTCAGTGTTCTGACAACAGCAGGGTAGAAACTGTTTTGAAACCGGCTGGTGTGTGTGTTCAGGCTTCTGCACCTTCTCCCCGATGGTAGAGGTTGTAGAAAAATATTGTCAGGGTGGGATGGGTCTTTGAGAATGCTGGTGGCCTTTCCTTGACGGTGGGTCTGGTAGATGGATTCTGTAGATGGGAGGTTGGCCTTTATGATTGTCCGGGCCATGTTCACCACTCTCTGTCTCCAATTTTGAATGGTACAGTTGCCATACCAGGTAGTGATACATCCAGACAGAATGCTCTCGATGGCGCACCTATAAAAGTTGGCAAGGGTATTCACTGTCACACCAAATTTTCTCAGCTGCCTGAGGGAGAAGAGACTTGCCCTGTGTGATGATTGTCATTCTACAGACGACCACAGCTATTCCACTCAGCAATGGGGAACACCGAAGCTGTGATTCTCCCTTACTATTGTCCCTTAGACCTGATCTTACCAGCACTTTTGTGGTTTTGAAACATATAATTTCAATCTTTGAGCATTTTTCCAGACCTGAACATCTAGCTTGTTGTAACCATTCTGTGAAATGACATGTAAGGTGGACATACACCACCGACAGGAGAGCATGCATCAAATCTGAGCCCAACGTCAGCTTGTTTTCTTAGCAGGTAGGAAGTGAGGACTGGCAGATGCTGGTGATCAGAGTCGAAGAGTGCGCAGCTGGAGAAGCACAGCAGGTCAGGCAGCATTTATTTACAGCCTACACCATTCTGCTATTGAGGTGGCTAGCCCACAACTCTGAATTTCCTGTCATGCTAAGTTTTACTCCATTGAGTAAAACGTCCTCTGCTCCCGGCCGTGTTCCTGTAGCTTCTGCTGATTCTTTCATGCTGTACTGATCAAATCGTGTAGCTCTGACGGAACACACAATTTCCACAGAAATTAAAGCATGTGCTGTGTTTCATTGATAGATTGACTTAGACAGCAGGTAGCCATCCCCTATTCGAATTGCACTTGTAAACTGTTTCAAGCAGTATCTCGTATCTTTATTCATTGTATCATCATTCCTCATTATTGTTCAGCTAAACTAAGTTTGTTTTGAGTTATTTTGATTGAGTTGCATTGAATTGATTTGGGTTGAGTGAAGTCAAGTTGGGTTCATTTCGATTGAGTGTGGTTGGATTAAGGATCAGTGGTGCTGGAAGAGCACAGTAGTTCAGGCAACATCCAACGAGCAGCGAAATCGACGTTTCGGGCAAAAGCCCAAGAAGGGCTTTTGCCCGAAACGTCGACTTCGCTGCTCGTTGGATGCTGCCTGATCTGCTGTGCTCTTCCAGCATCACTGATCCAGAATCTGGTTTCCAGTATCTGCATTCATTGTTTTTACCTTGTGATTGGATTAAGTTTAATTCAGTTGGGCTGTACCTAATTGGATGGGGTTAAGTGAGGCTCAATGAGCCTGGGTTGAAGGAGCTTGGGTTATTTGGAGCTGGGGTAATTGGTTTAGATTGTGTTAGTTGAGTTGAGTTGTATGGGCTTACATTGGGTTGGGTTGGGTTGCATTGAGATTTATTGAGTTGGGCTAACTTGGAGAGCAGGTAGTTCGGTTGGATGGAGTTGGGTTGAGTTAGGATGGGCTAGGCTAGGTTAGATTAGATTGGGTTGGGTTGGGTTGGATCAGTTTGAACAGGGTTAGGTTAAGTTGGAGGAGAAAGTGAGGACAGCTGATGCTGGAGATCAGAGCTGAAAATGTGTTGCTGGAAAAGCGCAGCAGGTCAGGTAGCATCCAAGGAGCAGGAGAATCTACATTTTGGGCATGAGCCTGAAGAAGGGCTCATGCCCGAAATGTCGAATTTCCTGTTCCTTGGATGCTGCCTGACCTGCTGCGCTTTTCCAGCAACATAGTTTCAGCTTAGGTTAAGTTGGGTTTGTTTGTGTTAGGTTGAGGTAAATGGTGTTGTTTTGGATGGGGTTGGGTTGGATGGGGATTGAGTTGGATGGGGGTTGGGTTGGATGGGGATTGAGTTGGATGGGGTTGGGTTGGATGGGGATTGAGTTGGATGGGGATTGAGTTGGATGGGGGTTGGGTTGGATGGGGATTGAGTTGGATGGGGTTGGGTTGGATGGGGATTGAGTTGGATGGGGATTGAGTTGGATGGGGATTGAGTTGGATGGGGATTGAGTTGGATGGGGATTGAATTGGATGGGGGTTGAGTTGGATGGGGTTGAGTTGGATGGGGATTGAGTTGGATGGGGATTGAGTTGGATGGGGATTGAATTGGATGGGGGTTGAGTTGGATGGGGTTGAGTTGGATGGGGATTGAGTTGGATGGGGTTGGGTTGGATGAGGTTATGTTGGTTGGGGATTGAGTTGGTTGGGGATTGAGTTGGTTGGGGATTGAGTTGGTTGGGGATTGAGTTGGTTGGGGATTGAGTTGGAAGGGGTTGTGTTGGATGGGGTTGAGTTGGGTTGAATTGAGTAGGATTAAGTTGTTTGTTTAAAATTGTGTTCTGCTGGGTTGGATTCAATTGCGTCAGCCTGGGTTTGGTTAGATTTTATTCAGTTTAGTTGACTTGAGTTAGGCTGGGTTATGTTAAATTGGGTTGAGTTAGTTTTGGTTGGGTAAAGTTGGATTGAATTGGCTGGGGTTCAGATGAGGTGGATTATGTTGGGTTGGGTTGAGCTCAGTTAGAATAGGTTGGGTTGGGTGAAATTAGGCTGAGTTGAAATGAGAGTT
Organism: Hemiscyllium ocellatum; assembly: GCF_020745735.1. Lineage (NCBI taxonomy): Eukaryota > Metazoa > Chordata > Chondrichthyes > Orectolobiformes > Hemiscylliidae > Hemiscyllium > Hemiscyllium ocellatum. Next base: position 10,182,638 of record NC_083445.1, on the reverse strand, counting down.
TAGATCAGAGTGGTGCTGGAAAAGCACAGCAGGTCAGGCAGCATCCGAGAAGCAGGAGAATCTACATTTTGGGCATGAGCCTGAAGAAGGGCTCATGCCCGAAACATCGAATTTCCTGTTCCTTGGATGCTGCCTGACCTGCTGCGCTTTTCCAGCAACATATTTTCAGCTTAGGTTAAGTTGGGTTTGTTTGTGTTAGGTTGAGGTAAATGGTGTTGTTTTGGATGGGGGTTGGGTTGGATGGGGGTTGGGTTGGATGGGGGTTGGGTTGGATGGGGATTGGGTTGGATGGGGATTGAGTTGGATGGGGATTGAGCTGGATGGGGATTGAGCTGGATGGGGATTGAGTTGGAAGGGGTTGTGTTGGATGGGGATTGAGTTGGATGGGGATTGAGTTGGATGGGGATTGAGTTGGATGGGGATTGAGTTGGATGGGGATTGAGTTGGATGGGGATTGAGTTGGATGGGGATTGAGTTGGAAGGGGTTGGGTTGGATGGGGATTGAGTTGGGTTGAATTGAGTAGGATTAAGTTGTTTGTTTAAAATTGTGTTCTGCTGGGTTGGATTCAATTGCGTCAGCCTGGGTTTGGTTAGATTTTATTCAGTTTAGTTGACTTGAGTTAGGCTGGGTTATGTTAAATTGGGTCGAGTTAGTTCTGGTTGGGTAAAGTTGGGTTGAATTGGCTGGGGTTCAGTTGAGGTGGATTACATTGGGTTGGGTTGAGCTCAGTTAGAATAGGTTGGTTTGGGTGAAATTAGGAATCCTGATGAAGGGCTTTTTCCCGAAATGTCGATTTTCCTGCTCCTCGGATTCTGCCTGATCTGCTGTGCTTTTCCAGCACCACCCTGACCTAAACTCTGGTTCCCAGCACCTGCAGTCCTCACTTTTGCCTGAGTTGAAATGAGTTGAGTGGGTTGGTCTGAGTTTGATTGAGTTGAGTTGGATGGGGTTAGGTTGGGTCGAGTCAGATTGGGTTGGGTTGGGTTGGGTTGGGTTGGGTTGGGTTGAGTTGAGTTGGATAGAGTTCCGTGGGGCTGGGATGACTTGATTATGCTGGGTTTGGTTGGATTGTATTGGCCTAAGGAGATAGTAGCTGGATTGAAATGGGTCAAGTTTAATTTTTTTGGATTTTGTTTGCATTGAGTTAAATGACAAGTTCTTTGCTTACATTTCCTCTCCAGACTGTCATCGGTGATAGGAAATATAAGCAATGGATTGAGGAGAAATTATTGGCTATCTATATATAAAATTTAAATTCCACATGCACGGAGTCGAAGTCAGATCATTTTTTACTTGCATTACATTTACTTTTCAGAGAAAAACCTGGAGTCTACTGACAGGTTTAATCTGAACACTGATACACTAACAAATACTTTCCATGTTAATAAATATTTATATACACCCTCCTAAAACTTGTACTGTCAACCAGCCGGACTGACAACATGCAATTAATTCAGTCTGTTGGTAAGCACGACTACCTTCTGAGTTAATCCATCAATAGAAAACATCACACAGTTTAATTTTGGGGAAATACTTTTCCTTGACCACTTATATCTAATCAATATGGTTTCACGGTATCAGCAATAACTATAAGGGGGGTGGGGTTGAGGGAGATTTTTAAATGAAGTGAACCCAGAACTCAGCTCTGAGTAACAAGAGCACAGGTCAGGGGTTCGCCAATCTGCACATCCTTTCTGACCTATTTCACAAGGAAACAATATGGTTTGGTCTGTCAATCCATCAGACTGATCTCCAGGATGTTCTTTGACATTGAGATCTGAATATAGTTTACAAGTAAAGGGTTTCAGCTGAACAGGAGGGTACTCTCTGATAAGTTGAGCATAGGAATGGGACTCGGCCTTATACCCATCAGGTGGCTGCCTCATTTACTGAAAATTGGCACCTTAAGTGCAGGCAAATGCAGGGGCCTACCTATCTCTGTTAAGCCCCAGGTGTGTTTTTAGGTGCCAGGCCTCTGGCCGCGTTCCCGGTTGCCCGGGCAACTCAGCCCGCTGCAGATTCAATAAACCAGCTCGGCACATTTCAGCAGGGTTTCTGAGTGAGTGATGACCTTCGACCCACTGTCCCTCACGGACTTGAATCCATGTTACCACGTGGAAGGAGGCCATTCATCCCATTACGTCTGCCAACCCCTCCCAAGAGAATGAAGAAAAGAGATGGACCTTGCAGCTGAACTGGGACATCCGACCGAGTGCCCCGAGGGCAACGGAAGGATCTCTGTTTGCCCTCCGAAGTAAGGGGCCGGACCCACCCTTGTCTTTCAAATAAAACACCCCCCCTCAGGCCCCCAAATGACAATGATTTGAGGCATCTTCCAACTAATCTGTAAGAGAAGAGTGTAAAGTTCGATTCCCCGCTCCTCAAAGCTGCCAGCCCAGTTTTAGTCGGAGCTCTTTGGAAATCCGAGATAATTTTCAGCTTCTTAGATATTTATTGACAAGTCCAACATTTTTTTGCCCATCCCTAACGGTCTTTGGGAAGGTAGTGCTGAGCTACCTCCTTGAGCGAGCACAAATGGGCAGGTGATGGCCAAGGGGTATTACCACTGGATTGTTAATCCAGAGGCCTAGGTAATATTCTGGGGACTCGGGGTTTTGAAACTCACCATGGTGGAATTTGAAATCAGTAAAGAAATTAGAAGTCAAACGATGACTGTGAAACGATTGTTGGGGGGGGAGAAGCCATTCTGGTTCACTCGCGTCCTTTAGGGAAGGAAACTGCCTTCCTTACCCTACACGTAACTCCAGACCAACAGCAATGGGGTTGACTCTTGACTGCCCTCTGGGTAATAATCGCTCTCATCCCATGAATGGTTTAAAATAAAAGTTCGCGGGGTGATTTCGGGGACACCCACAGTGCTTTTAGACAGGACCTTTGAAGACTTTGACCCGGTGACAGTGAAGGCACAATGATATCTTTCCACGACAGGACAAGAGGGGAACTCCAAGAAGTGGTGCTCCCATGTATCTGCTGCCCTTGTCCTTCTAAATGGGAGAGGTCATGGGCATATGATGTTGCATAAGGAGCACTGACGATGGCTGTGTCTCTCTCTCTTTCTCCCCTTCATTACAGACAAGTTTAATGAGGTGTCTATTAGGTCCCAGTAAAGGCAATAAAAGACAAAACAAGCAAGAATATTTTTTTTTAAAAAACACAGTGTCAAGGGAGAACTGGCCCACATGTGCAATTCATAACTTTGAATCAAACCTTCAGCCAAAAAACAACACGAGTGTCTGCAAAGCCATCTGGGCATTTCCACATTAAAATGACATTTCTAACAGATTATGAATCATGTCCTGAAACATCTGACTTATCTCCCTCTCCGGCCCCATAAATTCACCAACATTTCACTCAGCAGCAAAATCAATGAAGGGGATGTTTCACAAATCGCTCCGATGAGCTGAATATGGCAGGGACTCACAGCTGGCTGCTTGGTTCTCCCCCTCCATGGCATTGCGTTAAAATACCTGAAGCGTTTTACAAAATATCAAGAGTCTCCTTTGAACGAAAACTCAGGAGCCTGCAGGAAGCCATTCAGCCCGTCGAACCTGCTGTGCAGTGTGCTGATACCATTGCTTAATTCACTGTAGCCTCAGCTCTGTTTCCCTATCCTCTATGCCACAACCTTTGACCTTCTCGTCAATCTGAAACCTACCTGACTCAGCTGGAATATATTCAAGGAAATCCCCCCTTTCCCCTGCCCCATCATTCTCTTGGGAAGAGCAAGCAAAGACTCAGCACTCTCTGAGAGAAGGAATTCCTCCTCATCTCTGACTTTAATGAGAAAACGCTTATCCTTAGATATTTTCTAACCTCTGCAATCAGGTGATGTTATGACACACCCTGGTACAGGTGGGACTTGAGCCCAGCCCTCCCAGCCCAGAGATAGGGACTTGACCGTTGTGCCAGAAGGAACCTTTTTATAGGCTTCGTTTTATTTATATTTCTCTTTATCCAGAAGTGCTTTTACACACAACTGATTGGTCCTTTCTTCTCCTGCAGTGTGACATATTTATTTTCATCTCTCAGCTGCTGCTGGGCAATCACACTTATTCTCCAACTGAAAACTAAACATCACAAACATCCGTGTAGAGGGAACACATCTTTCTAAAGGCATCGAAAGTATTAGTGTTACCCCTCCAAGGACACATGGGCGTCAACATATCCACGGAAGAATTCTCAAACTGTGCCCCCTGGTTTTACTCTAGAGGGGGGAGGGGAATGGATCTGGGTGGGATACCCTTCCGAGGGCCAGTGTGGACTTGTTGGGCAGGATAGCTCAATGCTAGGATTTTAGTTCGAGTCTCTCCCGCAAGGAGGACTGTCCTTTCAGGATCCACTCCAAGACCTCTCAGGGACTTAGACATTCCAATAAGATCTCCACCCATTGTTCTAAACTCCATGGCCCATCCCAGGGATCAGTCCGATGACCCCTCTCTGATGGATAAGGCAATCAGAACTACACACCGTGCTCCAGATGTGGTCACGGGAAAGCTGCTCAAACAAAGAGGCTTTCAGTGTTCCTTTCTTGCTGTTGATCTAGATATTAGAAGCATAGAATCCCTACAGCTGAGGCCATTCAGCCCATCATAGAACAAAGAACATAGAAAAGCATAGCGCAGACAGGCCCTTTGGCCCATGATGTTGTGCTGAGGATTAAATCTAATGTAAAATATAGCAACTTAACCTACGCACCCCTCAACTCGCTGCAGTCCATGTGTATGTCCAGCAGTCGCTTAAATGTTCCTAATGGCTCTGCTTCCATCACCACAGCTGGCAATGCATTCCATACATTCACAACTCTCTGCGTAAAGACCCCTACCTCTGACGTTTCCTCTATATCTTTCTCCTAATATCTTCAAACTATGGCCCCTCATACCAGTCAATCCTGCCCTGGGGAAAAGTCTCTGGCTATTGACTCTATCTATGCCTCTCATTACCTTGTACACCTTGATCAGGTCACCTCTCTTCCTCCTTCTCTCCAGAGAGAAAAGTCCGAGCTAATTCACGCTCTCTTCATAAGGCAAGCCCTCCAGCATCCTGGTAAACTTTATTTGCATCCTCTGTATCTTTCCTATAGTAGGGCAACCAGAACTGGACACAATATTCCAAGTGTGGTCTCACCAGGGACTAGTAGAGCTGCAGCAAAACCTTGCAGCTCTTAAACTGTTAATGAAAGCCAAAACACCATATGCTTTCTTAACAACCCAATCCACTTGGGTGGCAACTTTGAGGGATCTATGTACTTGCACACCCAGATCCCTCTGTTCCTCCACACTGCCAAGAATCCCCTCTTTAATCCTATATTCAGCATTCGAGTTCGACCTTCCAAAATGCATCACTTCACATTTATCCAGGTTGAACTCCATCTGCCATTTCTCAGCCCAGCTCTGCATCCTGTCTATGTCGCGCTGCAGCCTGCAGTAGCCCTCAATACTATCAACAGCTCCTCCAACCTTTTATGTCATCTGCAACTTGCCCTCCAAAAGAAGCATTCCACTCAGACTCACCTCTCTACCCATAATGCTGCATTTCCCATAGCTACCCCACACACTGTGGGCAAATTAGCATAGTCAATCCACCCTAACCTGCACATCTTCAGATTTTGGGAGGAAACTGGAGGAAACCCACACAGACCCGGGGAGAACGTGCAAACTCCACACAGACAGTCGCCCGAGGCTGGAATTGAACCCAAGTCCCTGGTGCTGTGAGGCAGCAGTGCTAACCATTGTGCCACCTACTTACCTAGACAACAGTCATAACTATGAAATGGTGAGATGCCAGGCTTAATTGTAATTCAAAGTTTGTGCGAAGATTTGTAGCTCGGGTGCTTGTTGTAGTGGTTCTGTTCGCCGAGCTGGAAGTTTTTGTTGCAAACGTTTCGTCCCCTGGCTAGGAGACATCATCAGTGCTGTGGAGCCTCCTGCGAAGCGCTTCTTTGATGTTTCTTCCGGCATTTATAGTGGTCTGTCCTTGCCGCTTCCGGGTGTCAGTTTCAGCTGTCCGCTGTAGTGATTGGTATATTGGGTCCAGGTCGATGTGTCTGTTGATGGAATTTGTGGATGAGTGCCATGCCTCTAGGAATTCCCTGGCTGTTCTCTGTCTGGCTTGCCCTATGATAGTAGTGTTTTCCCAGTCGAATTCATGTTGCTTGTTGTCTGAGTGTGTGGCTACTAGGGATTGTAATTAAGGGTTTCTGTATATCTGTGCAAGGGTTTTCCACCTTTCACCATTTCAGCATTAATGGGCAAAGCGTATTGCCAGCCCAGGTCAAGTCAGCAACATGAATACCGGGTGGTTGGTATTTCCTGCCTCTGCCAACACGAATCCACCAGCATCTGTGGATGGAGGATTATGAGTGTGGCTCTGAGAAAGCACGGCAGGTCAGGCAGCATCCAAGGAGCAGGAGAATCAATGTTTCAGGCACAAGCCCTTCATCAGGAATGAACAGCCCTTTTCTGATGAATGGCTTATGCCTGAAACGTCGATTCTCCTGCTCCTCGGATGCTGCCTGACCTGCTGCGCTTCCCCAGCGCCACACTCTCGACTCTGATCTCCAGCATCTGCAGTCCTCACTTTCCCCCGATGGAGAATGATCGGTAATATTTTTGTCAAATTTACCCGTGGACCGGAGGGTGTTTTATCCTTCAACCTGCCATGCCAACAGAGGGGAAAGTGAGGACTGCAGATGCTGGAGATCAGAGTCAAGATCAGTGTGGTGCTGGAAAAGCGCAGCAGGTCAGGCAGCATCCGAGGAGCAGGAGAATCGATGTTTCGGGAATCCTGAAGAAGGGCTCATGCCCGAAACGTCGACTCTCCTGCTGCTTGGATGCTGCCTGACCTGCTGAGCTTTTCCAGCAACACATTTTCATGCCAACAGAGGTTACAGGGTGATTTTTCATTTATTCACTCATGGGATGTGAGCATCACTACCCACGCTGGCATTTGTTCCCCTCTCTAATTGCCCAGACGGCAGTAATGGGTCAACCATGTTGCTGTGGGTCTGGAGTCACATGTAGGCCAGACCAGGTAAGAAAGGCAGATTTTCTTCGCTAACAGACATTTGTGGATTAGATGGGATTTTATGACAATCACACGGTTAAGTGTTTCGGCTGGATTTTTCCAATCAAAGATCATTGTGTGTCTCGGTTGGATTTGAACCTATGTATCCAGAACCTGAGCTTGGGGCTCTGGTGATATTACAATGAACTTAGAACGTTACAGCGCCACACAGGCCCTTCAGCTCTCGATGTTGTGCCAACCTGTGAAATTAATCTGATGCCCATCTAACCCACACCGTTCCATTATTATCCATATGTATGTCCAATGCCAATTTAAATGCCCTTAACTTCAGCAAGTCTATTACTGTTGCGGGCAGGCCGTTCCATGCCCCTACTACACTCTGAGTAAAGAAACTACCCCTGATATCTGTCCTAAATCTATCATCTCTCAATTTAAAGCTATGTCCCCTCGTGTTAGCCTTCACCATCCAAGGAAAAGGGCTCTCACTGTCCACCCTATCTAACCCTCTGATTATCTTATACGTCTCGATTAAGTCACCTCTCAACCTTCTTCTCTCCAATGAAAACAGTCTCAGTTCCCTCAGCCTTTCCTCATAAGACCTTCCATCCATACCCAGTAAATCTCCTCTGAACCCTTTTCAAAGCTTCCACATCCTTCCTATAATGCGGTGACCAGAACTGTATGCAATACTCCAGGTGCAGTCTTACCAGTGTCTTGTACAGCTGAAGCATGACCTCATGGCTCCGAAATCCCCCTACCAATAAACGCCAACACGCCATATGCCTTTTTAACAATCCTATCAACTGGGTGGCATCTTTCAGGGATTTATGCACCTGGACACTGAGATCTCTCTGTTCATCTACACTACCAAGAATTTTACCATTAGCCTAGTACTCTGCATTCCTGTTATTTCTCCCGCAGTGAACTACCTGACACTTTTCCACATTAAACTCCATTTGCCACTTCTCAGCCCAGTTCTGCGTCTTATCTATGTCCCTCTGTAACCCACAACATCCTTCAGCACTATCCACAACTCTGCCTACCTTAGTGTCATCCGCAAATTTACTAACCCATCCTTCTCCAGATCATTTATAAAAATGACAAACAGCAGTGGCCCCAAAACAGATCCTTGTGGCACACCACTGGTAACTGAGCTCCAGGATGTACATCTCCCATCAACCACCACCCTCTGTCTTCTTTCAGCTCGCCAATTTCTGATCCAAACCGCTAACTCACCTTCAATCCCGAAACTCCGTATTTTGTACAATATCCTACCATGGGGAACCTTATCAAACACCTTACTGAATTCCATATTTACCACATCAACTGCTTTACCCTCATCCAGCTGTTTGTCACCTTCTCGAAAAACTCCATAAGCTTAGTGAGGGACAACCTACTCTTCACAAAACCGTGTTGACTATCCCTAACCAAATTATTCCTTTCCAGATGATTATAAATCATCTGCAAATTTACTAACCCATCCTCCTACGCCCACATCCAGATCATTTATAAAAATGACAAACAGCAGTGGCCCCAAAACAGATCCTTATGGCACACCAGTGGTAACTGAGCTCCAGGATGCACATTTCCCATCAATCAGTGTTGTAGTTGTATATAAACCTGTCCCCAGCTCTCGTATACCTGCGTTTCAGGATTGAAGGTGATTTAGCGGTTTGGATCAGAAATTGGCTAGCTGAAAGAAGACAGAGGGTGGTAGTTGATGGAAAATGTTCATCCTGGAGCTCAGTTACCAGTGGTGTGCCATCAGGATCTGTTTTGGGGCCACTGCTGTTTGGCATGTTTATAAATGATCTGGATGTGGGCATAGAAGGATGGGTTAGTAAGTTTGTGGATGACACTAAGGTAGTGGATAGGCTGAAGGATGTTGTGGGTTACGGAGGGACATAGATAAGATGTAGAGCTGGGCTGAGAAGTGGCAAATGGTGTTTAATGTGGAAAAGTGTGAGGTAGTTGACTTCTAAAGAAGTAACAGGAATGCAGAGTACTGGGCTAAGGAGTGAGGACAGGTCAGTAACTGGATATCACCGGGGTACAGCATTCTCCCCCTGGTGCCCTCTCCCTTCTGGTGTCCTCTGCAGCTCACCCCTCGAACCGGGATATCCATAATGTGCGCAGTTGAAAATAAGAACCAGTGCGTAATGTATAACTTAAGAATAAACAGCACAGCCAACACTGCCCTATATTCTGCATTCTCCTTTATCTATTACTGATTCTTACACCCAACCTGCACGTCTCAGGGTGTCTGGGTGGGGCTGCAAAACAGAGCAGTGAATCTCCAGTTGTCAGAGCACAAGCATGGAGAATTATAACTGATTATTGCTGTCCAGCGTGTGGGAGCTGAAGGAGTGTCGGGTTAAAAGTGAACGATGGACTTTCACATTTAGCATTTCCTAAAGTCAACAGTGCTCTTCCCTTGTGCCGTATAAAGATAATGTGAAATCTCTACCCATACTTGGAAATAAGCTTTTGTGGTATCCACTAATTTCCTCCTGCTCCCTTTCCAGTCTCGAAATTCCTCCGAGCACATGAAGCTGATTAAACAAAAAGGAAATTGTCAATCTCCTAACGGATTCTTTAACCATCCAGTAAAGACATGATTGGGAGGTGGGTTCGGTGGGGGCAGGGTGACCATCGCAATAAGTCCAGCCCCAGGATAATTCTTGCTTTGCACTGTCCAGGGGAAGATGTGTTGCTCCACGAATCCTTTCTCCCAGTTTGCTCACCTCAATTCCAGCAGCGCAATCCCACAGCACAGCGCAGCAGGAGGCCATTCCACCTGCTATCCCAGTTAGGGGAGAAGCAGCAGGACTGCTGACAGACCACAGGCCCCAAAAGGGGAAACTGTAGGCAGGCCGGTGTGCATGGGAATGGGCAGTAGGAAAGGCATTGCAGATGAAGGAAACAGGGGAGTCAGGGATGGGTGGGGTGGAGGAAGGGGGAGAGAGGGTAGAGGCCTCACCTCAGGATCACATGATGATGATGCCACAGATTCAGATAATGGAATAAGTGTCGCCAGAGCCAGTCAAAACTGCGTCTGAAAATACTCGAGTGTGTGTGTGTGAGAGAGAGAGAGTGGGTTTGTTTACGTCTGCGTATGTCTGTGTGAGAGTGCACCTGTGGTGGTGTATGTGTGCGAGAGTGGGTTTGTGTGTGTCTGTGTTAGAGAGAGAGAGAGAGAAAGTGTCTGTATGTGTGCGAGAGTGGGTTTGTGTATGATTGTATGTGTCTGTGTGAGAATGTACCTGTGTGTGTGTGTGTGTGAGAGAGAGAGAGAGTTTGAGTGTGCCAGTGTGTGTTTGAGTGTATGTATGCCTGTGTATGTGTGTGTATACCTGTGTGTGTATACCTCTGTGTTTATACCTGTGTATGTGTGTGTGCACCTCTGTGTTTATACCCGTGTATGTGTGTGTACACCTCTGTGTGTGTGTGTACATGTGTGTGTACCTGTGTGTGAGTTCACATGCGTGTGTGTGCCTGTTTGTCTATTGTAAGTGTTCGCGTGTGTGTGTGCACGTGCATGTATGTCTGTGAAAGTGCATGTTTGTCCGTGGATGTGCCTTTGTGTGCAAAAGTGTTTGTTTGTGAGATTAATTCTCTAAGATGTTTTTAAAGAATTTTACATTAGTCTAGGGCTCTGGGTTTCCTAGTCTGCCGACATTACCACCATCTCCATTGTATACAATTAAAAGTAAGGACCACTTACACAGGGAGTTGGCAGCACAGCTAACACTGCTGTGCATACACCACTCAGTTCCCCCCTTTATCTGTTTGGTGAATGAAAATCTTCCACTCGGGTTTTCCGAAAGTCTTTAATGTAACGTTCCTCACAGCAGGCTACCCTGAAAGACCTGATCTTCCAGAATCACAAGCAGTTGCTGTGATTTGCGCAAAAGTACAATCCTGCACATGCTGGAAATCTGAAGTAAAAACAGAAAATGCTGGAGAAACTCAGTGGACCGGGCAGCATCTTTACAGCAAGGAAGGTAGTCAACGATTTTGGAACCTCCTACATCTTGTGGTTTAGCTAAATGCATACAATGCTGTTTGGGTTGGAATTCCAGGATTTTGAGTTGGAGGAAGCTGAGCCCGTGCTAACATGTCCCAGGAGGAGCCTACGTCCTTGAACTCAGAGGGAGAGGGATGTAGTGACTGTAGCAAGGTCAGCCAGGTGGACCTCATAGAATCTGAGTTCCCTGTTTGGGGCTGTTAACCTGGTGCAATCAGGGAGCCCTGGCTGACGGGGATAAACAGGAGGGGATGAAGTTCTGTTCGCCCTGAGAACCAGCTCTGAGGGAACTGGGTCAGTGTCAAGGTCTCTCTGTGTGTAAATATAAGCTCCACATGTCAACAAATGCCCTTTCCACTCAGGCAGCCCCGTGGTAATGTCACTGGACTCATCATCCAAAAGCCTAGGACCGTAATCACGGGGATGTGGGTTCAAATCCCAGCGCAGTAACTGAGGGAGTTCAATCTGAACATCAAAAGCCAGGCTTGGGCCCTGTTGTCCCAAAGTGGTAGTGTCCATGCCCCTGGACCGTGAGGTCCAGGTTCAAGTCCCACTTGCTCCAGCGGTGTGGAAGTAACAGGTCATTTAGAAATTGGTAATTTTTTTTTAAATTGGGCATCTTGTGGTGCAGTGGTAGTGTCCCTAGCCCTGGACCGGGAGGCCTCTGTGGAGCTATTTCACTGAGTAGTTGAGGGTGTGAGCAGAGCAGGTGGGTCTTGAACACAGGCATTCCTGGCTCAGAGGCAGGGACATCACCACTGCACCACAAGCCGACATTATAGGAGTAGAGGTAAACCCTCTTGATACCTATCACCTGATTACCATTAAAACAGCCAATGAATGTAGAATTAACCATGAATGTCACTCTGATCCACTGGTTTTTCTTGGAAACTAAGAGTTTCTGGAGTGCTGCTCGTGCTGCACTCTCCCAGGCAAACACACACTCCTGGCTTGTGTCTCATCGATTGTGCATGGGAGGAAGGGGGGTGAATTACATGCCATGGAGTTCCCAGCCTCTGAACCTTCTCTGCAATAACTGTATTTGGTTGAATGCGGCTGAACCTTAGCAAACATTGATAGGTTGTGGAGAATGGGTGCCCTGGAGTGACTTCCTGAAGCAGGAAGCTGCCTGTTGGATACAGCATCGCCATCTTCAGGTAACACTGGGAACTGCTCGGTCAGGATACCAAACTGGGACTCCGAAGAGAGGTCATCCCTGGGCAACCAAGCAGGAGGCCTTTGGCCCATCAGGTTTGTGCTGGCTCTTTCAGAGAGCCATGTGGTGAGTACCGATCCCCCCTTCTTTCCACACAACTTTTTATCCGTTCAGTATTTATCCCCATTCCTTTGGAGCGCAAGCATGGAGTCTGTTTCCACTGCCCTGTCAGCTCAACACATGGTTTTTCTTCAGTCAATTTATATCTGTGCCCCTGGATCTTTGAGCTTTCAGCCACTAATAACACATCCTCTTTAGTGAGTCCATCTAAATTCTTCTAACAAATGCCCTTTCCACTCAGGTAGCCCTGTGGTAATGTCACTAGACTCATCGTTCAAAGGCCTAGGATCATAATCATAAGGATGTCAGTTCAAATCCCAGTGCAGTAACTGAGGGAGGTCAATTCTGATTATGGAACGCCAGGCTCGGGCCCTCTTGTGACTCAGGGGTAGCATCCATGCTCCTGGACCATGAGGCCCAAGTCAGGTAATCCTAAACTTACCGTATTTTATGTGTGTTTGCAATATCGGCCATATTTTGGTTCCTGCAAATCCTGTTATCTCCTGCACACTCCTGGAGTGCGATACCAGACCACACATGAACAACCCATCCCGGAATACTCCTGAGGCCTACCTCTCAGGTTCATGCCATGGACCTGTGCTGAGCATACTCAGGGTTTCTCCAACAAACCTTTGTGGACCCCAGGCTAGCGTTGGATGTCGTACCTCTACAAGGGCAAGACCAATGTTGTCAGATCACGCAGAAACTGGAACCTGAGCATGGAGGATTCCAGAAACAGTTCTGCTTAAGCCTCTCTCGTATCTAGCTCGCGTGACTATCGTCAGGTCTTAGTTTTCACTGCTCTGATTGCAAAACTCTCCTGGATCAAGAGGGTGCAAAGATCAATAGCAGAGGTTTTGAGGCGGGGGGGGAGGAGCGTGGCGGTTGGGGGTGGTGGGGAAGGAGTTGGGGGGTGAATGTTGTATCCTGCTGCTCTCCTGCTGGATGTTGAGTGTGTTTATACTGAGTAACACCAAGATCAGGTATATTCAGGTAACAGTCAAGATTAGAGCGGCCCTGGAAAAGCACGGCAGGATTCCTGATGACGGGCCTTTTGCCTGAAACGTCGATTTTCCTGCTCCTCGGATGCTGCCAGATCTGCTGTGCTTTTCCAGCACCACTCTAATCTTGACTCTGATCTCCAGCATCTGCAGTACCCACTTTCGCTTATCCAGGTAACAGCTCAGTTAAAAAGCCAGACATCACTCTCTGTTCACTTGTAACCAATTGAAGTTCTCCAGAGCTATGTCCGTCCGCGAGAGTTATAGGAGAGAGAGAAGGTTTATCATTTTATCAAAGTTGGAATAATGCTGGACTTACTTGTCAGCTAAGTTAACATTTCAAGCAGATGCACTAAGCAGTAATTCAGGATTTTTATCTCTCTCCCTGTTGCTAGATTTGCAGCATTTGCAGCTTAACCCTCAGATCTCTGTCCAATGTGGTGCATTGTTCACTGATAATTGACAGAGCCCAAGGCTTGTTCTGGAGACAGCGATTCATGTGGTCCCTCCAGCAGACACTGCATTCTTTATCAGGACTTGCGGTGGTGTCTATCAGAATGTTATAGTGGGGGTGGGAGGCAATTTAAAACCCACAATCCACACCGCAAGTCAGGAAATCCTAAAAATACTGTATTTTATGTGTGTGTGCAATATGTGAGTCGGCCATTTTTTGGTCCCTGCAAGTCCTGTTATCTCCTGCATGCCCCTGGAGTAATACCAGACCACACATGAACAACCCATCTATTCTCACACACAGGAGCAACCTTTATTCCTCCCGGCACTCCCCACATCTGGTGCATCGTGTAAATGCAGTACAATTTGACAGAGATAGTGACAGGTCCCCAGAGCCCAGGTTTCCATGCTAAAACTGTGGGTGGCTTGTTTGAATCATATGTGATAAATCAGTTCTTAATTATCTGCTTGGTCAAGTACAATTAGAGCTGTACAATTGTGCTGTCATTATCTGTTTCACATCCGTACGAATACTGCCCAACCTCTCAACTGATGCGATCAATTTTTTTTTTATTTCTTAAGCTCTTTATGATTGTTTGCTCAATCACAATCTTGGGTTCAGCATCCACATTTTCATCTTTCGCCATCAACTCTTCAATCAGTGCGGAGAGTGTGTTGCTGGAAAAGCACAGCAGGTCAGGCAGCATCCGCAGAACAGGAGAGTCGACGTTTTGGGCATAAGCCCCTCATCATTCCTGACTCTGATCTCCAGCATCTGCGGTCCGTCCTCATTTTCTCCCCTTCAATCACTGACTCGAGGTCTAAAAGGCTGAGCAAAGTACAATACTGAGCGTGTGAACCTAATGAGGGACGCTTAGGAAACATTATTTGTTAATATTGGAAAATTCCTGGAAAAGAACGCACAGATATATCTTGACCATTCTGAGGGCTTTGCACTGTTATTGAGCCAATGTGGGTTCGATTTTTGTTCATAGCTGTAATGTGAACTACATGCACCTTGGTCTGTTGCTCCAGTTCCTACACACCGTTAAAATTGTAGCCAGGCTTGCGTCAAGTCTAACCTTCACTCATCTAGGCTAACATTTCAGCATTGTTGTTTTTTGTGACCACAGTTACCTAGCCGAACGTTTGCAAACAATGTTCAGGTAAGAAGCAGCAGGTTAGATGTGATACATTAGGCAAAGAAAATTAGAGATAAAATGGTTTATCTCTGATGTCTTGCTAATCATTGGGGATAATCATTGGTAGCAATGGTTGGTTGTTCATCCCGTAGTCTGATATCCAGGAATTCCTGGTGTTCCCTAAAGGAACCGGTGGCTCATTCTCCAGTCACTGAGGATGTTCAACGTCACTCATGGGAGTGTGGGTGTCACTGGCTGGGCCAGCATATATTGCCCAGAGTCAACCCAATTAGCTGTGGGTCACATGTAGGCCAGACCAGGTCAGGGTGACAGGTCTGCTTCCCCGTGGAGGGCATTAGGGAACTTACCCTGCAGTGGTCGGTGATTCCAGGGGCAGGTTCACCACTCCATGGTGCAGTGTCAATATCTGCCTGCTCAGGGTGACACACCAAAACCATCAGCCTTTGCTGCTTAGTGAACCAGAGGCAGACAGATCGCAAAGCTTTAGGGGGTCAGCAAGGGTTGCTGACTCTGTGCCAGCATTAAGTCTGGAGAGGACATGACAGTTGAGCAGAAAAGGCCTGCATTTTTCTAGCACCTCTGGGGCAGCATGGTGGCTCAGTGGTTAGCACTGCTGCCTCAGGGTTCCAGGTTCGATCCCAGCCTCGGGTGACTGTCTGTGAGGAGTTTGTACGTTCTCCCCGTGTCTGCCTCCCACAATCACAAAGATGTGCAGGTCAGGTGGATTGGACGTGCTAAATTGCCCGTAGTGTTAGGTGCATTCGCCAGATGGAAATAGATCTGGGTGTGGACTGGTTGGGCCAAAGGGCCTGTTTCCACACTGTAGGGAACCGAATCTAATCCAATCTCTTACCACTTGGGGATTTGGCTTGGAAGCGAATCAAACACTTAGTGTCACCTTTGAGCCAGAGGAACCACGCTGGCTAATGTGTACACAGCAAGATCCCATAGACGGTGATGCAACAAGGGCTCATCGTCCAAACGTTCTGACAGCTCTGCGTCCTGAAATCTTTTACATGTCATCCATGGGGGCACAGGTGTCGCTGGCTGGGTCTAGCATTCATTCCCAATCCCTAGTTGCCCTGGTGAATGTGGCGGTGAGCTCCCATCCTGACCCACTGCAGTATGGGTCCACCCACAATTCCAGGAGGGAGGGAATTCCAACGACACTGAAGGAACGGCGAGATATTCCCAAGTCAAGCAGCTCGAAGGGGGACCAGCAGTTTATCTGCTGCCCTTGTCCTCCTAGACTATAAAGGCCAAGGGTTTGGAAGGTGCTGTCTGAGGAACCCTGGTGAGTCGCTGCAGTTTTTTTTGGAGATGGTACCCACTGCTGTGACTGTGCGCTGACGGTGATGGAGTGAACGTGTCAGGTGGCCAATGGTGTGCCCATCAAGTTGGTGTGGAACATCTTACATTAGTAACCATGTGAGCCAATTCTGGGGTAGACCCTGAACTCCCACAAGGGCCATGCAACGTAACTAGCTACTAAATAATACGTCATAAACTTGTTTCCTGTTTCATCAAAACTGAACCTCTCGTCTGCCAAAGGTGTTTGCACCCTTCACCACGTGGCATTAGTAACATAGCGTTAGTAACATCACCATATGACATTAGTAACGTGGCATTAGTAACATGGCATTAGTAACATCACCACGTGGCATTAGTAACATGGACTGGGACTAACAAGGTTTGGTGACAGTGTAAGTACCCAACATTCCAGATGGTACCAGCAGAAATCAAAGAGCACTAATTGAGGTGAATACTGTTACTGAGAGGACTACTCCAACCTTTCACCAAAGTATTCTTTACTTGGGTGACAGACAAAAAGCAGGGAGTGTCACTCCGACTTTAATTAAGCAAAGCCATCTTTATTTAACCCTTTAGGGACTCATTCTCAAAACAAAACATACATTCAGTGCAACGTTTACTTCCTGCTTCATCTGACTTAACCTTAACCCACTTTATTGAACGTCACCTTACCTTAACATAGAACATTACAGCCTCAGTTCTGCTGGAAGTGGAGAATGAAGAACCAAGAAGGAATACTGCTGCTGTTTCTCTGCTACAAATTAGGAACAAAAGTCAAGGCTGCAAGATCCCCTGCAGGAATGATCCCATGTGGTGCAAATATTGTCCCCTTTCTGCTGATAGAGTAAAAAAATTACAGAGCGTATGTTACACGTACACCTTTCAAGAGCCTCTATTGTACAGGCGGAGCGATACTTTTTGAAGGTGATTCAGGAAGACCAGCAACCAATAGGCACACAGGAAGATGCTGCAGCAGTCTTCAACTAAATGGCTGGATGTTCTGTCCGTTTGTAGATGTTTGCCGAAGGGGCATATGTTGAGCAGAACAGCAGGGGCGATTCCCGCTGATCTCCCAACGAGGCTCCGGGATCTTTCAGGCAGTTTGATGTCCCAGCTGGAAGGGACGGTGCAGCACTCCTGCTGCGCCAACCTAGAGTGAGACCTTTGTAGGAGAAAGTGAGGACTGCAGATGCTGGAGATCAGAGCTGAAAAATGTGTTGCTGGAAAAGCGCAGCAGGTCAGGCAGCATCCAAGGAGCAGGAGAATCGACGTTTCGGGCATAAGCCTTCTCCTGAAGAAGAGCTCATGCCCGAAACGTTGATTCTCCTGCTCTTTGGATGCTGCCTGACCTGCTGAGATTTTTGTAGCCTGGCTTTGGAATCAGAGGCAGGGACACTGTCAACTCAAATCCACAGCCAGAGGACAAGTTGTAGTAAAGGGCTTTCTCACTGGTGAAGGATATTTAGGAAAATACTATCCATTGTTTTGGCACTGCAAGCCATAGTCGTCAGATGTGATCAGCTGATTCAATGCAGATTGCCAGTTGAAGCCATGTTACACATTTCACTTTAGATTCCATTACTTTCCCTACAGTGTGGAAACAGGCCCTTCAGCCCAACAAGTCCACACCGACCCTCCAAAGAGCAATCCACCCAGACCCATTCTCCTACGTCTACCCCTGACTAATCCACCTAACACTGCGGGCAATTTAGCACGGCCAATTCACCTGCCCTGCACATCTTTGGACAGTGGGAGGAAACCCACGCAGACACGGGGAGAAATAGACAGCTGCCCGAGGCTGGAATTGAACCCGGGTCCCTGGCGCTGTGAGGCGGCAGTGCTAACCACTGTGCCACCGTGCCATCCAGTTTCAAAATGCAGCAGGCAACGCACTCGTCCATTTGACTTGCTCCCACACCTTTTCAGTGGCAGTGCCCCAAGGTTCACTCAGTAGCCCCTGGGTACGGAGGGACTCTCTTGTGAGGAGAGGTGGGAGTAGGTTAAATTAGACCTGCACCCGCTGGGGTTCAGAGGAAGGAGGAAGGTGACGTGATTGAAATTTGCAAGATCCTTCGGGGATTTGACAGGGGAGATGCGGAGAGGTTGTTTCCCCTTGTGGGAAAGTCTGAGGCCAGAGGGCGTTAAATCAGAATTAGGGGTGCCCATTTGAGACAGGGATGAGGAGGAATCTTTTTCTCTCAGAGTAGAATTCTTTACTGCAGAGGGTGGTTGGGGCTGGGTCGTCAAGGCTGAGGTAGACAGATTAATAATCAGCGATGGAGGCAGAGATTATTATAAAAGGAAATTGGAGTTGAGGATTACCAGATCCACCAAGACTACACTGAATGGTGGAGAACTCTCAATGGTCTTACTCACAGAATTTTTAAAAAGTGCACTGGTAAAGGGGAGAGAAATAAAAGTGATTTGTATTTAGGTTGAGCTTGTTTTGGCTCCAGGACGTCTTGACACAATTTAAACCAAGGATGGACTTGTACTTTATTCCCGAAGTGCTGCATTGGGTAAGGCAGAACTGTCAAATAGAGTAAGCATTGGTTTGGGGAATGGGACAAAGTGGACATCTCGCACAGGTTCAATGGACTAAATGGCCTCCTTTTTTCCGAATCAGAGAATCCCCACAGTGTGGAAACAGGCCCTTCGACCCAACTAGTCCACACTGACCCTCCAAAGGATAGCCCACCCGAACCCATTCCCTTACTCTATTACTGTCCATTTCCCCCTCACCTGCACATCCCTGAACACTATGGGTAATTTAGCATGGCCAATCCACCCTAACCTACACATCCCTGAACATTATGGGTAATTTAGCATGGCCAATCCACCCTAACCTACACATCCCTGAACATTATGGGTAATTTAGCATGGCCAATCCACCCTAACCTACACATCCCTGAACATTATGGGTAATTTAGCATGGCCAATCCACCCTAACCTATACATCCCTGAACACTATGGGTAATTTAGCATGGCCAATCCACCCTAACCTACACATCCCTGAACATTATGGGTAATTTAGCATGGCCAATCCACCCTAACCTACACATCCCTGAACATTATGGGTAATTTAGCATGGCCAATCCACCCTAACCTACACATCCCTGAACATTATGGGTAATTTAGCATGGCCAATCCACCCTAACCTATACATCCCTGAACACTATGGGTAATTTAGCATGGCCAATCCACCCTAACCTACACATCCCTGAACACTATGGGGTAATTTAGCATGGCCAATCCACCCTAACATATACATCCCTGAACACTATGGGTAATTTAGCATGGCCAATCCACCCTAACCTACACATCCCTGAACACTATGGGGTAATTTAGCATGGCCAATCCACCCTAACATATACATCCCTGAACACTATGGGTAATTTAGCATAGCCAATCCACCCTAACCTACACATCCCTGAACACTATGGGGCAATTTAGCATGGCCGATCCACCCTAACCTATACATCCCTGAACACTATGGGGTAATTTAGCATGGCCAATCCACCCTAACCTATACATCCCTGAACACTATGGGTAATTTAGCATGGCCAATCCGCCCTAACCTACACATCCCTGAACACTATGGGTAATTTAGCATGGCCGATCCACCCTAACCTGCACACTATGGATAATTTAGTATGGCCAATCCACTTACCCTGCATATATTTTGGACTGTGGGAGGAAACCGGAGCAAACCCAGCAGACACGGGGAGAACGTGCAAACTCCACACAGACAGTTACCGGGGTCTGGAATCGAACCCGGGTCCCTGGCATTGTGAGGCAGCAGTGCTAACCACTGAGTCACTGTCCCACACCTTGTTGTGCTGTAAAACACTAGGCATCTATGTGAAGCTGACAAACAATAGCAGAGTGGCTGATAATCCGCCGACAAAATGGTTCCAACAGATTATTCTGCTTTATTTACCTCAGTCCAGAGTCAGCTGCTAAATGTGAATGGTTGTTCAGCAATAGCTTTAAGATGTCACTAGCAACTGTAACAGATTCAGAGCAGTTAATCTACCTTCACTTGTACATGCTTCTTCAACTGTCCTCAGTTCACTGGCACGGAGACATCCTTTTACAGGTCTCCATCAGTACAGCAGAGACAATCCACGCCCCTCGGGACTTGAAAGTGATAGTATGCACAGAGAATGGCCGTCAGCGTCCACACACACCCTGCGAGCAGTTTGCAAAATAATTATGGGTCCAAAGATGTGCAGGTTAGGTGGATTGACCCTGCTAGATTGGCCGTAGTGTCTCGAGATGTCTGGGTCTGCCACGTTAAAAACCCCACATGTGGGATTAGGGGATGGGCTGAGGGGAGAGTGAGGGTGGTGAGTCTGGGTGGGATGCTCTTTGGAGGGTCAGCTGAATGGCCCTCTTTCTGCACTGTAGGGATTCTGTGATTCTATAAAAGTCAGCTATAAATATAATCACAAACACAGGAAGTGCCCCGGGGAAACTCAGCAGGTCTGGTAATACCCGTGGAAGCAGAAAGCAGGGTTAGCGTTTCATGTCCCAGGAGGGATGTCCTTTTCGAATCAAAATGGCCATGTTGGAATAAGTCCACAGAAGCTGTCACTCTCTACTTACACACGAGTAATCCTTGACGTTAGTACTGCCTCATTCAGAGTCAGGTACCAGACTGTCAGGATCTCTGACCCTCCTGTTTATTTTAATTTTATTAAACAGTACAGTTTACAAACAGTTAACATTAACAGCTGTATACAGAAAGAGAGCAATTTTACAAGGGAGGGGAAACCAGAAAATGTAAAGGATTTTCCGATTGTTGCTAGGCACCTTAACCAAGCCGTGGATGGTCAGATTAGTCAGACTCAGTGCGCTGCTGTCTAAACGTTACCTATTCACCACCAACAATGAGGAGCTCTGAGTATTGGCCAGGAATTACTTAGGAGTGAAGGTCCTCTCCCTTCGCCTTACCCCCTGCACACACACACACACACACACACACACACCCCACCCCACACCCAGCTTCCAACCCGTCACCGACAGCCATTTCATGACCATTCAGTAATGAAGGGTAAATGTCTTCAGTTGGAGAGTGTGTCATCCTGTAGATCAAGTAGAAACATAGGCACAGACACACACACATACATACAGAGACTTATAGAAACATAGAAACAGACACACACACAGACATATAGAAACATAGGCACAGGCACACGCACACACAGATATACAGAAACATGGGCGCAGACACACATACGCACACAGAGACATATAGAAATACAGGCACAGACACACACACAGACATATAGAAACATAGGCACAGACACACACACACAGAAATACAGAAACATAGGCGCAGACACACACACGCACACACAGACATATAGAAATACAGGCACAGACACACACGCAGACATATAGAAACATAGGCACAGACACACACATACGCCAGAAATATAGAAACACAGACACATACACACAGACATATAAAAACATAGACACAGACACATACACACATACACACATAGACATATAGAAACATAGGCACAGACACACATGCATACAGAGACATATAGAAATACAGGCACAGACACAAACACACACAGATATATAGAAACATAGGCACAGACACACACACACACGCATTGAGACACAGAGACATATAGAAACACAGCCACAGACACATGCACACACAGGCATATAAAAACATAGGTACAGACACACACAGAGATATATAGAAACACAGGCACAGGCACACACAGAGATATATAGAAACATAGGCACAGACACACACACACAGACATATAGAAACATAGGGACAGATACATACACACACACAGACATATAGAAACATAGGCAAACACACAAACACACACCGACATATAGAAACATAGGTACAGACACGCACATGCACATAGAAACACAGAGACATATAGAAACACAGTCACAGATACACACACACGCAGTGACATATAGAAACATAGGCACAGACACACACATAGACATATAGAAACATAGGCACAGAGCCGCACACACACAGACATATAGAAACATAGGCACAGACACACACACAGAGACATATAGAAACATAGGCACAGACACACAAACACACACACAGACATATAGAGACATAGGCACAGACACACACACACACAGAGGCATATAGAAACATAGGCACAGACACACACACACACACACACACAAACATAGGCACAGACACACACACGCAGACATATAGAAACATAGGGACAGATACATACACACACAGAGACATATAGAAACATAGGCAAACACACAAACACACACCGACATATAGAAACATAGGTACAGACACGCACATGCACATAGAAACACAGAGACATATAGAAACACAGTCACAGATACACACACATGCAGTGACATATAGAAACATAGGCACAGACACACACACAGACATATAGAAACATAGGCACAGAGCCGCACACACACAGACATATAGAAACATAGGCACAGACACACACACAGAGACATATAGAAACATAGGCACAGACACACAAACACACACACAGACATATAGAGACATAGGCACAGACACACACACACACAGAGGCATATAGAAACATAGGCACAGACACACACACACACACACACACACACACAAACATAGGCACAGACACACACACGCAGAGACATATAGAAACATAGGCACCGACACACAGACACACACACAGACATATGGAAACATAGGCACAGACACACATACACACACACAGACATATAGAGACATAGGCACAGACATACACACCGACATAGAGAAACATAGGCACAGACACAAGCACACACATAGAGACACAGAGATATATCGAAACATAGGCACAGACACACACTCACAAACGTATAGAAACGCAGGCACAGACATACACACACAGACATATAGTAGCATAGGCACAGACACGCATACACACAGACATATAGAAACATAGGCACAGACACGCACACGCAGACATATAGAAACATAGGCACAGACATACACTCAGACATATAGAAGCTTAGGCACAGACACATGCACACAGAGGCATATAGAAACATAGGCACAGACACACATACACACAGACATATAGAAACTTAGGCACAGACACGCGCACACACACAGACATATAGAAACATAGGCACAGACACACACACAGCAGAGCAGGTAAGGACTGTTTGGCAGTGGCTGCGTTTAGGCTCGGTGACGTTGTATAACTGTTTAAATTTGAAAGTTTTTTTTAAAAAGCGCAGAGCAGACCCGGAAGCTGGTGTAGCGCAAGCTTACCTGGGTAGGTTTGTTCCCCTATAAAAGCGCGCAGGAGAGGAACCCGAGGCACTACAGGGGTAGTGTCTCCCACCCGCCCTCCTCCTCTAACCTACCGTTGTGGTAAGCAGGTAAGTGCTGCATTTTGCTTATTCTAGTGTTTAGACCTAGTTTTTTGTAAGGGTTACCTTTAGAGGGATGGCAGTGAAGGCAGTGCAATGTTCCTCTTGCAACATATTTGAGGTGCGGGATGCCATGGTCGTCCCTGCTGATTACACTTGCAGGAAGTGCACCCATCTCCAGCTCCTCCAAGACCGTGTTAGGGAACTGGAGCTGGAGTTGGATGAACTTAGGATCATTCGGGAGGCAGAGGGGGTCATAGATCGGAGCTTTAGGGAAGTAGTAACTCCAAAGATTGCAGACGGATGGGTGACAGTGAGGGGGACTGGGAGGAAGCAGCCAGTGCTGAGACCCCCTGCGGCCGTTCCCCTCAAGAACAAGTATACCGTTTTGGATACTTGTGGGCGGGACGACTTACCAGGGGTAAGCAATGGTGTTCAGGTCTCTGGCACGGAGCCTATCCCCGTTGCTCAGAAGGGAAGGGTGGAGAAGAGCAGAGCAATAGTTATTGGAGACTCGATAGCTCGGGGCACAGATAGGCGGTTTTGTGGGGGTGAGAGAGACTCATGTTTGGTATGTTGCCTCCCAGGTGCAAGGGTACGTGATGTCTCTGATCGTGTTTTCCGGGTCCTTAAGGGGGAGGGGGAGCAGCCCGAAGTCGTGGTCCACATTGGCACTGACAACATAGGTAGGAAGAGGGCTGAGGATGTTAGGCAGGCTTTCAGGGAGCTAGGTTGGAAGCTCAGCGTTAGAACAAACAGAGTTGTTGTCTCTGGTTTGTACCCGTGCCACGTGATAGAGAGTCGAGGAATAGGGAGAGAGAGCAGTTAAATGTGTGGCTACAGGGATGGTGCAGGAGGGAGGGATTCCAGTTTCTGAGTAACTGGGGTTCTTTCTGGGGAAGGTGGGACCTCTATAAACAGGATGGTCTACACCTGAACCTGAGGGGCACCAGTATCCTTTGGAGGAGGTTTGCTAGTGCTCTTTCGGGGAGTTTAAACTAACTGTACAGGGGCATGGGAACCTGGACTGTAGCTTTAGGGTGCAGGACCTGGAGTGTAGGGAGGTTAGGAACATGGCATCAATCTCGAAGGAGGGTGCCTGTAAACAGGAAAGTGGCTTGAAGTGTGTACACTTCAATGCAAGAAATATACGAAATAAGGTAGGTGAACTTGCAGCGTGGGTTGGTACCTAGGATTTTGATGTTGTGGCTATTACGGAGACTTGGGTAGAACAGGGACAGGATTGGCTGTTGCAGGTTCCTGGGTTTAAATGTTTTAGTAGGGTCAGAGGTGGGGCTGAAAGAGGGGTAGGTGTGGCATTGCTTGTCAAAGATTGTATTACAGCGATGGAAAGGGCGATGGATGAAGACTCGCCATCTGAGGTAGTTTGGGCTGAGGTTAGAAATAGGAAAGGTGAAGTCACCCTGTTAGGAGTTTTCTACAGGCCTAATAGTCCTAGAGACGTAGAAGAAAGGATTGCGAGGATGATTCAGGAGAAGAGTGAAAGTAGCAGGGTGGTTGTTATGGGGACTTTAACTTTCCAGATATTGACTGGGAAAGCTATAGCTCGAGTACGTTAGATGGGTCGGTGTTTGTCCAATGTGTGCAGGAGAGTTTCCTGACACAATATGTAGACAGGCCAACAAGAGGTGAGGCTATACTGGATTTGGTTCTGGGTAACGAACCAGGCCAGGTGTTAGGATTGGAGGTAGGTGAGCACTTTGGGGACAGTGACCACAACTCGGTGACTTTTACTCTAGTGATGGAGAGGGATAAGTGTGCACTACAGGGCAAGAGTTATAGCTGGGGGCAGGGAAATTATGATGCGGTGAGGCATAACTTAGGATGCGTGGCTTGGAAAAGTAGGCTTCAAGGGAAGGGTGCAATCGATATGTGGAGCTTGTTCAAGGAGCAACTATTGAGTGTCCTTGATAAGTATGTACCTGTCAGGCAGGGAGGAAAGGGTCGTGTGAGGGAGCTGTGGTTTAATAAGGAATTGGAATCCCTTGTTAAAGGGAAGAGGGCGGCCTATGTAAAGATGAGGCGTGAAGGTTCGATTGGGGCGATTGAGAGTTATAAGGTAGCCAGGAAGGATCTAAAGAGAGAGCTAAGAGCAGCAAGGAGGGGACATGAAAAGTCCTTGGTTGGTATGATTAGGGAAAACCCAAAGGCTTTCTATAGATATGTCAGGAATAAAAGGATGACGAGGGTAGGAATAGGTCCAGTCAAGGATAGTAGTGGGAAGTTGCGTGTGGAGGCTGAAGAGATTGGGGAGACACTGAATGAATACTTTTCATCAGTATTCACTCAGGAACAGGACATTGTTGCTGATGTGAATATCGAGTCACAATTAATTAGAATGGATGGCTTTGAGATATGTAGGGAAGAGGTCTTGGAAATTCTGGAAAGAGTGAAAATAGATAAGTCCCCTGGGCCTGATGGCATTTATCCTAGGATTCTCTGGGAAGCAAGGGAGGAGATTGCAGAGCCATTGGCCTTGATTTTTATGTCCTCGTTGTCTACAGGAATAGTGCCAGAAGACTGGAGGATAGCAAATGTGGTTCCCTTGTTCAAGAAGGGGAGTAGGGATAACCCTAGTAACTATCGGCCAGTGAGTCTCATTTCTGTTGTGGGCAAAGTCTTAGAGAGAATTGTAAGGGATAGGATTTATGAACATCTGGATAGGAATAATGTGATCAAGGATAGTCAGCGTGGTTTTGTGAAGGGCAGGTCGTGCCTCACAAACTTTATTGAATTATTTGACTAAAGAGGTGGACGAGGGTAAAGCAGTAGATGTGCTGTATATGGATTTCAGTAAGGCGTTTGATAAGATTCCCCATGGTAGGCTACTGCAAAAAATACGGAGGTATGGCATTGAGGGGGAGTTGGAGGTTTGGATTAGGAATTGGCTGGCTGGAAGAAGACAGAGGGTAGTAGTTGATGGTAAAGTTTGATCTTGGAGTGCAGTTACGAGCGGTGTTCCGCAAGGATCTGTTTTGGGACCATTGCTGTTTGTCATTTTTATAAATCACCTGGAGGAGGGGCTAGAAGGTTGGGTAAGCAAGTTTGCGGATGATACGAAAGTTGGTGGAGTTGTTGACAGTGAGGAAGGATGTGGCAGGTTACAGCGGGATATAGATAAGCTGCAGAGCTGGGCAGAAAGGTGGCAAATGGAGTTCAATGTAGCTAAGTGTGAAGTGGTTCACTTTGGTAAGATTAACAAAAAGATGGGGTACTGGGCTAATGGTCAGATACTTGGTAGTGTGGATGAGCAGAGGGATCTTAGTGTCCATGTACACAGATCTCTGAAAGTTGCCACCCAGGTAAATAGTGCTGTGAAGAAGGCATATGGCGTACTGGCTTTTATTGGTAGAGGAATTGAGTTCCGGAGTCCTGAGGTCATGTTGCAGTTGTATAAGTCTCTGGTGCGGCCGCATCTGGAGTATTGTGTGCAGTTTTGGTCGCCATACTATAGGAAGGATTAGATTACTTACAGTGTGGAAACAGGCCCTTCGGCCCAACAAGTCCACACTGACCCGCCGAAGCGTAACCCACCCTACCCCTACATTTACCCCTTACCTAATACTACGGGCAATTTTAGCTTGGCCAATTCACCTGACCCGCACATCTTTGGACTGTGGGAGGAAACCGGAGCACCCGGAGGAAACCCACGAGACACGGGGAGAACGTGCAAACTCCACACAGTCAGTCGCCTGAGTCAGGAATTGAACCCGGGTCTCAGGCGCTGTGAGGCAGCAGTGCTAACCACTGTGCCACCGTGCCGCCCTCCAAGGATGTGGAGGCACTGGAACGGGTGCAGTGGAGGTTTACCAGGATATTGCCTGGTATGGTAGGAAGATCGTATGAGGAAAGGCTGAGACACTTGGGGCTGTTTTCATTGGAGAAAAGAAGGTTTAGGGGTGACTGGATAGAGGTGCACAAGATGATTAGGGGTTTAGATAGGGTTGACCATGAGAACCTTTTTCCATGTATGGAGTCAGATATTACGAGGGGGCATAGCTTTAAATTAAGGGGTGGTAGGTATAGGACTGATGTTAGGGGTAGATTCTTTACTCAGCGAGTCGTGAGTTCATGGAATGCCCTGCCAGTAGCAGTGGTGGACTCTCCCTCTTTATGAGCATTTAAACGGGCATTAGATAGACATATGGAGGATAGTGGGCTAGTGTAGGTTAGGTGGGCTTGGATCGGCGCAACATCAAGGGCCATAGGGCCTGTACTGCGCTGTATTTTTCTATGTTCTATGTTCTACACAGACATATAGAAATATAGGCACAGACACACACAGAGACATATCGAAACATAGGTACAGACACACACACACACACACACACACACACACACAGACATATAGAAGCAAAGGCACAGACACGCACAGACATATAGAAACAAACGCACTGAAACACACACACACACAGACATATAGAAACATAGGCATGGACACAAACACACACATAGAGGCACAGAGACATGTACAAACATAGGCACAGACACACACACACAGACATATAGAAACATAGCCACAGACACACACACAGACATATAGAAACATAGGCACAGACACAAACACACACATACACACAGACGTATAGAAACATACGCACAGACTCACATGCACACAAAACATATAGAAACATAAGCACAGACATATAAAAACATAGGCACAGACACACATGCACATAGACACATAGAAACATAGGCACAGACACACACAGAGACATATAGAGACATAGGCGCAGACACACACACGCAGAGACATATACAAACATAGGCACAGACACACACACACACACACAGACACACATATAGAAACATAGGTACAGACATACGCACGCAGAGACATATAGAAACACAGGCACAGACACAAGCACACACATAGAGACACAAAGACATATCGAAACATAGGCACAGGCACACACACTCATAGATGTATAGAAACGCAGGCACAGACACACAGGCAGACACATATAGAAACATAGGCACAGGCATGCACACACAGACATATAGAAACATAGGCACAGGCACACACACTCAGACATATAGAAGCTTAGGCACAGACACACGCACACAGAGACATATAGAAACATAGGTACAGACACACATACACACAGACCTATAGAAACATAGGCACAGACACAAACACACACATAGAGACACAGAGACATATAGAAACTTAGGCACAGCCCGACACACAAACACACACACACACACATAGAAACACAGACACACGTGTGCAGAGACATATAGAAACATAGGCACAGACACACACACACGCAGACATATAGAAACATAGGCACAGGCACAAACACACACAGACATATACCAACAATGGCATAGACACACACAGATATATAGAAATATAGGCACAGACACACATAGAGACATATAGAAACATAGGCACAGACACACACACATACAGAGACATATAGAAGCATATGCACAGACATATAGAAACATAGGCACTGAAACACACACACACAGACATGTAGAAACATAGGCATGGACACAAACACACACACAGAGGCATAGAGACATATACAAACATAGGCACAGACACACACACACAGACATATAGAAACATAGCCACAGACACACACACAGACATATAGAAACATAGGCACAGACACAAACACACACATACACACAGACGTATAGAAACATACGCACAGACACACATGCGCACAAAACATATAGAAACATAAGCACAGACACGCACACAGACATATAGAAACATAGGCACAGAAACACACACAGACATATAGAAACATAGGCACAGACACACGTGCACACAGACACATAGAAACATAGGCACAGACACACACACAGACATAGGCGCAGACACACACGCAGAGACATATACAAACATAGGCACAGACACACACACACACACACACACACACACACACATAGAAACATAGGTACAGACATACGCACGCGAGACATATAGAAACATAGGCACAGGCACACACACAGACATATAGAAACATAGGCACAGACACAAGCACACACATAGAGACACAAAGACATATCGAAACATAGTCACAGGCACACACACTCATAGATGTATAGAAACGCAGGCACAGACACACACGCAGACACATATAGAAACATAGGCACAGGCACGCACACACAGACATATTGAAACATAGGCACAGGCACACACACTCAGACATATAGAAGCTTAGGCACAGACACACGCACACAGAGACATATAGAAACATAGGTACAGACACACATACACACAGACCTATAGAAACATAGGCACAGACACAAACACACACATAGAGACACAGAGACATATAGAAACTTAGGCACAGCCCGACACACAAACACACACACACACACACACACATAGAAACACAGACACACGTATGCAGAGACATATAGAAACATAGGCACAGACACAAGCACACACATAGAGACATATCAAAACTTAGCACAAACACACACACTCACAGACGTAAAGAAACGCAGGCACAGACACACATGCAGAGACATATAGAAATATAGGCACAGACACACACGCGCAGAGACATATAGAAACATATGTACAGACACACACACAGAGACAAAGTGACATATAGAAACACAGTCACAGACACACATACACACAGATATATAGAAATATAGGCTTATACACAAACACGCACATTGGATACACAGAGACGTATAGAAACGCAAGCAGAGACCTATAGGAATACAGGCACAGATACGCACACACAGAGACATATAGAAACATAGGCACAGACACATACACACACAGACATACATTAACATAGGCACAGACACACATACACACAGACATATAGAAACATAGGCGCAGACACACACACACAGACATATAGAAACATAGGCACAGGCACACACACACACACAGACATATAGAAACATAGGCACAGACACACACACACATTGATACATAGAGACAAATAGAAACATTGCCACAGACACACACACACGCAGAGACATATAGGAACACAGGCACAGACACACACACACACAGGCATATAGAAACATAGGCACAGACATACACACACAGAGACATATAGAAACATAGGCACAGACACACGCACACACAGACATATTGTAACATAGGCACAGATACACATACACATACACACAGACATATAGAAACATAGTCACAGACACACGCACACAGACATATAGAAACATAGGCACAGACACACACACACAGACCATATAGAAACATAAGCACAGACACACATACACACACACAGACATATAGAGACATAGGCACAGACACACACATGCAGAGATATATAGAAACATGGGCACAGACGCGCGCACACACACACACACACAGAGAAACATAGGCACAGACACACGCATGCAGAGACATATAGAAACATAGGCACAGACACAAACACACACATTGATACACAGAGACATATAGAAACATTGTCACAGACACACACACACGCAGAGACATAAAGGAACACAGGCACAGACACACACACAGGCATATAGAAACATAGACACAGACATATAGTAACATAGGCACAGACACACATACACACAGACATATGGAAACATAATCACAGATACACACACACGCCGAGACATATAGAAATATAGGCACAGACACACACACAGACATATAGAAACATAGGCAATGACACAAGCACACACATAGAGACACAGAGACATATCAAAACATAGGCACAAACACACACACTCACAGACGTAAAGAAACGCAGGCACAGACACACATGCAGAGACATATAGAAATATAGGCACAGTCACACACACTCAGTTATATAGAAGCTTCGGCACAGACACACGCACACACAGACATATAGAAACATAGGCACAGACACAAACACACATAGAGACACAGAGACATATAGAAACATAGGCACAGACACACATACACACAGACATATAGAAACATAGGCATAGGCACAAACACACATAGAGACACAGAGACATATAGAAACATAGGCACAGACATATAGAAACATAGGCACAGACACACACACACACACACAGAGACACATATAGAAACATAGGCACAGACACACACACGCACATAGAAACATAGAGACATATGGAAACACAGATACAGAAACACACACAGAGATATATAGAAACATAGGCACAGACACACACACACACACACACACATTGATACATAGAGACATATAGAAACATTGCCACAGACACACACACACAGACATATAGAAACATAAGCACACACACACAGACACACACACACACACAGACATATAGAAACATAAGAACACACACACACACACATAGAAACATAGGCACAGACACACGCATGCAGAGACATATAGAAACATAGGCACAGACACAAACACACACATTGATACACAGAGACATATAGAAACATTGCCACAGACACACACACACACAGAGACATATAGGAACACAGGCACAGACACACACACAGGCATATAGAAACATAGGTACAGACATATAGTAACATAGGCACAGACACACATACACACAGACATATGGAAACATAGGCACAGACACACATACACACAGACATATGGAAACATAATCACAGACACACACATAGACATATAGAAACATAATCACAGACACACACGCGCGCCGAGACATATAGAAATATAAGCACAGACACAAGCACACACATAGAGACACAGAGACATATCAAAACATAGGCACAAACACACACACTCACAGACGTAAGGAAATGCAGGCACAGACACACATGCAGAGACATATAGAAATATAGGCACAGTCACACACACTCAGTTATATAGAAGCTTAGGCACAGACACACGCACACACAGACATATAGAAACATAGGCACAGACACAAACACACATACAGACATATAGAAACACAGACACAGGCACACATATGCAGAGTCATATAGAAACATAGGCATAGACACACACACACACACACACACAGCAATATAGGAACATAGGCACAGACACACACACATGCAGAGACATATAGAAACATAGGCACAGACACACACAGACATATAGAAGCTTAGGCACAGACACACGCACACAGAGACATAGAGAAACATAGGCATAGGCACAGGCACAAACACACACACACACACAGACATATGGAAACATAGGCACAGACACAAACACACACAGACATATAGAAACACAGACACAGACACACATACGCAGAGACATATAGAAACATAGGCACAGACACACACTCACAGAAATATAGAAGCATAGGCATAGACACATGCACGCAGAGACATATAGAAACATAGGCACAGACACACACACAGACATATAGAAACATAGGCACAGGCACACACAAACATATAGAAACATAGGCACAGACACACACACAGACATATAGAAACATAGGCACAGGCACACACACACGCAGAGACATATAGAAACATAGGCACAGGCACACAGACATATAGAAACATAGGCACAGACACACACACACACAAATAGAGACATGTAGAAGCATAAACATGGGCTCAGACGCGCACGCGCGCGCGCGCGCACACACACACACATATAAAGACACAGATATATAATCATGCGCACCCATGCAAATCATTGTTCTCTGCAAGTTGCATGGCTGCAGACACACACACTGACACAAAGACACACAGATATGTACACACCACATACCCAGAGGTAGGCATAGAGAGGGACAGATAGATATACACATACACACATCCAGGGAGATAGGTATACATGCTTTTACAGATATACCGACACACATGCACAGATATACACCCGCTAACACACACACACACACATCCCAAAACAGATACATAATTACCCCCTCACAGCAACACATAGATATTGATATATACACATGCACACAGACACACACCAATGCACAGACACCGATATTTACACATGCACAAACACACACACAGTCACAGAGCCCAACATAGACACATCAGCACCCACCCAGCATACACACAGATACACACACACACACACACACACCAATACACAGATATACTCAGACACGCACACAGACACACAGATACACAAACCCATGCACACAGACACACACCAATAGACAGATATACATGGATATGCACAAAGACACACACCAACACACAGATATACATACACACGCACTGACACACACCAACAAACAGATATACACAGATGTGCATGAAACAAGCACACACATACACACAGACATGCACACATACACACCAACACAGATATACACAGACATGCACACAGACACACAGTAACACACAGATATACACAGATGTGCATGACACCTGCACACACATACACACAGATATACATAGACATGCACACACACACACCAACACACAGATATAGACAGAAATGCGCACAGACATGCACACAGATATACATAGACATGCACACAGACACACAGACACACAGACATACACAGGCATGCACACAGAAACACACATCACACACATATACAGAGATATGCACAGGCGCACACACACAGATATACACAGACATGCACACAGACACACAGATATACACAGACACACACACCAACACACAGATATACACAGACATTCACACAGACACATACACACAGATATACACAGACATGCACACACAGATATACATAGACTTGCACACAGACACACACACAGATATACACAGACATGCACACAGACATGCACACAGACACACACACACACACAGATATACTCAGACATGCTCACAGACACACACACACAGATATACGCAGATATGCACACAGACACACAGACACAAACACAAGATATACATGGACACCCACACAGACACATACCAATACACAGATATACACACACATGCACACATCTACACACAGATATTCATGGACACATACAGACACAGGCCAACACGCAAATATACGCACACAAGGACTCAGACACACAGATATACACAGACATGCACACAGACACACACCAACACACAGATATGTGCAGACACACACACAGACACACACTAACACACAGGCACACTCACACACACACACACACACACACCAACACACAGATATACACAGACATGCACATAGACACACACTAACACAGGCACACACACACACACACCAACACACAGATATACACAGACATGCACATAGATACACACATATGTGCAGACACGCACACAGACACACACTAACACACAGGCACACACACACACCAACACACAGACATACACAGACATGCACACAGATAGACACCAACACAGAGATATACACAGACATACACACAGATACACGCACACACCCCAACACACAGATATACATAGACATGCACACACACACCAACACACAACTGTACACAGACACACAGACAGACACACACTAACACACAAGCGTACACACACTAACACACACACACAGATATGCACAGACATGTGCACACAGACACACCAACACACAGATATACAAAGACATGCATGCACATACACACACAAACACACAGATATAAGCATACATGCACACAGACACACACTAACTCACAGGCATGCACATACACACACACAGATATACACAAACATGTGCACACACGCCAACACACAGATGTACAGAGACACACACAGACACGCACACATCAACACAGATATACACAGACATGCACACAGACATACGCAGAGACACAGAGACTGATATGTGCACCAACAGAATGTAATATTTTAGCACACATTCCATTAACTTTGTGTTACTTCTCAAAATGATATCATTTGTTGTGTCCAATCTTTAGTGAAAGCTCTGTCTGTATCCCTTTTCTTGTTATAACATCATTTACAAGCCCCCCGTTTAGCTGGGGCACAGTGCAACAGAGTTTCCGAGACACAGGGAAAATATTTCGGAACCTCCTGCCAACTCAATCAATATGCTGATCCCTCTCCCCACATCGAACCTGGCCTTCCTCCCCCCTCTTTTCATTGACTCCACTACCTTTCCCCAGACACATGTTTCCCACATGCAGTGAAACCGAGCAGGATTTGTTTAAGCTTAATTCAATTTTCCCACAACACGCCTCCAGACCACCATGAACCGGAAAAGTCTTCCTGCTATTAGTGTGTGAGAGATGAGATTCCGTGTGCCGGCTCTGCTCCCTGTTAGAAGCAGAGGTGGGGGTGGGGGGAGGAAGAGACAGGAGTGGGGGAGGGGGGGGGTGGGGTGGAGGAAGGATTATATTCCTGACAACTGTGTGTTTCAGAGTGGGGGGGGGGCCTGGTTCCTAGTTAATTTGTTCGGGAAAAGAGAGTGGAGAGAGAATTAATCAGGAGACAGTCATTAACTGTCAAGATCACGAGGCTCTGACTGAAATATATCGAAACTTGCTGGACAGAGAGATAGAGAGAGAAATCAGGACTCACAGGCAAGAATGCCAAATTTCAAGTCATAACAACAATTCATGATATTGGAGAAAAGAGTGGCAAGTCAGCTCTGATTGGCTAAGATGTGGCCATGGGAAATACAAACTATTGGCTTCTTTTGGAGAGCAGTGAGTCCATGAGCATCTACAACCCCTTGCCCTGAAGACCATTGAAGCTTAAGAATAGGAGTAGATCACAAATTTTAAGAGATGGCCCTTTATTTGGCACATCCGGTGTTTCTTCTTTCTCAAGTAGAATACGAGACTCTGATCCCGAGCGGTAGTGTCCCTGCCTCTGAGCCGGAGGGGGGTCCCAGCCTCTCCAGAGATGTGTCACAACATCCCTGAACGGGTCGGGTTGGGAAAACATCAATGACACCAGGAGTTTGCCCCTGTCCTGAGGCGAGTCACGCCCACTGCCTTTGTCAGTCACGATGGGAGAGTCAGGGTCTCTCTGTGCCCACCACGGGGCAATGGCCATCCAGCTCAAAATGCCCCTTGGTCGCCCTGCCCAGTCCCTTAGCACAGCGCTGGCAGCAATCTCATTGCCAGGCTTGTGGATCGTCGCTCCCTGATGATGTTCCCCTCCCCCAAGAGCCCATCCCCCACAATTTCCACCTTTCGCAATGGCTTGAAATTTGGCATTCTTGCATTGAGTCCTGATGAACGCAGGAGGAGAAGGTGCAGCAGTGGCTCCTTCTGTCCAGCAGGCTTCGATATATTACAATCAGATACTCCTGACCCTGACAGCACCCTCGGTTAGTGACTACACCCCCACCCCACCCTTATTTTCACTGCCACTCCGTGACACATAATTCTCGCTCTACGTTCCCTCCCCAGACAAAATGAACAAGTCACTCCCTTGAAGGTTGGATTTCCACCTTCTGCTCCATCCATTTGCTGAAGGTAAAGCTCCAATTCTCTCATCCCAATGCAGAGAAAATGCTGGAAAATCTCAGCAGGTCTGGCAGCATCTTAGACTTAGACTTACAGTGTGGAAACAGGCCCTTTGGCCCAACAAGTCCACACCGACCCGCCGAAGCGAAACCCACCCATACCCCTACATTACCCCTTACCTAACACTACGGGCAATTTAGCATGGCCAATTCACCTGACCCGCACATCTTTGGACTGTGGGAGGAAACCGGAGCACCCGGAGGAAACCCACGCAGACACAGGGAGAACGTGCAAACTCCACACAGTCAATCTGTAGGGAGAGAAACCATGGTGGCTCAATGGTTAGCACCAGGGTCCTGGGTTTGATTCCCGCCTGTCTGTGTGGAGCTTGCACATTCTCCCCGTGTCTGCGTGGGTTTCCTCCGGGTGCTCCGATTTCCTCTCACAATCCAAAGATGTGTAGGTCAGGGTGAATTGGCCATGCTAAATTGCCCACTGTGCATTAGCCTGGGGTAAATATAGGGTAGGGGAATGGGCTTCTCTTCGGAGGGGCAGTGTGGACTTGTTGGGCCGAAGGGCCTGTTTCTACACTGTAGGGGATCTAAAAGAGCTGACGTTTCGAGTCTAACTAGCCCTTTGACAAAGGGTCAGTTAGACTCAAATCGTCAGTCTTTTCTCTCCTTACAGATGCTGCCTGACCTGCTGAGTTTTTCCAGCATTTCCTCTTTTGGTTTCAGATTCCAGCATCCGCAGTAATTTGCTTTCATCGATTATTTCTGTCGATCGCCTTTCCCTGAAAGAAAGATCGCAGAACAGGGTCTTCGAATACCCTTAAGGCAGAGGTTAGATTCCCAATAAGGAAAACGGGTTATCCGATGCAGGGGGGAATGTTGGGAAAACAGATCGGCCTCACTGATTGGTGGAGCAGGTTCGAAGGGCCAAATGGCCCACCTCTGTTCCGAATGTGTTCTCCACCTCCCCTGGGCAAGAAAATCCTCAGCTCACCCCTGCCAATCTTTATCACATCTCTCCTTATGTAGCACCAGGGGTTGGAGGGTGGGGGTGGGGGGAGGCGGGGGGGGGGGGGGGGGGGGGGGGCGGCATCGACGGCAGATTGGTACTGCCCCCAGACTCGTAACCGAAAGATAAGGTTCTGGGGACCTGGGTTCAAATCCTGCCATGGCCCCATGGAATTCCAATTCGGGCAGCGCGGTGGCTCAGTGGTTAGCACTGCTGCCTCACAGCGCCAGGGACCCAGGTTCGATTCCAGCCTCGGGCGACTGACTGTGTGGAGTTTGCACATCCTCCCCGTGTCTGCGTGGGTTTCCTCCGGGTGCTCCAGTTTCCTCCCACAGTCCAAAGATGTGCGGGTCAGGGTGGAATGGCTATGGGAAATAGTCCCGCAGTTTGCAGGCTATGTGAGTTAGTCTTGGGGAACATGCAAGGATGGGATGGATTTGAGTGGGATGCTCTTCAGAGGGTCGGTGTGGACTAGATGGGCTGAATGGCCTGCTTCCACATAGTAGAGATTGTACGATTACTCCGGGATCATGATAAGGCAATACACTTCACAGCATTCCATTTATTGTAAGTTATTTCGACTGTGAGTTAAAACAGGGTTTGCTGTAATAGTTATAATGCCTGAGGCCTATTTAATGAACCAAAGGGTAATGGGGGTGGAAGGGGTCCAATATGAATTGCTGGCACATGCCTACTGGCACCACTCTGTCCCACATTCCAGCTGCCATGGCAACACCGCCCCTGCCCCTCCCCCACGCCGACGAGAGGGGTACCTCTCAGACTCAGGTCTTGTTGGTCACGCTGGGTGGGGTATAAATGAGCCACCCCTCCACCCCGGGAATCCTGAAGGATAGCAGGAGAGTTCCCTCCTGATCAATGTTTGTCCCTCCCTCAACATCACCAAAAAACAATCAGAGTCATAGAGATGTACAGCACGGAAACAGACCCTTCGGTCCAACCCGTCCATGCTGACCAGATATCCCAACCCAATCTAGTCCCACCTGCCAGCACCCGGCCCATATCCCTCCAAACCCTTCCCATTCATACCCATCCAGATGCCTCTCAAATGTTGCAATTGTACCAGCCTCCACCACATCCTCTGGCAGCTCATTCCATACACGTACCACCCTCTGTGTGAAAAAGTTGCCCCTTCGGTCTCTTAGTTCTGGGCTCTCCCACCCCAGGGAAAAGACTTGGTCTATTTATCCCATCCATGCCCCACATATATCAGGATCAGATTGGGAGCGTGCTGTGCACACGTTCTGGCTCAAATGGGTTCTCTCCGTTAGCCTTTGAAAAGGGGACATCACAGTCCGCTCTAGAGCTGCTACCGTCTGCTCTCACCTTGGGGATCGGTTAGCACAGTTGGCGGGTCAGTGACAACAATGGTGTGGGGTTCAGTGCCTTCATTCGCTGAGGATTCTCCTTCTCAATCTCTCCTGAGGGAAGGTGATTTGTCCTCAATCCTCCTTGTGGGACATGAATAGCGCTGGCTGGCCCTGCATTTATTATCCGTCCCAAACTGCCCTTGACTCACTGCGGTCCACGTACTAGAGCCACACTGTCCTTTGGGAGGGAATTCCAGGATTTTCACTCTCTGAAGGGTCCTCTATAAGGAGCATTAATGATGGGTTTCTTCTGACATTGTTTTCATTTAAATTTTATTTATTTTACTCACCTGCTGAGATGGGATTTGAACCCAAATTAGATTAGATTAGATTCGCTACGGTGTGGAAACAGGCCCCTTGGCCCAGTACGTCCATACTGTTCCTCCGAAGAGTAACCCACCCAGACCCCTTTCCCCTCTGACTAATGCACCTAACGCTATAGGTAATTTAGCGTGGCCAATTCACCCCTAACCTGCACATCTTTGGACTGTGGGAGGAAACCGGAGCTCCCGGAGGAAACCCACCCAGACACGGGGAGAATGTGCAAACACTCCATCCAGGCAGTCACCCGAGGCTGGAATCGAACCCTGGTGCTGTGAGGCAGCAGTGCTAACCACTGAGCCACTGTGCTGCCCCAAAACATTAGCTGAGTTGCTGGATTAAAAGGCTATCAATAATACCGTGACACCAGTGCCTCCCCCTGATGGTAACATGTGATGACCCTCCGGTGAAACCCCCACCCGTTGCCCCTCTCTATTGAGAGAGCAGCCCTATAGCACCTCAAACCTAAATTGGCCGGGTTCTATATGCTCCCCTCCCACTTCCTGGGCCTGGGCAAAGTGCCCATTAACAGGCCCAGGCAATGCCCCCTGCAGGGGTCTCTCATACTCACATGCAGCAGGATTTGAAGGAGGACGTGTCAGTGCTTCTTCACTTGGAAGGGAGTGTTTGAGGGGTTTGGATGGTGTGAATGGACGGGGTAAGAGGACCCATGTTACATCTCCTGCACCATGTGTCGATGGCAGGGCAGTTGGTCAAGCATTCAGAGCCGTTCAGTAAGATCGAGACTGAACAATTCCTCGGCTTGTCCCCGAAGAGGGAAACATGCAGTGTCTGCCAGAACACTGGGGGAGCCGCTGGGTGGGCAAAGTTAAAAATCACCCGACACCAGGTTATAGTCCAACCGGTTTATTTGGAAGCACTAGCTTTCAGAGTGCTGCTCCTTCATCAGATAGCTAGTGGGGCAGGATCATAGGACACAGAATTTACAGTAAAAGATCAAAGTGTCGCACAACTGATGCGATGTATTGAACAAACCAAGATCACTGTTAAGTCTTGAATCACTTAGAATGGAGATGTAGGTTTCAGTTCATTAATATGTAAATCCCAGAATCCAGTCACATTCCGGAGATAACTTAAGGTTTTATAAAAAAAAAGTGACATCTCAGCTCAGACAATACATTAAAGGTGTGAGATTAGAGTCCCAACCTGAGTCAGACTGGTTCTATTTCCAAAGTGGGAATTTATAAAATATTACATGAACTGACTGCCTGCAGATTGTCTGCTTTTGGAATAAAATGGAACGTCTCCGCAAATACAAACCTGCAAATGGAAATTCGCCCCTTAGCCTTATATATGTGTGTGCGTGCGGGGGAGGGAGGGAAGGAGAGAGAGAGAGTGTGTGCATGTATGCTTGATAGAGTGTGTGTATGAGTCTGATGGAGCATGTGCCTGTGGGAAAGTGTGCCCGTGAGCGTGAGTGTGCTGCGTGTGTGTCTGAGAGAGAGCAAGTGCGTGAGGGTCTGCATGAGTGTGAGCATGTATAAGAGGGTGTGTGTGTGTGTATGTGTGATTATGTATGAGAGAGTGTGTAGTGCAGTGGAGTCACGTGTACTGTGGCGTGAACCTAGGGTCCCGATTGAGGCCATCCCCATGGGTACTGAAATTGCCTATCAGCCTCTGCTCGGCCACTCTGTGTTGTTGCGTATCCCGAAGTCCATGTGGAGGATGGTCACCTGAAGATCCAAGTTCAAATGCCCTTGACCACTGAAGTGTTCCTCAACTGGGAAGGAAGGGACACTCTCATTGAATCACAGAGCTGTAGAGCATGGGAACAGACCCTTCGGTCCAACTCATCCGTGCCAACAAGATATCCTAAATTAATCTAGTCCCATTTGCCAGCATTTAGGCCTATAACCCTCTAAACCTTTCCTGGTCATATACCCATCCAGAGGCCTTTTAATGGGTGGCACAGTGGCTCAGTGGTTAGCACTGCTGCCTCACAGTACCACGGACCTGGTTTCAATTCTGTGTGGAGTTTACACATTCTCCCCGTGTCTGTGTGGGTTTCCTCCCACAGTCCAAAGATGTGCAGGTCAGGGTGAATTGGCCACGCTAAATTTCCCATAGCTTTAGGTGCATTAGTCAGAGGGAAATAGGTCTGGGTGGGTTACTCCTCGGAGGGTCGGTGTGGACTTGTTGGGCCGAAGGGCCTGATTCCACACTGTAGGGAATCTAATCTAAGCTAATCTAAATGTTGTAATTGTACCAGCCTCCACTACTTTCTCTGGCAGCTCATTCCACACACACACCACCCTCTGCATGAAAACGTTACCCCTTAGGTCCCTTTTAACTCTTTCCCCTCTCACCCTAAACCTACGCCCTTGAGTTGTGGACTCCCCAACCCAGGGAAAAAGACTTGTC
Source organism: Hemiscyllium ocellatum (assembly GCF_020745735.1). Classification (NCBI taxonomy): domain Eukaryota; kingdom Metazoa; phylum Chordata; class Chondrichthyes; order Orectolobiformes; family Hemiscylliidae; genus Hemiscyllium; species Hemiscyllium ocellatum. The sequence goes on along the minus strand of NC_083445.1, from coordinate 10,140,622 downwards.
TCTTTACCCTGTCCATGCCCCTCATGATTTTATAAAACCTTTCAAGGTTACCCCTCCAGGGAAAACAGCCCCAGCCTGTTCAGCCTCTCCCTATAGCTCAAACCCTCCGACCCTGGCAACATCCTTGTAAATCTTTGCTGAATCCTTTCCAGTTTCACAACATTCTTCCTATGGGAAGGAGACCAGAATTGAATGCAGTATTCTTAAAGTGGCCTAACCTATGTCCTGTACAGCCGCAACATGACCTCCCAACTCCTGCACTGACCAATGTAGGCAAGTATACCAAACACCTTCTACACTGTCTTGTCTACCTGTGGACACACAGGGTCTGGTTTTAATCAACTTCCTCCTCCAAAATAGACATTCTGACTTAATTTGACAGATTTCTAAGGTATAGTTCAGGGTTACAGTGCCCCTTTAAGGAACAAAGTTAAAAATCACACAACACCAGGTTATAGTCCAACAGATTTAATTGAAAGCACTAGCTTGCGGAGCGATGCTCCTTCATCAGGTGGTAGTGGAGGGCTCGATCCTAACACAGAGTTTATAGCAAAAATTTACAGTGTGATGTAACTGAAATTATACATTGAATGATTGATTGTCTGTTAAGCCTTTCATCTGTTAGAATACAGTGATAGTTTCACTTCTTTCATGTGTAAATCACAAAACCCTTTTTTTAAAAAAGTTGCATTCTCAGGTTCGCTGTTAACAATGGTGATAGCTAGACAATATGTTGAAGGTGTTAGCCCCCTGTGTTCTCTGTCTATGCCATGATGTTTAGATTGATTCTCATCAAAAAGTGAGATAACGGAGTTTTACATAAATTCATGCAGTTTTTGAGCTCAGAGTTCTACATGAATGTATGCAGTTTTTGAGCAAAGTACAATGTAACCCTGCAAATACAAATTCACCCCACAAAATATATGTGTGCATGTGGGTCTTTGTCTGTCTGTGTGTGTGTCTGTCTGTCTGGGTTGGGGGTGTGTGTGTCTGTCTGTGTGTGTGTGTGTGTGCGTGTGTCTGGATTGGGGGTTGTGAGTGTGAGAAAGTGTATGAGTGTGTAGTGAGTGCAGAGTGTCTTAAGTCTGTGAGGGGGTGCATGTGTGAGTGTGGGAGTGTGTGTGTGTCTATAAGGGTGTGTGTGGGTGTCTGTGTGCGCGTCTGTGTGTACCTGTGCCTGTGTGTATGTGAGAGTGTGTGTGTGTAGTGCAATGGTGGTCACTTGTAATGTGACATGAACCCAAGGTCCCAGTTGAGGCCCTCCCTATGGGTACCAAACTTAGCTATCAGCCTCTGCTCGGCCACTTTCCTCTGCTGCCTGTCCCGAAGTCCACCTTGGAGGATGGTCACCCGAAGGTCCGAGGCTGAATGTCCTGGACCACTGAAGTGTTCCCCAACTGGGAGGGAACCCTCCTGTCTGTTGATTGTTGTGCGGTGCCCATTCATCCGTTGTCGTAACCCCTGCTCGGTTTCCCTAATGTACCATGCCTCCGGGCATCCTTGCCTGCAACGTATAAGATAGACAACGTTGGCTGAGTCACATGAGTACCTGCCACGTACATGGTGGGAGGTGTTTCCACGCATAATACTGGTGTCTACGTCCACAATCTGACACGTCCTACAGCGTCCACCGTGACAGGGTTGTATGGAGTTGTCCTGAGAGCCGGGCAGCTTGCTACGAACAATGATCTGTTTGAGGTTTGGTGGTTGTTTAAAGGCAAGTAGTGGAGGTGTGGGAAAGTTCTTGGTGAGGTGCTCATTCTCATTGATAATGCGTTGCAGGTCACAAAGAACATGGCGTAATTTTTCAGCCCCTGGGAAGTACTGAACAACGAAGGATTCAGTTGCAGCACGTGTCTGTTTCCTGAGGAGGTCATTACGGTTCCTTGCTGTGGCACGTTGGAACTGGCAGTCGATGAGTTGAGCATCGTACCCCGTTCTAGTGAGGGCATCCTTGAGTACTTCCAGGTGTCCGTCACGTTCCTCCTCATCTGAGCAGATCCGGTGTATGCATAGGGCTTGTCCATAGGGAATGGCTATTTTAATATGTTTTGGGTGGAAGCTGGAGAAGTGTACCATTGTGAGGCTGTCGTGGGTTTGCGGTAGAGTGTGGTGCTGAGGTGTCCATCCTTGATGGAGACGCATTAGGAACAGTCACTAATTACTTTGTTAATTTTTTTTGTTGGTTCTCTCAAAATAGCAGACAACTTTTGCATCAAACATTGATCAAAAATATTCAGATTTCAAACCGCTTTAAGTTCAGTTTTTATATTTCTTCCAGGGAATCAAAAATGTGTTTCTTTTTAATTGTCATATTGGAATTCTGTTCACTGTGTCGGTCTTTGAAGAGAGACGCAGACGCAGGGAGAATGTGCAAACTCCACACAGACACTGATGCTATAAACTGGGGAGAATAGCGAGCTGCGGATGCAGAATCGAGCCACAAGTTATCCCTGAGACAGACCAGCTTGGAGTGTGCAGATTTCCCAGGATCATGTGGTATTCAGATGCGCACATGTTCCACCGAGAACATCTTTCTACAATTTTACTATTGTGTATCTTTCAGATTCTAACACGGGGACCTCAATTAGCCTGGCAGCTGTTCTAATCGACTCAAGATTGAAAATAGCACCCCAGGCTGTCTGTGGGTTTCTACGTCCTCCAACTCCTGCACCACCAAGTCCACCCCCCACCCCACCCCGAGCAATCGATCAAACGTGGACACAAAGTGGGTGGAGGAATTTGTTACAATTTCCCCTGTCCCTACTCCCCTCGCTACATGTGAAGGGCTGGAGTGTTGACATCCAGTTCATTAGCGAGGTTCATGAGTGAGAGATGATGCAATGGTCACTCTGCCAGGTCAATCGCTCACCCTGACATCCCAAGACAGCACCTCCTACCGCAAGAGGGTGGTATTTCTCTATCTATGTCCTCAGTATTACATTGCCTCTCTGACAAAGTTAAAAATCACACAACACCAGGTTATAGTCCAACAGGTTTAATTGGAAGCACTAGCTTTCGGAGCGACGCTCCTTCATCAGGTGGTTGTGGAGTATATGATTTGCTATAAATTCTGTGTCTTACAATCTTATACTCCACAACCACCTGATGAAGGAGCGTCGCTCCGAAAGCCAGTGCTTCCAAATAAACCTGTTGGGCTAAAACCTGGTGTTGTGTGATTTTTAACTTTGCCAGAGAGGCAATGTAATACTGAGGACATAGATAGAGAAATATCACCCTCTTGCAGAAGGAGGTGCTGTCTTGGGAGGTCAGGGTGAGTGATTGAACTGGCAGAGCGACCATTGCATCACCTCTCACTTATGAAGGAACACTGCTCCTTCATCAGGTGGATGTGGAGTATAAGATTGTAAGACACAGAATTTATAGCAAATCATATACTCCACAACCACCTGATGAAGGAGCGTCGCTCCGAAAGCTAGTGCTTCCAAATAAACATGTTGGACTATAACCTGGTGTTGTGTGATTTTTAACTTTGCCCACCCCAGTCCAACACCGGCTCCTCCACATTAATCTCTGAGCAAAGTTATTTTGACCCACTGAGCCCCATCTGGTTAATGCATGCTCTCCGCACGTCAGTCCAGTGGTTTAGAAACCTGCCCTATCTCTGCCAATCTAGTTCCTTCAAATGGCCATCCCTGTGCAAACATTAATTGCAGTGCGAGAGGCAAGTTCAAATTATTACCGCTGTCTACGGTCTCCCTCATCGCCCTCCCACCCTACCCAGTATCCTTGGTCCCAAAACCTTCCATCTGCCATCACCCCTCCCCACCCACACGCCCCCAACCCACCGGCCAATCCTTGTACCGTGTTTATGGGAAACGCTTTCCTCTCCTTATCTAAACCTTCACAATCTCAAACATCTCCAAAAGATCTCACTTCACTCCAAGACCAAATTCTCTGCCCGATCCATGGACACAAACACCCTTAATTTCTTAAAATTCCAGCACGGAGACGTAGCGATCACTGACAAGTGCCAAAGTTTGTTGTCCATTCCCTATTGAGCCCAGTACCTCAGAGCCTGTGGTTAACATTCACACAAGGCTGTGTCTAGGTACCATCTCCACAGTGTGGGATCAAGCCATTCAGCCCATCGAGTCCACACTGGCCATCCAAACAGCATCCTACCCCATCCCTGTAGCTAACCCACACATGCCTGGAGATTTACTGCAGCCAATTCACCCTGACCTGCACGGCTGTGGGGTGAAACGCAGACCCGGGGAGAATGTGTAAACTCCACACAGACAGTCACCTGAGGCTGGAATCGAACCTGGGACCCTGGCACTGTGAGGCTGCAGTGCTAACCACAGAGCTACCCTGCCACCCCGAACAACAGCAGCTATTTTAAAAGGCATTAGCCAACCCAATGAGCTTTCATGACAATCGCTGGTAACTAACCCTGTTGCTGGAAACAGATTTCAAGGCCGGATTTTTAAAAATTCAATTTAGGTTCCATCATGGTGGGATACATACACTTGGCCCCATATCTTTAGCTAGGAACTCTTGGATACCTTCCCTCGGTTAGAAAACATTCCCTACACCTACCAGATCTTGGGCTGCTCTTTTATTACAGAGCAAGAGAGAGAGAGAGAGATAAAGGAAGAAAGGATTCACTGAAAGATTGAAGCGACTGGGCTTGTATACCCTTGAGTTTAGAAGACTGAGAGGGGATCTGATTGAGACGTATAAGATTATGAAAGGATTGGACACTCTGGCAGCAGGAAACATGTTTCCGCTGATGGGTGAGTGCCGAACCAGAGGACACAGCTTAAAAATACGGGGTAGACCATTTAGGACAGAGATGAGGAGAAACTTCTTCACCCAGAGAGTGGTGGCTATGTGGAATGCTCTGTCCCAGAGGGCAGTGGAGGCCCAGTCTCTGGATTCATTTAAGAAAGAGTTGGATAGAGCTCTCAAAGATAGTGGAATCAAGGGTTATGGAGATAAGGCAGGAACAGGATACTGATTAGGAATGATCAGCCATGATCATATTGAATGGCAGTGCAGGCTTGAAGGGCTGAATGGCCTACTCCTGCACCTATTGTCTATTGTCTATTGATTGGTGGTGGTTTAACCTGAGGGTCCCCACAACCCAGGTGAGGATGAGAAACTGAGTCCTTCATGGTAACTGGTGTGGAGATTGACCCCACATTGTTAGCATCATTAATCAGCCATCCAAGCCAACTGCCCCCCCACTCCCCCCACCACTCTCTCAGGGACAGTAAGGACAGCAGATGCTGGAAACCAGGGACATTCTATGTGAAACTGGAAAGGCACAGCATCCGAAAAGCAGGAAGGGCAAAAGGTTGTTACCACAGAAGGCCATGGAGGCCAGGTCATTGAGTGGAGATAGATAGGTTCCAGAGTATCAAGGGTTACAGGGAGAAAGCCAGGAGAGTGGAGTTGAGAAACACAACCACTAGGCACAAGTGGGTACTGCAGATGCTGGAGATTAGATCTAGATGAGAGTGGTGCTGGAAAAACACAGCAGGTCAGGCAGCATCCGAGGAGCAGGAAAATCAACATTTCGGGCAAAAGCCCTTCATCAGGAATGAGCTCATTTCCTGCTCCCTGGATGCTGCCTGACCTGCTGTGCTTTTCCAGCACCACTCTAATCTTGAGAAACACATCAGCCATGGTTGTGAATGGCGAAGCAGACTCAATGGGCTGAATGGCCTAATTTCTGTTCCTATGTCTTATGTACTTTTCCACTTTCTCTTGATATCCACTACCACCTGATGAAGGAGCGTCGCTCCGAAAGCTAGTGTGCTTCCAAATAAACCTGTTGGACTATAACCTGGTGTTGTGTGATTTTTAACTTTGTCCACCCCAGTCCAACACCGGAATCTCCAAACCAATCTTCCCTGGTCACTGTCGACATGGGGGTGTGAGGAATAATCAAGACTGGGGTGGTGGAGAGGTGGTGAGGGAAGGAATACGCTCAACGTGTTGATTTATTTTTTTTTAACAAGTTTTAAGATAAAATTGTGACGAGCGAGTTTGCCGGTCTCTGGCTCTGACAGAAGATACAAAGAGCAAGAAATTATCAGGAAAGGAACTCTCCACAGCTCCTGCCTTTCCTGCCTGCCTGAAACCACCATGCTAACCAATGTTACCATTCAGACCCTTCAGCAGTGAGAGGGTTAAACTGTAGAGTCCATGGATCTTTCTGGATTCAAACCCAAAGACATTTCTGACAATTACAGGCTGCATGGAGACATGCACTGTCTCGCACTGACATCTAGAGGTTGGAAGCGAAAGTGCAGCATGGTGTCTGTTCCCAGGAGGCAGTGAGAGTGTGGTGAGGGGGAATCATAGAGTCATCGAGATGTACAGCACGGAAACAGATCCTTCGGTCCAACCTGTCCATGCTGACCAGATATCCCAACCCTATCTAGTCCCACCTGCCAGCACTTGGCCCATATCCCTCCAAACCTTTCCTATTCATATACCCATCCAAATGCCTTTTAAATGTTGCAATTGCACCAGCCCCCACCACATCCTCTGGCAGCTCATTCCACACATGCACCGACCCTCAGTTGTAACACTATCAATCATCTCTCTCTCTGTTGTAAGAGAGCAGTCCCATGATCTGGTGAGACTATGACGACTTTGCCATTAACCTATAGGGTGGAACGATGGCTCAGTAGTTAGCATTGCTGCCTCAGAGCACCAGGGACCCAGGTTCAATCCCATTATTCAGGTGAGTGGTGGAGGCTGGTACAATGACAGCATTTAAAAGGCATCTGGATGGGTATATGAATAGGAAGGGTTTGGAGGGATATGGGCCAAGTGCTGGTAGATGGGACTAGATTAGGTTAGGATATCTGGACAGCTTGGACGGGTTGGACCGAAGGGTCTGTTTCTGTGCTTAGATTCCCCAAAGTGTGGAAACAGGCCCTTCGGCCCAACAAGTCCACACTGACCCTCTAGTTACCCCTGACTAATGCTCTGAACACTACGGGGCAATTTAGCATGGCCAATCCACTATAACCTATACATCCCTGAGCACTATGGGGTAATTTAGCATGGCCGATCCACCCTAACCTACACATCCCTGAACACTATGGGGCAATTTAGCATGGCCAATCCACCCTAACCTGCCCATCTTTGGATTGTGGGAGGAAACAGGAGCACTCAGAGGAAACCCGCACAGTCACCAGAGGCTGGATTTGAACCTGGGTTCCTGGCGCTGGGAGGAAGCAGTGCTAACCACTGAGCCACCGTGTGCAGTCTGCGTGGAGTTTGCACATTCTCCCCGTGTCTCTGTGGGTTTCCTCCAGGTGCTCTGGTTTCTGCACACTGTCCAAAGATGTGCGGGTCAGGTGGATTGGCCATGCTAAATTACCCATAGTGTTCAGGGATGTGCAGGTTAGGGTGGATTGGCCATGCTAAATTACCCATAGTGCCCAGGGATGTGCAGGTTAGGGTGGATTGGCCATGCTAAATTACCCATAGTGTTCAGGGATGTGCAGGTTAGGGTGGATTGGCCATGCTAAATTACCCCATAGTGTTCAGGGATGTGCAGGTTAGGGTGGATTGGACATGCTAAATTACCCCATAGTGTTCAGGGATGTGTAGGTTAGGGTGGATTGGCCATGCTAAATTACCCATAGTGTTCAGGGATGTGTAGGTTAGGGTGGATTGGCCATGCTAAATTACCCATAGTGTTCAGGGATGTGTAGGTTAGGGTGGATTGGCCATGCTAAATTACCCATAGTGTTCAGGGATGTGTAGGTTAGGGTGGATTGGCCATGCTAAATTACCCATAGTGTTCAGGGATGTGTAGGTTAGGGTGGATTGGCCATACTAAATTACCCCATAGTGTTCAGGGATGTGTAGGTTAGGGTGGATTGGCCATGCTAAATTACCCATAATGCCCAGGGATGTGTAGGTTAGGGTGGATTGGTCATGCTAAATTACCCATAGTGTTCAGGAATGTGCAGGTTAGGGTGGATTGGCCATGCTAAATTGCCCCATAGTGTTCAGGGATGTGTAGGTTAGGGTGGATTGGCCATGCTAAATTACCCATAGTGTTCAGGGATGTGTAGGTTAGGGTGGATTGGCCATGCTAAGTTACCCATAGTGTCCAGGGGCTTGCAGGTTAGGGTGGATTGGCCATGCTAAATTACTCATAGTATCCAGGGATGTGCAGGTTAGGGTGGATTGGCCATGCTAAATTACCCATAGTGTTCAGGGATATGCAGGTTAGGGTGGATTGGCCATGCTAAATTACCCATAGTGTTCAGGGATGTATAGGTTAGGGTGGATTGGCCTTGCTAAATTGCCCCATAGTGTTCAGGGACGTGTAGGTTAGGGTGGATTGGCCATGCTAAATTACCCATAGTGCTCAGGGATGTGTAGGTTAGGGTGGATTGACCATGCTAAATTACTCATAGTGTTCAGGGATGTGCAGGTTAGGGTGGATTGGACATGCTAAATTACCCATAGTGTTCAGGGATGTGTAGGTTAGGGTGGATTGACCATGCTAAATTACTCATAGTGTCCAGGGATGTGCAGGTTAGGGTGGATTGGCCATGCTAAATTACCTATAGTGTCCAGGGATGTGTAGGTTAGGGTGGATTGGCCATGCTAAATTACCCATAGTGTTCAGGGATGTGTAGGTTAGGGTGGATTGGCCATGCTAAATTACCCATAGTGTTCAGGGATGTGTAGGTTAGGGTGGATTGGCCATGCTAAATTGCCCATAGTGTTCAGGGATGTGTAGGTTAGGGTGGATTGGCCATGCTAAATTACCCATAGTGTTCAGGGATGTGTAGGTTAGGGTGGATTGGCCATGCTAAATTGCCCATAGTGTTCAGGGATGTGCAGGTTAGGGTGGATTGGCCATTCTAAATTACCCATAGTGTTCAGGGATGTGTAGGTTAGGGTGGATCGGCCATGCTAAATTGCCCATAGTGTTCAGGGATGTGTAGTTTAGGGTGGATTGGCCATGCTAAATTGCCCATAGTGTTCAGGGATGCGTAGGTTAGGGTGGATTGGCCATGCTAAGTTATCCATGGTGTCCAGGGATGTGCAGGTTAGGGTGGGTGAGCCACGGGGAATGCAGAGTTACAGAGATGCGGAGGCTGGATCCGGGTGTAATCCTCTTCAGAGGGTCAGTGCAGATGGGCTGAATGCCCTACACCTGATGTGATGTGGAAGGTTAAAGCACCACCAGTCATGTCTCTCTATAACGAGTGAGAGTGGCACAGTGGTGACGTTATTGTTTAATGCAGAGTTGATCCCACTACTTGATGGGCAGCAGGTGCTTTGGTTACTTTAAAGTATCTCTGCAATCACAAAATGTCTGCCCTCATGCTTCTAGCTCAGCCTTCTCACACTTTCCATTGGGTCACAGAGAACAAAGAACAAATTTACAGCCCAGGAACAGGCCCTTCAGCCCTCCAAGCCTCAGCTGATCCAAATGTACTGTCTAAATCTGTCACCCAATTCCTAAGCATCTGTATCCCTCTGCTCCCCACCTACTCATGCATTTATCCAGACGCATCTGAAATGAATCTACCATGCCTGCCTCTACCACCTCAGCTGGCGACGCATTCCAAACGCCCACCACCCCCTGTGTGCCGCGTGTATCCCCCTTAAACTTTCCACCTCTCACCTTGAAAGTGTGACGTCTCATTATTCAATCCTTCACCCTGGGAAAAAAAGCTTGTCTCTATCCACCCTGTCTAATTTTGTAAACCTCAATCAGATCCCCCCTCAATCTCCTTTTCTCTAGTGAAAATAAACCTAACCTACTCAACCTCTCTTCATAGCTAGCACCTTCCATACCAGGCAACATCCTTATAGACCTCCCCTGCGCCCGCTCCAAAGCGTCCACATCGTTTCGGTAATTAGATTACTTACAGTGTGGAAACAGGCCCTTCAGCCCAACAAGTCCACACTAACCCGCCGAAGCGCAACCCACCCATATCCCTACATTTACCCCTTACCTAACACTATGGGCAATTTAACATGGCCAATTCACCTGACCCGCACATCTTTGGATTGTGGGAGGAAACCCACAGACACGGGGAGAACATGCAAACTCCACACAGACAGTCGCCTGAGCCGGGAATTGAACCCAGGTCTCAGGCACTGTGAGACAGCAGTGCTAACCACTGTGCCACTGTGCCGCTCTCAAATGTAGTGACCAGAACTGTACACAGTATTCTAAATGCGGCCGAACCAATGTCTTGTACAATGTTAACATGACTTGCCAGCTCTTATAGTCAATACCCCGTTCAATGAAGGCAAGCATACTATATGCTTTCTTGACCATTCGGTTGACTTCACTCTGAGTTCACACCCAGGCCTTACCAATCGAGCACGTGGATCAGTTACCAGCCTCTCATAATCACATGCAGAGCAATCGAACAATCAAGCTAGGCAGGAAGAATTAGATCCTCCAAGTTTACAGATCATACTCATGACTAAACTGAGGGTTTGACAATCCCAGTGAAGACGTGTTGACATCTAAGACAAGATGGTAAAGACATGATTGTTTTGGTGCACCACCGTAGCTTCATCAAGTTTTATCTCATACAAAAAGACCATTTATTTAAAGGTGGCTTAATGAATCGTTATCATAGAAATACAAAAACAGGGCACAGGAGACCAACAGGGAAATTAATGTCATTTCTGTCATTTTGACGATTTGGGTGAGAAATGCAAGTTTTATTCAAGAGGCAGAAGCTTTGTCAAATTAACTGTTAAAAAAAACGCATTAAAATCAGGAAAAAAAAGTGCATGAATCAAATCATGGGGTGTCCAATTCAAGGTGAGTGTGGGTGTGTCAAAATGTGTTGGTGTGTGCATGTGTCAGTGTGTGAGTGTGTGTGTGTGTGTGTGTGTGTCAGTGTGTGAGTGTGTCAATGTGTGTGTGGGTGTGTCAGCATGTGAATGTGTTGGTGTGTAAGTGTGTCAGCGTGTGAGTGTGTTGGAGTGTGTGTCAATGTGAGTGTGTTAGTGTGTGGGTGTGTTAGTGTGTGAGTGTGTTGGTGTGTGAGTGTATTGGAGTGTTGTCAGTGTATGTCATTGTGTCGGTGTGTGTGTCGGTGTGTGACTGTGTCAGTTTGTGGGTGTATCAGTGTGTGAATGTGTCAGTATGTATGTGTTGGTGTGTGAGTGTGTTGGTGTGTGGATGTGTCTGTGTCTGAGTTGGTGTGTGGGTGTGTCGGTGTGTGAGTGTATGGGTGTGTCGGTGTATGGGTGTGTCGGTGTGTAGGTATGTCGGTGTGTGGGTGTGTGGGTATGTCAGTGTGTGGGTGTGTTGGTGTGTGAGTATATTGGTGTGTGGGTGTGTTGGTGTGTGATTGTGTCGGTGTGTGAGTGTGTCAGTGTGTGGGTGTGTCGGTGTGTGGGTGTATCAGTCTGTGAGTGTATCGATGTGCAAGTGTGTCGGTGTGTGAGTGTGTGGGTGTATCAGTGTGTGTGTGTCGGTGTGTATATCAGTGTGTGTGTTGGTGTGTGAGTGTATTGGTGTGTTGGTGTGTCAGTGTGTGTGTGTGTGTGTCGGTGTGTCAGTGTGTGAGTGCGTGGGTGTGTCAGTGTGTGGCTATGTCGGTGTGTGGGTGTGTCGGTGTGTCGGTGTGTGGGTATGTTGGTGTGTGGGTGTGTCAGTGAGTGGGTGTGTCGGTGTGTGAGTGTGTCGGTGTGTGGGTGTGTCAGTGTGTGGGTGTGTTAGTGTGTGGGTGTGTCAGTGTGTGGGTGTGTTAGTGTGTGAGTATATTGGTGTGTGGGTGTGTTGGTGTGTGATTGTGTCAGTGTGTGAGTGTGTGAGTGTGTGGGTGTGTCGGTGTGTGGGTGTGTTGGTGTGTGAGTGTATCGGTGTGCGAGTGTGTCGGTGTGTGGGTGTGTCGGTGTGTGGGTATGTCGGTGTGTGGGTGTGTCAGTGTGTGGGTGTGTTGGTGTGTGAGTGTGTGAGTGTGTGGGTGTGTCGGTGTGTGGGTGTGTCGGTGTGTGGATATGTCGGTGTGTGGGTGTGTCGGTGTGTAGGTGTGTTGGTGTGTGAGTGTGTCGGTGTGTGGGTGTGTTGGTGTGTGATTGTGTCAGTGTGTGAGTGTGTCAGTGTGTGGGTGTGTTAGTGTGTGAGTATATTGGTGTGTGGGTGTGTTGGTGTGTCAGTGTGTGGGTGTGTTGGTGTGTGTGTGTATCAGTGTGTGAGTGTATCGGTGTGCGAGTGTGTCGGTGTGTGGGTGTGTCAGTGTGTGGGTGTGTCGGTGTGCGGATATGTCGGTGTGTGGGTGTGTCGGTGTGTGGGTATGTCGGTGTGTGGGTGTGTCAGTGTGTGGGTGTGTCGGTGTGTGAGTGTGTTGGTGTGTGGGTGTGTTGGTGTGTGATTGTGTCAGTGTGTGAGTGTGTCAGTGTGTGGGTGTGTTGGGGTGTGTGTGTATCAGTGTGTGAGTGTATCAGTGTGCGAGTGTGTCGGTATGTGAGTGTGTGGGTGTATCAGTGTGTGAGTGTGTCGGAGTGTGTATCAGTGTGTGTGTTGGTGTGTGAGTGTATTGGTGTGTTGGTGTGTCAGTGTGTGTGTGTGTCAGTGTGTGGGTGTGTCAGTGTATGGGTGTGTCGGTGTGTGGGTGTGTCAGTGTGTGTGAGGGTTGGGGTGTGGGTGTGTTGGTGTGTGGGTTTGTCAGTGTCGGTGTGCAAGTGTCGGTGTGTGTGTGTCATTGTGTGAGTGTATCGGTGTGCGAGTGTGTCATTGTGTGATGCATCGGTGTGTGAGTGTGTCAGTGTGTGGGTGTGCCGGTGTGTCAGTGTATGAGTGTGTCAGTGTATGAGTGTGCCGGTGTGTGGGTGTGTCAGTGTGTCATTATGTGAGTGTGTTAGTGTATGAGTGTGTCAGTGTGTCATTATGTGAGCGTATCGGTGTGTGAGTGTGTCAGTATGTGGGTGTGTCGGTGTGTCAGTGTGTCAGTGTGTGAGTGTGTCACTGTCAGTGTGTCAGTGTGTCAGTGTGTGAGTGTGTCACTGTCAGTGTGTCAGTGTGTGAGTGTGTCAGTGTGACTGTGTTTTTATTGGTATGGGAGCCTTACATTAACTGCCAGTGAGTGTTGGTCAGTGACCGAGCGTGATAACTGAACTCTCAGATCCAATGGAAGCCAGCAGAGCTCACCCTGAGTGTACCACGGCCTGACCAGAGATCGTCCATGTCCATAGATTGACTTTGATGATGCTGGTGTTGGACTGGGACGGACAAAGTCAGAAAAACACACGCCAGGTCAGGGAGGAGAGCTCTGAAAGCTTGTGATTTTAAATACAGCTGTTGGACCATGAAGTAGACTCTTGACATTGATGACTCAAGACAGAGACTTGGGTGGAGCTGTGTGGCAGGGTAGGTAAGATAGGACAACATCGACAGTGAAAATCTAAAGAGGAGCAACTGAGGGAATGCTTGCGAACATGTATAAACATGACTCAATGTTTATGGTAAGGGATGGGGGAGGTGGGGTAGAAGCTTGGGGAGACGAGAGCTCTAGGGTCCTGCCCAACCTTGCAATGGAGCTACGTCTCACTGGTTGTAAATAGCACAGTGTGGGCGGAGTTGACCAGTTAGAGCAAAGATGGAAAATCTTCCAAATCCATCCCCCTAGCAATGTAACAGTAAACTCAGGACCCAATCTCTTAGATGGCTGTGCACATTGCATTAAAATGCGGTGAATAGAGTCACACAGACAACAAAACAGATAAACAATCCCTTCCTGTCTTTGCCTTCTCCTCAACCAACACATCTAGGACCCAAGCCCTTGGGGAGTGACCGTAAAAAATCATGAACGGAGAAATCTAACTCTTGGATTCGTGTGTGTGTGTGTGTGTGTGTGTGTGTGCTGATTGAACTTGGAAGGGTAGAGATGGAGGAGTTGAAAATGTGTTGCTGGAAAAGCGCAGCAGGTCAGGCAGCATCCAAGGAACAGGAGAATTGACGAGCCCTTCTTCAGGAAGAAGGGCTTATGCCTGAAACGTTGAATCTCCTGCTCCTTGGATGCTGCCTGACCTGCTGCGCTTTTCCAGCAACACGTTTTCAGCTCTGATCTCCAGCATCTGCAGTCCTCACTTTCTCCTCAGAGATGGAGGAGTGGTGGGGAAATAAAGGGGGCTATGAGGCAACCCCTGATGAGGCAGCCTCCTGGCCTGGAGCTAGCCCTGGAGAGCAGCGCTCTGGCTTAAAGGTTGGCCTGGTTCCTTCTCTGTCCACCCCTCCACCCCTGGAGTCAGTCCCTCAGCAAACATTGATCCCTTTCCTCCATCTGGTCAATGGTCACCCAGCCTGCAGAGAGATGCTTCGGCCACCAGATGGCGTGCTCTGGGCGCCATCTAGTGGCAAAGAAGCTCTACTGCAGGCAATAGAAAGTTTGGGGAAGGGAGGGGGAGGGGGGAGGTGAGACAAGTCTTGTGGTGCAGTGGTAGTGCCCTGGCCTCTGAGCCAGGAGACCCAGATTCAAGTACCAACCACCCCAAAGGTGTTTCACGGCATCGCTGAACGGGTAGATTAGACAGTCACTGATTTAAAAAGGGGGCAGGTGCTGTGGTAGTGTCCTGACCTCGAAGCCAGGGGATCCAGGTTCAAGTCCCATCTCTGTCCCAGAGGTGGGTCACAGTCTGATTGACCAAAGGGAGCAACATTGGCCAGTTTGAGCTTGTCCTCCCTTCCCTTCGCCTGAGTCCTGAGGCTGACCACCTATTCCGACATTGAGTCCTTGGAAGTGCAGAGCTGTGAACCGACAGAGAGCTGTGGCTGCAGGCCGGTGGTCTCTCTGTGAGTCCCTGAGGCCCTGGACATGCCTCCTGCTGGAGTGCGAGGTACACAGACACACATTCTGTAACCAGGGCATTGGGATTCAATCGGATCATTAATGCTGCTTTTCCAAACTAAAGGCAATATCCATTAGACAGTGAAAGTATTTACAGGGGAGTCACAGAGGGGGGGAGTGTGTCAGTGTTTACAGGGGGGGCCCTGGGGGGAGTGTGTCAGTATTTACAGGGGGGATCCCGGGGGGGAGTGTGTCAGTATTTACAGGGGGGGGTCCCCGGGGGGGAGTGTGTCAGTATTTACAGGGCGGTCCCCGGGGGGAGTGTGTCAGTGTTTACAGGGGGGGTCCCCGGGGGGGGAGTGTGTCAGTATTTACAGGGGGGATCCCGGGGGGGAGTGTGTCAGTATTTACAGGGCGGTCCCCGGGGGGAGTGTGTCAGTGTTTACAGGGGGGGTCCCCGGGGGGGGAGTGTGTCAGTGTTTACAGGGGGGACCCTGGGGGGGAGTGTGTCAGTATTTGCAGGGGGTCCCCGGGGGGGAGTGTGTCAGTATTTACAGGGGGGTCCCCGGGGGGGAGTGTGTCAGTATTTACAGGGGGGTCCCCGGGGGGAGTGTGTCAGTATTTACAGGGGGGTCCCGGGGGGGAGTGTGTCAGTATTTACAGGGGGAGGTCCACGGGGGGGAGTGTGTCAGTATTTACAGGGGGGTCCCGGGGGGGAGTGTGTCAGTATTTACAGGGGGGTCCCGGGGGGGAGTGTGTCAGTATTTACAGGGGGAGGTCCACGGGGGGGAGTGTGTCAGTATTTACAGGGGGGGACCCTGGGGGGGAGTGTGTCAGGTTTTACAGGGGGGGTCCCCGGGGGGAGTGTGTCAGTATTTACAGGGGGTTCCCCGGGGGGAGTGTGTCAGTATTTACAGGGGGGGTCCCCGAGGGGAATGTGTCAGTATTTACAGGGGGTTCCCCGGGGGGCGTGTGTCAGTATTTACAGGGGGGGACCCTGGGGGGGAGTGTGTCAGGTTTTACAGGGGGGGTCCCCGGGGGGAGTGTGTCAGTGTTTACGGGCGGACCCTGGGGGGGGGGAGTGTGTCAGTATTTACAGGGGGGCTCCGGGGGGGGAGTGTGTCAGTATTTACAGGGGGGTCCCCGGAGGGAGTGTGTCAGTATTTACAGGGAGGTCCCCGGGGGGGAGTGTGTCAGTATTTACAGGGGGTTCCCCGGGGGGAGTGTGTCAGTGTTTACAGGGGGGGTCCCCGGGGGGGCGTGTGTCAGTGTTTACGGGGGGTGTCCCGGGTGGAGTGTGTCAGTATTTACAGGGGTGTTACCGGGGTGGGGGAGTGTGTCAGTATTTACAGGGGGGTCCCGGGGGGAGTGTGTCAGTATTTACAGGGGGGTTTCCGGGGGGAGTGTCAGTATTTACAGGGGGGTCCCCGGGGGGAGTGTGTCAGTATTTACAGGGGGATCCCGGGGGAGTGTGTCAGTATTTACAGGGGGGTCCCCGGGGGGGAGTGTGTGAGTATTTACAGGGGGGGTACCCGGTGGGGAGTGTGTCAGTATTTACAGGGGGGTCCCGGGGGGGAGTGTGTCAGTATTTACGGGGGGGTCCCCGGGGGGGAGTGTGTGAGTATTTACAGGGGGGGTCCCCGGGGGGGAGTGTGTCAGTATTTACAGGGGGGGTCCCCGGGGGGGAGTGTGTCAGTATTTACAGGGAGATCCCGGGGGGGGAGTGTGTCAGTATTTACAGGGGGGGTCCCCGGGGGGAGTGTGTCAGTATTTACAGGGGGGTCCCCGGGGGGAGTGTGTCAGTATTTACAGGGGAGTCCCGGGGGGGCCTGTGTCAGTATTTACAGGGGGTCCCCGGGGGGAGCGTGTCAGTATTTACAGGGGGATCCCGGGGAAGAGTGTGTCAGTATTTACAGGGGGGTCCCGGGGAAGAGTGTGTCAGTATTTACAGGGGGGTCCCCGGGGGGGAGTGTGTCAGTATTTACAGGGGGGTCCCCGGGGGGGAGTGTGCCAGTATTTACAGGGGGGTCCCCGGGGGGAGTGTGTCAGTATTTACAGGGGAGTCCCGGGGGGGAGTGTGTCAGTATTTACAGGGGGTCCCCGGGGGAAGTGTGTCAGTATTTACAGGAGGGGCCCCCGGGGGGGAGTGTGTCAGTATTTACAGGGGGTCCCCGGGGGAAGTGTGTCAGTATTTACAGGGGGGTCCCGGGGGGGAGTGTGTCAGTATTTACAGAGGGTTCCCCGGGGGGAGTGTGTCAGTGTTTACAGGGGGGGGCGTGTGTCAGTATTTACGGGGGGTGTCCCGGGTGGAGTGTGTCAGTATTTACAGGGGGGTCCCCGGGGGGAGTGTGTCAGTATTTACAGGGCGGTCCCCGGGGGGTCGTGTGTCAGTATTTACAGGGGGGGGCCCCGGGGGGGGGGGGGCGTGTGTCAGTATTTACGGGGGGTGTCCCGGGTGGAGTGTGTCAGTATTTACAGGGGGGTCCCCGGGGGGAGTGTGGAAGTATTTACAGGGCGGTCCCCGGGGGGTCGTGTGTCAGTATTTACAGGGGGGGGCCCCGGGGGGGGGGCGTGTGTCAGTATTTACGGGGGGTGTCCCGGGTGGAGTGTGTCAGTATTTACAGGGGTGTTACCGGGGTGGGGGAGTGTGTCAGTGTTTGCAGTCCCTTCCCTGGGAGGGGGATCTGTCGGTGTTTGAGTGTGGCGGTGTGAGAGTGTCAGTGTGTGAGTGTGTTGTTGTGTGAGTGTATCAGTGTGTGAGTGTGTCGGTGTGTGCGAGTGTGTCAGTGTGTGTGTGTCTCTGTGAGTGTACCAGTGTGAATGCGAGTGTGTCAGTGTGTGTGTGTCTCTGTGAGTGTACCAGTGTGTCGGTGTTTGAGTGTGGCGGTGTGAGAGTTTGTCACTGTGTGAGTGTGTGGTGTGAGTGTGTTGGTGTGTGAGCGTGTAAGTATTCGAGTGTGTCGATGCAAATGTGTCAGTGTGAGTCTGTCAATGTGTGTGTCGGCATGGCTGTGTGAGTGTGTCAGTTTGAGTGTGTCAGTGTGTGTATTGGTGTGAGTGTGTTGGTGTTTGAGTGTGTCAGTGAGTGTGTCGGTGTGTGAGTGTGCCAGTGTGTGGGTGTCAGTGTGTGACTGCGTCGATGTGAGTGTGTCGGCATGAGTGTCTGAGTGTGTTGGCGTGAGTGTGTCAGTGTTGAATGTGTTGGTGTGAGTGTGTCCGTGTGTTAGTATGTCAGTGTGTGAGTGTGTCGGTGTGTGAGTGTGTCAGGGTGTGAGAGTGTCACTGTGTGAGTGTGTTGGTGTGAGTGTGCCAGTGTGTGCGTTTGTCCCTGTGTGAGTGTGTCAGTGTGTGTGAGTGTGTCAGTGTGTGAGTGTCAGTGTGAGTGTATCAGTCTGAGACTGTCAGTCTGTATGTGTGAGTGTGTCGGTGTGTCAGTGTGTCATTGTGTGTGAGTGTGTCAGTGTGTCAGTGTGTCAGTGTGTGAGTGTGTCAGTGTGTGTGTTTGTCGCTGTGTGAGTGTGTGTGATTGTATCAGTGTGTGAGTGTCAGTGTCAATGTATCGGTCTGAGAGTGCCAGTCTGTGTGTGTTAGTGTGTGAGTGTGTCGGTGTGAGTGTGTCAGTGTGTGCGTTTGTCATTGTGTGAGTGTGTCAGTGTGTGAGTGTGTCAGTGTGATTGTATCTCTCTGAGAGTGTCAGTCGGTGTGTGTTAGTGTGAGTGTGTCAGTGTGAGTGTGTGTCAGTGTCAGGGTATCAATGTGAGAGTGTCAGTGTGTTGGTGTTAGTGTGTGAGTGTGTGAGTTTGTTAGTGTGTCGGTGTGTGTGAGTGAGTCAGTGTGAGTGTGTTGTGTGAGTGTGTCGGCGTGAGTGTGTTGGTGTGTGTCGGTCTGAGTGTGTAAGTGTGAGTATGTCGGTGTGTGTGTATCAGTGAGTGTGTTGGTGTGGGAGTGCGTTGATGTGTATGT
Organism: Hemiscyllium ocellatum; assembly: GCF_020745735.1. NCBI lineage: Eukaryota > Metazoa > Chordata > Chondrichthyes > Orectolobiformes > Hemiscylliidae > Hemiscyllium > Hemiscyllium ocellatum. Next base: position 10,121,885 of record NC_083445.1, on the reverse strand, counting down.
GTATGTCGGTGTGTGTATCACTGTGAGTGTATTGGTGTGAGTGTGTCAGTGTGAGTGTATCGGTGTTACTGTGTCGGTGTGAGTGTGTCAGTGTTTGTGTGTGTCGGTGTGAGTGTGTCGGTGTGTGAGTGTGTCAGGGTGTGAGTGTGTCAGTGTGAGTGTATCGGTGTGACTGTGTCGGTGTGAGTATGTCGGTGTTTATGTGTGTCGGTGTGTGAGTGTGTCGGTGTGTGTCAGTGTGTGAGTGTGTCAGTGTGAGTGTGGCAGGTGTGTGCCGGTGTGTGTCAGTGTGCGAGTGTGTCAGTGTGTGAGTGTGTCAGTGTGTGTGAGTGTGTCAGTATCAGTGTGCATGTGTCAGTGTGTGAGTGTGTCGGTGCGTGTGTGTCAGTGTGTGAGCGTGTCGGTGCATGAGTGTGTCAGTGAGTGTGTCAGTGTGTGAGTGTGTCAATGTGAGTGTGTTGGTGTGTGTGTCGGTGTGTGAGTCGGTGTGAGTGTGTCAGTGTGTGAGTGTGTCAGTGTGTGTGAGTGTGTCAGTGTGTGAGTGGGTTGGTGTGAGTCTGTCAGTGTTTGAGTGTGTCAGTAAGTGTGTCAGTGTGTGAGTGTGTCGATGTGTGTGTGTCGGTATGAGTGTCAGTGTGAGTGTGTCGGTGTTTGAGTATGTCAGTGTGTGAGTGTGTCAGTGTGTGATTGTGTCAGTGTGTGTGAGTGTGTCAGTGTGTGAGTGTGTCGATGTGTGAGTGTGTCGGTATGACTGTGTTGGTGTGTGTGTCGGAATGTGAATGTGCCGGAGTGAGTGTGTGTGTCGGTGTGTGAGTCGGTATGAGTGTGTCAGTGTGTGAGTGTGTCAGTGTGTGAGTGTCAGTGTGTGTGAGTGTGTCAGTATGTGAGTGTGTTGGGGTGTGTGTCAGTGTGTGTTGGTGTGTGATTGTGTCGATGTGTGAGTGTGTCGGTATGACTGTGTTGGTGTGTGTGTCGGAATGTGAATGTGCCGGAGTGAGTGTGTGTGTCGGTGTGTGAGTCGGTATGAGTGTGTCAGTGTGTGAGTGTGTCAGTGTGTGAGTGTCAGTGTGTGTGAGTGTGTCCGTGTGTGAGTGGATTGGTGTGTGTGTTAGTGTGTGAGAATGTGTCGGTGCAAATATGTCAGTGTGAGTGTGTCGGTGTGTGAGTGTGCCAGTGTGTGATTGTGCCGGTGTGTCAGTGTGTCAGTGTGTGTGTATCAGTGTGTGAGTGTGTCGGTGTGAATGTGTTGGTGGGTGAGTGTGTCAGTGTATGAGTGTGTTGATGTGTAAGTGTGTGAGTGTGTCAGTATGCGAGTGTGTCAATGTGAGTGTGTCAGTACGTGTGGGTGTCGGTGTGTGTGTGTCAACATGAGTGTATCGGTGTGAGTCTGTCGGTGTTTGAGTGCGTCAGTGAGTATGTCAATGTTAGTGTGTCAGTGTGTGTGTGTCGGTGTGTGAGTGTGTCAGTGTGTGTGTCAGTGTGAGTGTGTCGGTGAATGTGTGTCAGTGTGTGATTGTGCCGGTGTGTGAGTGTGTCGGTGTGTGTGTATCAGTGTGTGAGTGTGTCGGTGTGAAAGTGTTGGTGGGTAAGTGTGTCAGTGTATGAGTGTGTTGATGTGTAAGTGTCTCAGTGTGTGAGTGTGTCAGTGTGGGAGTTTATCAGTGTGAGTGTGTCGGTATGTGTGAGTGGCAGTGTGTGTGTGTCAACGTGAGTGTATCGATGTGAGTGTGTCAGTGTGAGTCTGCCGGTGTTTGAGTGTGTCAGTGAGTGTGTCAGTGTGTGAGTGTGTCAATGTGAGTGTTTCGGTGTGTGTGAGTGTATTGGTGTGTGTGTTGGTGTGTGAGTCGGTGTGAGTGTGTCAGTGTGTGTGTGTCGATGTGTGTGAGTGTGTCAGTGTGTGTGTGTTGGTATGAGTGTGTCAGTGTGAGTGTGTCAGTGTGAGTGTGTCGGTGTATGTGTGTGTCAGTGTGTGATTGTGCTGGTGTGTGAGTGTGTCGGTGTGTGTGTATCAGTGTGTGAGTGTGTCGGTGTGAACGTGTTGGTGGGTGAGTGTGTCGGTGTATGAGTGTGTTGATGTGTAAGTGTCTCAGTGTGTGAGTGTGTCAGTGTGGGAGTTTATCAGTGTGAGTGTGTCAGTATGTGTGAGTGTCGGTGTATGTGTGTCAACGTGAGTGTATCGATGTGAGTGTGTCAGTGTGAGTCTGCCGGTGTTTGAGTGTGTCAGTGAGTGTGTCAGTGTGTGAGTGTGTCAATGTGAGTGTGTCGGTGTGTGAGTGTGTTGGTGTGTGTGTCGGTGTGTGAGTCGGTATGAGTGTGTCAGTGTGTGAGTGTGTCAGTGTGTGTGTGTCGATGTATGTGAGTGTGTCAGTGTGTGAGTGTGTCAGTGTGTGTGTGTCGATGTGTGTGAGTGTGTCAGTGTGTGAGTGGGTTGGTGTGTGTGTCGGTGTGTGAGAATGTGTCGGTGCAAATATGTCAGTGTGAGTGTGTCGATGTGTGAGTGTGTCAGTGTGTGAGTGTGTCAGTGTGTGAGTGTCAGTGTGTGTGAGTGTGTCAGTGTGTGAGTGTGTTGGGGTGTGTGTCAGTGTGTGTCAGTGTGTGATTGTGTCGATGTGTGAGTGTGTCGGTATGACTGTGTTGGTGTGTGTGTCGGAATGTGAATGTGCCGGAGTGAGTGTGTGTGTCGGTGTGTGAGTCGGTATGAGTGTGTCAGTGTGTGAGTGTGTCAGTGTGTGAGTGTCAGTGTGTGTGAGTGTGTCCGTGTGTGAGTGGATTGGTGTGTGTGTTAGTGTGTGAGAATGTGTCGGTGCAAATATGTCAGTGTGAGTGTGTCGGTGTGTGAGTGTGCCAGTGTGTGATTGTGCCGGTGTGTCAGTGTGTCAGTGTGTGTGTATCAGTGTGTGAGTGTGTCGGTGTGAATGTGTTGGTGGGTGAGTGTGTCAGTGTATGAGTGTGTTGATGTGTAAGTGTGTGAGTGTGTCAGTATGCGAGTGTGTCAATGTGAGTGTGTCAGTACGTGTGGGTGTCGGTGTGTGTGTGTCAACATGAGTGTATCGGTGTGAGTCTGTCGGTGTTTGAGTGCGTCAGTGAGTATGTCAATGTTAGTGTGTCAGTGTGTGTGTGTCGGTGTGTGAGTGTGTCAGTGTGTGTGTCAGTGTGAGTGTGTCGGTGAATGTGTGTCAGTGTGTGATTGTGCCGGTGTGTGAGTGTGTCGGTGTGTGTGTATCAGTGTGTGAGTGTGTCGGTGTGAAAGTGTTGGTGGGTAAGTGTGTCAGTGTATGAGTGTGTTGATGTGTAAGTGTCTCAGTGTGTGAGTGTGTCAGTGTGGGAGTTTATCAGTGTGAGTGTGTCGGTATGTGTGAGTGGCAGTGTGTGTGTGTCAACGTGAGTGTATCGATGTGAGTGTGTCAGTGTGAGTCTGCCGGTGTTTGAGTGTGTCAGTGAGTGTGTCAGTGTGTGAGTGTGTCAATGTGAGTGTGTCGGTGTGTGTGAGTGTATTGGTGTGTGTGTTGGTGTGTGAGTCGGTGTGAGTGTGTCAGTGTGTGTGTGTCGATATGTGTGAGTGTGTCAGTGTGTGTGTGATGGTATGAGTGTGTCAGTGTGAGTGTGTCAGTGTGAGTGTGTCGGTGTATGTGTGTGTCAGTGTGTGATTGTGCTGGTGTGTGAGTGTGTCGGTGTGTGTGTATCAGTGTGTGAGTGTGTCGGTGTGAACGTGTTGGTGGGTGAGTGTGTCGGTGTATGAGTGTGTTGATGTGTAAGTGTCTCAGTGTGTGAGTGTGTCAGTGTGGGAGTTTATCAGTGTGAGTGTGTCAGTATGTGTGAGTGTCGGTGTATGTGTGTCAACGTGAGTGTATCGATGTGAGTGTGTCAGTGTGAGTCTGCCGGTGTTTGAGTGTGTCAGTGAGTGTGTCAGTGTGTGAGTGTGTCAATGTGAGTGTGTCGGTGTGTGAGTGTGTTGGTGTGTGTGTCGGTGTGTGAGTCGGTATGAGTGTGTCAGTGTGTGAGTGTGTCAGTGTGTGTGTGTCGATGTGTGTGAGTGTGTCAGTGTGTGAGTGGGTTGGTGTGTGTGTCGGTGTGTGAGAATGTGTCGGTGCAAATATGTCAGTGTGAGTGTGTCGATGTGTGAGTGTGTCAGTGTGTGAGTGTGTCAGTGTGTGAGTGTCAGTGTGTGTGAGTGTGTCAGTGTGTGAGTGTGTTGGGGTGTGTGTCAGTGTGTGTCAGTGTGTGATTGTGTCGATGTGTGAGTGTGTCGGTATGACTGTGTTGGTGTGTGTGTCGGAATGTGAATGTGCCGGAGTGAGTGTGTGTGTCGGTGTGTGAGTCGGTATGAGTGTGTCAGTGTGTGAGTGTGTCAGTGTGTGAGTGTCAGTGTGTGTGAGTGTGTCAGTGTGTGAGTGGATTGGTGTGTGTGTTAGTGTGTGAGAATGTGTCGGTGCAAATATGTCAGTGTGAGTGTGTCGGTGTGTGAGTGTGCCAGTGTGTGATTGTGCCGGTGTGTCAGTGTGTCAGTGTGTGTGTATCAGTGTGTGAGTGTGTCGGTGTGAATGTGTTGGTGGGTGAGTGTGTCAGTGTATGAGTGTGTTGATGTGTAAGTGTGTGAGTGTGTCAGTATGCGAGTGTGTCAATGTGAGTGTGTCAGTACGTGTGGGTGTCGGTGTGTGTGTGTCAACATGAGTGTATCGGTGTGAGTCTGTCGGTGTTTGAGTGTGTCAGTGAGTATGTCAATGTTAGTGTGTCAGTGTGTGTGTGTCGGTGTGTGAGTGTGTCAGTGTGTGTGTCAGTGTGAGTGTGTCGGTGAATGTGTGTCAGTGTGTGATTGTGCCGGTGTGTGAGTGTGTCGGTGTGTGTGTATCAGTGTGTGAGTGTGTCGGTGTGAAAGTGTTGGTGGGTAAGTGTGTCAGTGTATGAGTGTGTTGATGTGTAAGTGTCTCAGTGTGTGAGTGTGTCAGTGTGGGAGTTTATCAGTGTGAGTGTGTCGGTATGTGTGAGTGGCAGTGTGTGTGTGTCAACGTGAGTGTATCGATGTGAGTGTGTCAGTGTGAGTCTGCCGGTGTTTGAGTGTGTCAGTGAGTGTGTCAGTGTGTGAGTGTGTCAATGTGAGTGTGTCGGTGTGTGTGAGTGTATTGGTGTGTGTGTTGGTGTGTGAGTCGGTGTGAGTGTGTCAGTGTGTGTGTGTCGATGTGTGTGAGTGTGTCAGTGTGTGTGTGTTGGTATGAGTGTGTCAGTGTGAGTGTGTCAGTGTGAGTGTGTCGGTGTATGTGTGTGTCAGTGTGTGATTGTGCTGGTGTGTGAGTGTGTCGGTGTGTGTGTATCAGTGTGTGAGTGTGTCGGTGTGAACGTGTTGGTGGGTGAGTGTGTCGGTGTATGAGTGTGTTGATGTGTAAGTGTCTCAGTGTGTGAGTGTGTCAGTGTGGGAGTTTATCAGTGTGAGTGTGTCAGTATGTGTGAGTGTCGGTGTATGTGTGTCAACGTGAGTGTATCGATGTGAGTGTGTCAGTGTGAGTCTGCCGGTGTTTGAGTGTGTCAGTGAGTGTGTCAGTGTGTGAGTGTGTCAATGTGAGTGTGTCGGTGTGTGAGTGTGTTGGTGTGTGTGTCGGTGTGTGAGTCGGTATGAGTGTGTCAGTGTGTGAGTGTGTCAGTGTGTGTGTGTCGATGTATGTGAGTGTGTCAGTGTGTGAGTGTGTCAGTGTGTGTGTGTCGATGTGTGTGAGTGTGTCAGTGTGTGAGTGGGTTGGTGTGTGTGTCGGTGTGTGAGAATGTGTCGGTGCAAATATGTCAGTGTGAGTGTGTCGATGTGTGAGTGTGTCAGTGTGTGTGTCAGCGTGAGTGTGTCGGTGTTTGAGTGTGTCAGTGTGTGAATGTGTCAGTGTAAATGTATCGGTGTGCGAGCGTGTCAGTGTGTCGGTGTGTGAGTGGGTTGGTGTGAGTGGTTCAGCATGCGTGGGCGAGTGTGTAGGTGTGAGTGTGTGAGTGTATCGGTATGAGTGTATCGGTGTGTGCGTTTGTCAGTGAGTGAGTGTGTCAGTGTATGTTGGTGTGAGTGTGTTGGTGTGAGAGATTATCAGTGAGTGAGTGTTGGTGTGTGTGTCGGTGTGTGAGTGTGTGTGTGTGTCGGTGTGAGTGTGTCAGTGTGAGTGTGTTGGTGTGTGTGTGTCAGTGAGTGAGTGTGTCGGTGTGTGTGTCAGTGTGTGAGTGTGTCGGTGTCTGAGTGTGCCGGTGTGTGTGTAGGTATGTGAGTGTGTCAGTGTGAGTGCGTCGGTGTGAGTGTGTCTGTGTGAGTCTGTCAGTGTTTGAGTGTGTCAGTGTGTGTGAGTGTGTCAGTATGTGAGTGTGTCAGTGTATGTGAATGTGTCAGTGTAAATGTGTCAGTGTGTGAGTGTGTCGGTGTGTGAGTGTGTCAGTGTGTGTGTCAGTGTGAGTGTGGCGGTGTATGTGTGTGTCAGTGTGTGATTGTGCCGGTGTGTGAGTGTGTTGGTGTGTGTGTATCAGTGTGTGTGTGTCGGTGTGAATGTGTTGGTGGGTGAGTGTGTTGGTGTATGAGTGTGTTGATCTGTAAGTGTGTCAGTGTGTGATTGTGTCAGTGTGGGAGTTTGTCAGTGTGAGTGTGTCGGTATGTGTGATTGTCGGTGTGTGTGTGTCAGTGTGAGTGTATCGGTGTGAGTGTGTCTGTGTGAGTCTGTCGGTGTTTGAGTGTGTCAGTGAGTGTGTCAGTGTGTGAGTATGTCAAAGTGTGTGTGTCGGTGTGTGAGTCGATATGAGTGTGTCAGTGTGTGAGTGTGTCAGTGTGTGTGAGTGTGTCAGTGTGTGAGTGGGTTGGTGTGTGTATCGGTGTGTGCGAATGTGTCGGTGCAAATATGTCAGTGTGATTGTGTTGGTGTGTGAGTGTGTCGGTGTGTGAGTGTGTCAGTGTGTGTGTCAGTGTGAGTGTGTCAGTATATGTGTGTGTCAGTGTATGATTGTGCCGGTGTGTGTGTGTCAGTGTTTGAGTGTGTTAGTGTGTGAATGTGTCAGTGTAAATGTGTCGGTGTGCGAGCGTGTCAGTGTGTCGGTGTGTGTGTGTCGGTGTGAGTGTGTGAGTGTCTTGGTGTGAGTGAGTCGGTGTGTGAGTGTGTCAGTGTGTGAGTGTGTTGGGTGTGAGTGTCTCACTGTGTGAGTGTGTTGGTGTGAGTGTGTCGGTGTGTGCGTTTGTCAGTGAGTGAGTGTGTCAGTGTATGTTGGTGTGAGTGTGTTGGTGTGAGAGATTATCAGTGAGTGAGTGTTGGTGTGTGTGTCGGTGTGTGAGTGTGTGTGTGTCGGTGTGAGTGTGTCAGTGTGAGTGTGTTGGTGTGTGTGTGTCAGTGAGTGAGTGTGTCGGTGAGTGTGTCAGTGTGTGAGTGTGTCAGTGTATGTTGGTGTGAGTGTGTTGGTGTGTGAGATTATCAGTGAGTGAGTGTTGGTGTGTGTCGGTGTGTGAGTGTGTTGGTGTGAGTGTGTCAGTGTGAGTGTGTTGGTGTGTGTGTCAGTGTGTGAGTGTGTGAGTCTGTCGGTGTGTGAATGTGTCGGTGTGTGTGAGTGTGTCTGTCGGTGTGTGAATGTGTCGGTGTGTGTGTGTGTCAGTGTGTGTCGGTTTGTGAGTGTGTTGGTGTGAGCATATCAGTATGAGTGTGTCAGTGTGTGACTGTGTCATGTGTAAGTGTGTGAGTGCCTCGGTGTATGTGTGAGTGTGTCGGTGTGTGAGTGTGTCGGTGTGTGAGTGTGTCGATGAGTGTGTCTGTGTGTGAATATGTTGGTGTGTGAGTGTGTCGGTGTGTGTGTGTGCCGGTGTGTGAATGTGTCAGTGTGAGTGTGCCGGTGTGTGTAAGTGTGTTGGTGTGTGTCGGTGTGTGAGTGTGTCGGTGTGTGAGTGTGGGAGTTTGTCGGTGTTTCCGTGTGTGTGTGTCTGTGTGTGAGTGTGTGTGTAGGTGTGTGTATGTATCGTTGTGTGTGAGTGTGTCGGTGTGAGTGTGTCGATGTGTGAGTGTGTTGGTATGAGTGTGTCGGTGTGTGAGTGTGTCAGTGTGAGTGTGCCAGTGTGTGTGTATGTAGGTGTGTGTGTGTGTCGGTGCGTGAGTGTGTCGGAGTGTGTAGGTGTGTGAATGTGTCAGTGTGTAAGTGTGTGAGTGTGTCGGTGTGTGTGTGCGTTGGTGTGAGTGTGCCAGTATGTGTGTGCCGGTGTGAATATGTCGGTGTGTGAATGTGTCAGTGTGTGTGTGTGTGTGTGTGTCGGTGTGTGTAGGTGTGTGTATGTATCGTTGTGTGTGAGTGTGTCGGTGTGAGTGTGTCGGTGTGAGTGTGTTGGTATGAGTGTGTCGGTGTGTGAGTGTGTCAGTGTGAGTGTGCCGGTGTGTGTGTATGTAGGTGTGTGAGTGTGTCGGTGTGTGAGTGTGTCGGAGCGTGTAGGTGTGTGAATGTGTCAGTGTGTAAGTGTGTGAGTGTGTCGGTGTGTGTGTGTGCGTTGGTGTGAGTGTGCCAGTGTGTGTGTGCCGGTGTGAATATGTCGGTGTGTGAGTGAGTCGGTGTGTGTGTGTGTGTGTCTGTCTGTCTGTGTGTGTGTGTCGGTGTGTGAGTGTGTCGGTGTGTGAGTGTGTCGGTGTGTGTATATGTTGGTATGTGAGTGTGTCAGTGTGTGAGTGTGTTAGTGTATGTGTGTCGGTGTGTGAGTGCATCAGTGCGAGTGTGTAAGTGTGTCAATGTGTCTGTGTGTGTGTGTGTCAGTGTGTGTCGGTGTGTGAGTGTGCCGGTGTGTGTGTGTGTCAGTGTGTGAGTGTGTCAGCGTGAGTGTGTCGGTGTGAGTGTGTGTGCCTGTGTGTGAGTGTGTCAGTGTGAGTGTGTCGGTGTGAGTGTGTGTGAGTGTATCGGTGTGAGTGTGTGTGTGAGTGTCGGTGTGTGAGTGTGTCAGGGTGAGTGTGTTGGTGTGAGTGTGTGTGTGTCGGTGTGTGTGTGCCGGTGTGTGAATGTGTCAGTGTGAGTGTGCCGGTGTGTGTGAGTGTGCCAGTGTGTGTGTGCCGGTGTGAATATGTCGATGTGTGAGTGTGTCGGTGTGTGTGTGTGTGTGTGTCGGTGTGTGTGTGCCGGTGTGTGAATGTGTCAGTGTGAGTGTGCCGGTGTGTGTGTGTGCCTCTGTGTGTGTGTCAGGGTGAGTGTGTCAGTGTGTGTGTGTGAGTGTCGGTGTGTGAGTGTGTCAGGGTGAGTGTGTTGGTGTGAGTGTGTGTGTGTCGGTGTGTGAGTGTGTCGGGGTGAGTGTGTGTGTGTGTGTCGGTGTGTGAGTATGTCCGGGTTAGTGTGTTGATGTGAGTATGAGTGTGTCGTATGAGTGTGTGTGTGTCAGTGTGAGTGTGTTGGTGTGTGTGTGTGTCAGTGTGAGTGTGTCGGTGTGAGTGTGTCAGTGTGAGTGTGTCAGTGTGAGTGTGTGTGTGTCGGTGTGTGTGTGAGTGTGTGTGTGTGTCGGTATGTCTGTGTGTCAGGGTGAGTGTGTCGGTGTGAATGTGTATGTGAGTGTGTGAATGTGTCTGTGTGTCGATGTGTGAGTGTGCCAGTGTGTGTGTGTGTGTGTGTCAGTGTGTGAGTGTGTCAGTAGCGTGTGTCGGTGTGTATGTCTGTGTGTGAGTGTGTCAGGGTAAGTGTGTCGGTGTGAGCGTGTGTGTGTTTGTCAGTGTGTGAGTGTGTGTCGGTGTGTGTGTGTGTCGGTGTGTGAATGTGTCAGGGTGAGTGTGTTGGTGTGTGAGTGTGTGTGTGTCGGTGTGTGTGTGTCGGCGTGTGAGTGTGTCAGTGTGAGTGTGTCGGTGTGAGTGTGTGTGTGTGTGTCGGTGTGTGAGTGTGTCGGTGTGTGAGTGTGTGAGTGTGTCGGTGTGTGTATATGTCGGTGTGTGAGTGTGTCAGTGTGTGAGTGTGTTGGTGTGTGTGTGTCAGTGTGTAAGTGCATCAGTGCGAGTGTGTCAATGTGTCAGTGTGTGTGTGTGAGAGTCGGTGTGTGAGTGTGCCGGTGTGTGTGTGTCAGTGTGTGAGTGTGTCAGTGTGAGTGTGTCGGTGTGTGTGTCAGGGTGAGTGTGTCAGTGTGAGTGTGTGTGTGTTGGTGTGTGTCGGTGTGTGAGTGTATCGGTGTGAGTGTGTGTGTGTGAGTGTGTCAGGGTGAGTGTGTTGGTGTGAGTGTGTGAGTGTGTGTGTGTGTCGGTGTGTGAGTGGGTCGGTATGTGAGTATGTCAGGGTGAGTGTGTTGGTGTGAGTATGAGTGTGTCGGTATGAGTGTGTGTGCGTCAGTGTGAGTGTTTCGGTGTGAGTGTGTGAGTGTGTCAGTGTGAGTGCGTCGGTGTGAGTGTGTGTGTGTCGGTGTGTGTGTGTCGGTATGTGTGTGTCAGGGTGAGTGTGTCGGTGTGAATGTGTGTGTGAGTGTGTGAATGTGTCTGTGTGTGTGTTTGTCAGTGTGTGAGTGTGCCAGTGTGTGTGTGTGTGTCAGTGTGTGTGTGTGTCAGTGTGAGTGTGTCGGTGTGTGTGTCTGTGTGTGAGTGTGTCAGGGTGAGTGTGTCGGTGTGAGCGTGTGTGTGAGTGTGTGTGTGTGTCGGTGTGTGTGTGTGTCGGTGTGTGAATGTGTCAGGGTGAGTGTGTTGGTGTGTGAGTGTGTGTGTGTGTCGGTGTGTGTGTGTCGGTGTGAGTGTGTGTGTGTGTCGGCGTGTGAGTGTGTCAGGGTGAGTGTGTCGGTGTGAGTATGAGTGTGTCAGTGTGAGTGTGTGTGTGTGTCAGTGTGAGTGTGTCGGTGTGTGTGTGTGTGTGTGTCAGTGTGAGTGTGTCGGTGTGAGTGTGTGAGTGTCGGTGTGTGTGTGTGAGTGTGTGTGTGTGTTGGTGTGTGTGTGTGTCGGTGTGAGTGTGTGTCGGTGTGTGAGTGTGTGAGTGTGAGTGTGTCGGTGTGTGAGTGTGTTTTTATTGGTGTGGGAGGCCCGACAGAGCGGGAAGCTACAATAACAGAGTCTCCTTGCTTGGTCTTCACTGTCCTCTCGAAGACCTTGATCCTCCAACGAATTCCCTGCACCATCATCTGCTCACTCGGTAGGGTAACGTTAGCCCTCAGTAACCCCTCCATGCCTATGGGAAGCTGCAGACCATTCTCCCTGTCCTGACGCTGCTATGAGGGAATGGGCTATAGACCAAACGCAGAATTCCCAATGGGGAGGGGCTGAAGGGTGAGGAGTTACAGAAATGGGAGGGGAAGGGTTAATGGAAGGGTGAGGGAGCTGAGCTCGCTGGGAGATACTGCGCCTCTCTGTCTCTCTCTCTCTCTGTCCACCTGCAGATGCTGTCACATCCTGTTTGAGGGGCACTGTGTTGAGGAGGGGGCACTGAGGGGAGGGCAGTGTGGAGTGGAGGCGAGGAGGGGGCTAGCTCCTGCAGTTGAACAGGAAGCTGGGCAGGAAGCAGCTGCTGAACATGTCGGTCATCTGCCTCCAGGTGCATCCTGGGACACACCGCTGCCCTGTTTTCGAAACGACTGTATTTGGTCGGAACGGCCGCGGTAATAAACAACTCTGAATCCTTTCCTGTGTTAATTGTTCTTGGCTAACCTCTGCTCAGAAGTCTCAACGCTTTCGGTGTCGGCGTGACCTGCCCGGAACATCCCGACTTATTCCCCTCGCTTCTCGGGAATGCCGAGGGTCGGGGGGGGAGTTGGGGTGGGGGCTGCAGTCAGTCACTGCAAGGGGCAACGTACATCCTCAGGACTTAACTTTGCATACCGCCCATCTCATCCCTCCTCAGCCACCAGGGTCGCTTTTGACTTGCGGTTCCAATCTCAGTGGGGTGGGGGTAGGGGTGGGGGGGTCCATGGATTTGTGCACAGCTAGATCCCACTGCGGGATGACTAGACCAGTCGTGGGATGGATACCTCCTCTTGCGGAAGCATCCGGAACTGGGGTCATGAGTCAAAAATGAAATTGTTTTAAAAGTGGCCTTTAACAATGTACCCTGGATGTGACACTGGAGGTGCCACTACATCCAAGGCTATGGGTTCCGTGAGTGTGTTGGTGTGTGTGTGTCGGTGTGTGAGTGCATCAGTGCGAGTGTGTAAGTGTGTGAGTGTGTCTGTGTGTGTGTGTGTGTGTGTGTGTGTGTGTGTGTGTGTGTGTGTGTGTGTCAGTGTGTGAGTGTGCCGGTGTGTGTGTGTGTGTGTGAGTGTGTCAGTGTGAGTGTGTCGGTGTGTGTGTGTGTGTGTGTGTGTGTGTGTGTGTGTGTGTGTGTGTGTGAGAGTGACACTGGAGGTGCCACTACATCCAAGGCTATGGGTTCCGTGGGATCGGTGTAGGTCGTAGTGGACTTTTCGCAGCACTAACTCAATGGGCTGAAGGGCCTCCTTCTTCCCTTGCGATTCTCTGAACAGGGCACCCATTTAAAACACAAATGAAGAACTTTTTCTTCTCCCTGAGGGAGAATTCCCTTCTCCAAAAGGGAGGAGATGTGCGTATTCTTAAGTATTTGTTGGGCAGAGATAGACAGGTTCTTACCAGCCAAGGGAAGGAAGGATTATCAGGAATGTAGAGGAATGTCTCTGCTTTTGGTTTTCCCAAGGCACCCGTAACAGTGCAGGGTTCCCTTAATACAGGGGTGTGTGTGTGTGTGTGTGTGTGTGTGTGTGTGTGTGTGTGTGTGTGTGTGTGTGTGTGTGTGTGTGTGAATGAGTGTGTACGTCTGTGCGTGAGTAAGAGAGTGTGTGTGTATGAGAGTGTGTGAGTGAGTGTGCTGTGAATGTGTGTGTGTGAGTGAGTGTGGTGTAAGTGTGCATGTGTGAGAGAGTGACTGTGTGTGAGTGTGTGAGTGTGAGCGAGAGTATGTGTGCATATCAGAGTGTGTGAGTGAGTGTGTGTGAGTGAGAGTGTGTGAGTGTCTGTGTGTGTGTGAGAGTGAGAATGTGAGTGTGAGCGAGAGTATGTGTGTATATCAGAGTGTGTGAGTGAGAGTGCGTGTGAGAGTGTGTGAGTGTATGTGTGTGTGTGAATGAGAGTGTGTGTGTGAGTGAGAGTATGTGAGTGAGTGTGTGCGTGTGTGTGAGTGAGAGTGTGAGTGTGTATGTGTGTGTGAGTGAGAGTGTATGTGAGCGAGAGTATATGTATATATCAGAGTGTGCGAGTGAGAGTGTGTTTGTGAGTGAGAGTGTGAGTGAGTGTGTATGTGTGTGTGAGTGTGTGTGTGTGAGTGAGAGTATGTGTGTATATCAGAGTGTGTGAGTGAGTGTGTGAATGAGGAGGTGTGTGTTTGTGTGAGAGTGTGCATGTGAAAGGGTTCAGAAATGATTTACAAGGATGTTGTCAGGGTTGGAAGGTTTGAGCTACAGGGAGGAACAGGCTGGGGCTGTTTTCCCTGGAGCGTTGGAGGCTGAGGGGTGACCTTATTGAGGTTTATAATAGCAAAAGGGGCATGGATAGGGTGAATGGTCAAGGTCTTTTCCCTGGGGTGGGAGAGTCCAAAACTAGAGGGTGTAGGTTTAAGGTGAGGGGAAAGATTTAAAAGGGACCTAAGGGGCTCCTTAATCATGCAGAGGGTGGTATGTGTATAGAATGAGCTGCCAGAGGAAGTGGTGGAGGCTGGTACAATTACAGCGTTGAAAAGGCACCTGGATGGGTATATGAATAGGAAGGGTTTGGAGGGATATGGGCCAAATGCTGGCAAATGGGACTGTATCTATTTAGAATTTCTGGTCAGCATGGACGAGATGGACTGAAGGGTCTGTTCCCGTGCTGTACATCTCTACGACTCTCTCTGTAGATGCCTGTGTTTACAGTCACAAGCCTATGTCTTTTATACTGACAAACCGTTCAGTGTGGACTCATCTCGGACTGTCTGCACACTCAGATTTAACTCCCTCTCTGGCTGCGGCTTTCGGTGGGATGTCCTCTAGCCTCTGATTTGTGGACTCAAGTCCCACTCCAGAAAGCGCAAAAGCCAGGCTGACCCTCCAGCGCAGTGCTGAGGGAGTGCTGCCCTGTCAGAGGGAGCTCCTTTGAGATCAGGTGTGGACCCAATACAGCGTCTGCCCTCCCTTTACAAATAACATGGGAGTAGGACATCCTGTATAAACAGCCAGGTATTGTCGGATAGTCATGTCCCACAAGGGGAATCTCTGGAAGAGAGGAGCAAGTGGACAGCAGCAGTCCGCATTGGTGTGAGTAGAGGCAGGGAGCAGAGTTAACCATTACAGCTGCCCTGATGGAGGTGATGTCCTTGTGATATTAACACTGGATTATTATTAAGCCAGAAACCCATTCTGAGAATCCCATGGCCAGACAGAATTTGAATTCAATAAAAATCTGAAAGGAAGAGTCAAATGATTTCGGAGAACTGCTTGTTGTAGGGTTCAATAATTCCCTTTAAAGAAGGGGACTGCTGTCCTACATGTGACTCGAGGGTCAAAGCAATGTGTTTGACCCTTAAATACTGTCTGGACAATAAACACTAGCCCAGCCAGCGCTCCCTCTGGGTCCCATGAATGAGGTACAAATAACAGAGCCAATTTTTTTATAAGTTAAAAATCACACAACACCAGGTTAGAGTCCACCAGGTTTAATTGGAAGCACTAGCTTTCGGAGCGACGCTCCTTCATCAGGTGGTTGTGGAGTATCAGATCGTTATTATTGAGACGTGAGGCGTTGCCAGTTGGGTGAGTATTGGTTACTTATCCCTGGTTGCCCCTTGAGAAGGTGGGGGTGAGCTGCCTTCTTGAATCACTGCAGTCCATGAGGTTCAGGGATACCCACATAGTGCTGTTGTGGGGGAGGGGCAAAGTTCCAGGATTTTGACCCACTGACAGTGAAAGACTGAATGAAATTGTTGTGAGTTTGCCTCCAATAGGGTGTTAAACCAGTGCATCATTCCTTACGTCATCTCCTGCAACATAAGAAACTGGGCACCGGGGACTGAAGCCTCCAACAGATACTTGTAACCACTTCCCTTTCATTCGTATGTGGGGCATGGGTTTCACTGGCTGGGTCAGAAATTATTGCCTATCCCTAGTTGCCCCTTGTGAAGGTGGGGGTGAGCTGCCTTCTTGAACCGCTGCAGTCCATGCGCTGTGGGTTGAACCGTAATGCCCACCACCACCTTCTCAAGGGGCAACTAGGGACGGGCAATGAATGCTGGGCCCACCTCCCAGAAACAAATGAAAGGTGAGTGGTGTGAGTCAGAGAGGGACTATCTGAAGGGGGTGAGTTGTGTGGGAGTTAAATCTGATAGTCTGCTTCCTTTAAGACCATCACCGGAGATCTTTAAGGAGGAGAATATTGGAGAGTAGGTACGGTAATTGTGAAACCCGGCCTACCCTCAGGCTTTGAGAGTAATTTCCAACCAGAAACACTCCCTTGCCAGTGGGTGAAGGAATCTGAGGCAGTATTTGTTATTTCCTAAGTGAAGGGAGGATGTGATTATTGACAGTACACAGTCCCGTAGCAACTGATGCACGACACTGACACTGTCACACTGGGAAGTCCGGTCAACACGACTCCTGTAGATTTTCCACTGGCCCGTACCAAGTGTTTTGACTCTGTTGTGATTGGATGACACTCCCCGTGTCGTTATGGGTTGGACAGTAATGAGTGACCCTGCTCCAAACAAAACCGATTGCTTTTAAGAGTAAAGACTTCTGTTGTAAAAGAACGCCTGTTCTCTCCGCGAGGGATGTCAGATCTTCGAAAGGTGGAACAGCCATGTGAAAATCAGGCCCCCTTTTGACTGTGTGGAATAGGACAGTACAGAAGGAGGACACTCAGCCCCTTTGAGGCTGGGCTAGCCTTTTCAAACAGAAATCCATTTAGTTCCCCCCTTCCCTCCCCTATCCTTCTTTCTATTGGGTGTAACAGGGGTCTCACTACGCTAGCAAGTCAGAGGCCTGGAGGAGAGAGCAGGAACAGGGCACTGAGATGGATGGTCGGCCATGATCTTTTCGAATGTCAGAGAAGGCTGGAGGGGCCGAATGGCCTACTCCTGCTCCTATATTCCACATTCCGATGCTTGCCGATATTTGAATTCCAGGACTGGAGCTGGGTGGGATTTAAGTTATAGAATCCCGAGAGTGTGGACAAAGGCCACTCAGCCCCCCTATCCTATCCTTGTATTTCCCACAGCCAACACACCTCACCCACACATCCCCCGGGCAATTTCTCATGCCCAACCCACCTAGTCCACAGATCCCCAGGGCAATTTCCCACGGCCAACCCACCCTGACCTGCACATCTTTGGACTGTGGGAAGAAACCGGAGCACCCAGAGGAACCCCACGCAGACACGGGGAGAATGTGCAAACTCCACACAGACAGCTGCCTGAGGCTGGAATCGAACCCAGGTCCTGGGTGCTACTAGGCAGCAGTGCTAACCACTGTGCCAACTATACTTAACACAGGAACACAGAGTGGCAGAAAGCCATTCAGCCCTTTGGGTTTACTCATTATGATGATCCAAATCCATGCACCCCTGATAACTGTTCAACCCCCCCCCCCCCCTTTTCTGAACCAGAATCTCTCAGTTGCCTGCCTTAAAAATATTCATGGGCTCTGATCCCTCTAGCTTGTGAAGGAATGTGTCCCAAACACTGAAGAAAAATCTCCGTGCGAACTGGACAAACTCTGGGCAACAGTGACCCCTAGTTTTAGAAAGGTATAATTTCTGGGTTTAAACTCTGGAAGTGGGAATTGATGTCAGACCTCCAAGGGGTTAGACGAAGGGGCTATTAATCATTAGTCTACATCAGCCTTTCAGAACATAGCCTCTGCTGATTGCTCCCCTCCAGCCCGCTGTAGACTTAACCGTGATTTATTAGGGACTGCTCACACATTGGAAGGTTCCTGGCTCAGAGACATTAACGTCATTTGCAGTAACCCCACTCACTTTCAGTCCCACTTGTCCCAGGAAGTTTGTTCCAGAAAATTCCGTTGCACAAAGTGAGGCAACATCTTTCCTGGTCCAACAGGAAAACCCTGGGGTTTGTTTGTTTGGTTTCGAAGACATTGTTAAATGCTAAGTGTTGGAGGAATCCCTCAGAGACGCCTTCCTCAGGGAGGTGTGATTCTCCACTCTGCATTGGTGTAGCCTCCCTGCTGCAGTAGGGAATGGAGAATAAGGACTCACCTTGTCCAGCTCTGCCTCCCTCCACACAGAAAACCCTTCCATACACCATCTGGCCATTTTAAACACACCAAAGGTGCTATATAACATTTTAAATAAACCTGTTGGACTATAACCTGGTGTGTGATGTGACTTCTGACTATATAAATGCACGTTGTTGTTGTTGTTGGTCTCTCAGGTGAAGCTTCAAGCTCCTCGCCCCAATGGTAAGCAGGGGTAAACACAGAGAGAAACTCAGCAAGGTCAGGGAACGGCTGTGGGGAGAGAGATTTCACTTTTCAGGTCTGGCCCTCCACAGGTCTGCAGAAGAGTCATGCCAGGCTTGAACTCTTCACTCTGTCTCCGTCTCTCTCTCTCTCTCTGTTTCTCTCTCTGTCTCTCTCTCTGTCTCCGTCTCTCTCTCTTTCTCTCTCTCTCTGTCTCTATCTCTCTCTTTGTCTCTGTCTCCGTCTGTCTCTCTCTGTCTCTCTCTGTCTCTGTCTCTCTCTCTCTCTCTGTTTCTCTCTCTGTCTCTCTCTCTCTGTCTCCGTCTCTCTCTCTCTCTCTGTTTCTCTCTCTGTCTCTGTCTCTCTCTCTCTCTGTTTCTCTCTCTGTCTCTCTCACTGTCTCTCTCTCTCTCTGTTTCTCTCTCTGTCTCTCTCTGTCTCCGTCTCTCTCTCTCTCTCTCTGTTTCTCTCTCTCTCTCTGTTTCTCTCTCTCTCTCTCTCTCTCTGTTTCTCTCTCTGTCTCCGTCTCTCTCTCTCTCTCTCTGTGTCCGTCTCTCTCTCTCTCTCTCACTTGCTCTCTGTACCTGTCTCTCTCTCTCTCTATCTCTCTCTCTGCCTGTCTGCCTGTCTGTCTCTGTCTCTGTCTCTCTCTCTGTCTCACTCCCTCTGTCTGTCTCTGTCTCTCTGTCTGTCTGTCTCTGTCTCTCTCTCTCTATCTCTCTCTCTGTATCTGTCTCTCTCTCTATATCTGTCTGTCTGTCTCTCTCTCTCCCTCTGTCTCTCTCTCTCTCTCTGTCTGTCTCTGTCTCTCTCTCTCTCTGTCCGTCTGTCTGTCTCTCTCTCTCTGTCTGTCTCTCTCTCTCTCTCTGTCCGTCTGTCTGTCTCTCTCTCTCTGTCTGTCTGTCTGTCTCTCTCTCTGCCTGTCTCTCTCTCTCTCTGTCTGTCTCTTTCTCTCTCTCTCTGTGTCTCTGACTCTGTGTGCCTCTCTCTCTCTCTCTCTGTCTCTCTCTCCCTCTCTCTCTCTCTCCCCCTCCCCATACTTTGCTGAGATTTCAGTCCAGTAGTTCTGAAGAACAGAAACATTAACTTCTCTCTCTCTCTTTCTCTCTCTCTTTCTCTGTCTCTCTCCCTCTCTCCACAGACTTTGCCGAGTTTCTGTAGGACTTCCTGTCCATTGTTTGGTCTTTATATTTCTCGGTCCAAATAGAACATCGCACTGTACAGCATTGGGCGAGGCCATTCGGCCCCTCCGCGTGTGTGCTAACCATGATGCTATTCTGAACCATGGCCTGCACATGGTCAGTCCCCCTCCACCCCCGGCCTGTCCATGTGTGTGTCTAAATGCCTCTAAAATATCGCCAGTATACCTGCTTCTCTACTTCTCCTGGCAATGCATTGCTCTATAAAAACCTACCTCACACATATCCCTGAAAGTATTCCCCTCTGCCCTTCAACCTCTGCTCCCTAGTATTTGATATTTCCATCCTGGGAAAAGAAGGCACTGACTATCCATCCTATCCATGCCCCTCGTAATTTTATGAACTTCTTTCAGCTCACACCCTCCACCTCAAACGCTCTGGCAAAAACGATATGAGCAAGGGCTATCCAAACTTGAATGAATAGTTTTATTCTGTTCTCTCTCCCACCGACGCTGCCTGACCTGCTGAGTTTCTCCTGTCTTCTGTTTCAGGTTTCCGGCCTCTGCGATATTTGTACATAAAAGGAGGAGGGTTACTGCTGTGTTTCATTCCGCGTTGTCTCCCTCTCCCTCATCTGAAAAAAAACTTTGTATACATGAATGAACAGAGTCAAGGACAGCTCCTTCCTCACTGCTATCAGATATTCGAATGCACCTCTTCAACGTTAACATTGATCTCTCTCCCTGTCTCTCTCTGCACCTTCTCTGCAGCTGTAATATTGCATCCTGCCCTCTGTTCGGTTACTCTGCTGCACTTGTACAGTACGCTGAGCCTGAAAAGCACACAAGATGGCATTTTTCACTGTACCTCAGTGTACGTGACAGTAATACATCAAGACCAAACCAAGTAAAATCAAATCAAACGCCTCCCCCACCCCGCCACCACCCCACGCTCTGAATGCAAGCTTCCACCAGTTAAATCCATTTTATCCCTTTTCCGTACGTTATTCCCAGCAATGGGAAAGGTGCTGAGTCCAGTTCTGGTTCACTGTCCTGGCACAGTAGCTCAGTGCCCAGTCAGGTCGCTCAGTGTGATTTGGTCACACTCTGAGGAGTCGCATCACTGAGAACAGGACCCTCCCAACTGGTGGCGATGATACTGAATATAGCTTTCTCTCGTAGGTTCCTCTCGAACACCACAGCACTTTTCCCTCGAACAGGAAAGTGGCGTTACCCGATCGAGGGCTTCGAGATTAACTAAGGGTTCAAGAAGTCAGACATTGAGAGACTGCTTCTGTTTGTGAGTCAGACCAGAGCTCAGGGCCACAAATACACAACAGTCACCAACAAAGTCACCAAACTCGAACAAAATGCAACAAATTCACTCAAGGGAGAGGGTCTGGGCTACAGCTGATATCCCGTTATCCACCATCCCAGTTTCCCAACTGTTGCCAAAATGGACACTCTTATGCAACTGGTTTGGTGCCAATAACTTCCTGAATAAACATCAGATTACAGCTCAATTTTATGTTCAAAGTGAGCATTGTACCTCACTCCATCAACAGATCCATTTCTTCCCCTCTCTCTCTCTCTTTCTAAGTGCCAACCCAATTTTACCTTAAACGCACCCTCTCCCGTGAGTGAATTTGTTTCATTTTGTTTGAGTTTGGTGACTGTGTTGGTGGCCATTGTGTATTTGTGGCCCTGAGCTCTGGTCCGATTCACGAACAGAAGCATCCTCTCTATGTCTGACCTCTCAAACCCTTTCTTAATCTTGAAGCCCTTGACCAGGTAACACCACTTTCCTGTTCAAGAGAAAGGTGCTCTGGTGTTTGAATCTTTCCTGATAGTCATAACCTCTCAATTCTGGTATCTTTTCAGTAAATCCTCCCAATTTAATTTTCTCAACCCTCTTAATCTTCAAATGCACAGCCCACAATGTGCTTCTTCCACATGGTATCCAGACTGCTTTAAAATTAAAATGTGTCCCATCAGATTTCCTCCTGCAGTCCTAAGATGTGCAGGTTAGGGTGGATTGGCCATGCTAAATTGCCTGTTCTGTCCAGGGATGAGCAGGCTAGGTGGATTGAACATAGAACAAACAACATAGAACATTACAATGCAGAGCTGACCCTTCGGCCCCTGATGTTGCGCCAACCTGTGGAACCAATCTGAAGCCCATCTAACCGACACTATTCCATTCTCATCCATGTGCCTATCCAATGACCATTTAAATGCTCTTAAAGTTGGTGAGTCTTCTACCGTTGTAGGCAGGGCGTTCCACATCCCTACTACTCTCTGAGTAAAGAAACTACCTCTGACATCTGTCCTACATCTATGACCCCTCAATATAAAGCTATGTCCCCTCTTGCTAGCCATCACCAACTAAGGAAAAAGGCTCTCACTGTCCACCCTATCTAACCCTCTGATTCTCTTATATGCCTCAATTAAGGTACCTCTCACCTTCTTCTCTTGAATGAAAACAGCCTCAAGTCCCTCAGCCTTTCTTCGTAAGACCTTCCCTCCATACCAGGCAACATCCTCGTAAATCCCCTCTGAACCCTTTCCAAAGCTTCCACATCCTTCCTATAATGCGGTGACCAGAGCTGTACGCAATACTCCAAATGTGGCCGCACCAGAGTTTTGTACGGCTGTAGCACGATCTCATGGTTTCAAAACTCAATCCCTCTACCAAGAAAAGCGAACATACCATATGCCTTCTTAACAACCCTGTCAACCTGGGTGGCAACGTTCAGTGATCGATGTACCTGGACATCAAGATCTCTCTGCTCATCTTCACTACCAAGACTCTTACCATTAGCCCAGTACTCTACATACCTGTTACTCCTTCCAAAGTGAATCACCTCACACTTTTCCACATTAAACTCCATTTGCCACCTCTCAGCCCAGCTCTGCAGCTTATATACGTGCCTCTGTTACCTACAACATCCTTTGGTACTATCCACAACTCCACCGACCTTAGTGTTCTCCTTCTCTGCCCTCCTCCAGGTCATTATTAAATATTACACATAACAGTGGACCCAATACAGATCCCTGCGGTACCCCACTAGTAACTGTATTCCATGATAAATATTTCCCATCAACCACCACCCTCTGTCTACTTTGGCAATGCTAAATTGTCTGTTGTGTCCAGGGATGTGCAGGCTAAGGTGGATTGGTCATGCTAAGTTGTCTACTGTGTCCAGGGATGTGCAGGTTAGGTGGATTGGCCATGGAAAATGCAGGGTTGCAGAGATAGGATGGGGGGAGGGGGGGTGGGGGGGGTGGGGGGCGGGGTAGAGGTTGTGTCTGGGTGAGATGCTCTTCAGAGGGTCAGTGCAGACTCAATGGGCTGAATGGCCACTCTGTAGGAATTCTCTGATTCTATGGTTGGACATTCCCAGGTTTAGAAGCTCCTTTGCTCCCTCGGTGCTGTTACCCTCTCACAATGTGCCCATTTCTGAAACCCAACACAACAAATAGAAGGGTCTCTGGACTCGAAATGTCAACTCTGCTTTCTCTCTCCCCCTCTCCTCAGATGCTGCCAGACCTGCTGAGTTTCTTCGGTAACTTCCATTTGTTTTAGACTTCCAGTGTCTCCAGTTCTTTGTTTTATGACTACCTGTTCTTTTCATGTCCGGCGGTATCTTTGGCTTTGCCCGTTCAGCTCCGACTTTCCCAACAGAAAAACTCTGAGCTTGGCATGTTCTGGACCTCCTGGGTTCCAGCAAGAGTGTACAGTGCCATTCCTTGACTCAGTGGAAGAAAGTGGTTGGACATCCAAGGCCTACTTATTCCCAATCGCCAACCACCAACACCCCCCTCCTCTGCTCACCATCCCCATCGCCCGTCAGTTCCAGTTATTTCGAAGAGGAAGCAATGAGAATTAAATGCTCCTTTTCTTTGTATTGAGGGCGTGAATCAGCTGAGTAATATCTTCCTGAACATAGTCTTCGGACCCAGCTGCCCGGCGGAAGTTATGAGTTTCCTTCCATTATTATTTCGTTTTATGGAGAGTACGGAATCCTTGCGTGCAGCATCTGTGCTTAGATACAACAACAAAAAAAAACACAAGATTGTTTGTAATTGAGTTTAACTGTCCAAGAGAGCATCAAATACTCAAGGACCTCTCTCCAATATTCCGAGATTGGTGTTAACTCTTGCCTAGCCTTGAGGACTGTCACTCACCTCCAACTGACACATCAGAGGCTGTTGAATATTTACTTATTCATTCAGGGATGGGAAGGGGGGGGGGGGGGTGGCGTCACTGGCTGGGCCCGGTATCTATTGCCCCGCTCCTAATTGCCCTCCTGAAGGTGGTGGCTGCCATCTTGAACCACTGCTGCAGCCCGTTTGGAGTGGGTGGACCCACAATGCCCTGAGGGAGGGAATTCTGGGACTTCAGCCCAGTGACACTGAAGGAGTGTCGATATATTTCCAAGTTGGGACGGCTGGGGTGGGAGGGGAACCTGCAACATCCCCAGGTTTTCCGCCATCCCCCCCTTCTGGATGGTGGAGCTGTCGAAGGCGCTGTCCAAGGGGTCTGGTTCGTCTCTCCATTATGTTACCACAATTGGTCTCAAAGTAGACCTCTGTGGCATCAAATTAAATTGAATTGAAACAGATCGTTCAGCCCAACTGCTCGATGCTAGCTTTTCTTTCAACCTGTCATACCTCCGGGTGAAGTGGGGCTTAAACCTTGACCTTCTGGCCCAGAGACAGGGACACTGCCTTAAGTTAGTTCACGTATTCTGTGTAAATCTCCTGTTGTCCTATGAAATTGGCCTTATTGGTTTAACCTCAGAATAAAGAACAGTATTGCACAGCACAGTACAGCCCTCCTAGCCTGTGCTGACACACTCTGCCCTTCCATCCTAAAACTGTCTTCACCTACAGGATCTCCATCCTTTTGTTTCCTTCCTATTGATGTATTCCTCGTCAACCTTCCATTCCCAGCTCCCTTTATTTGTTAAATGTAACTTTTCCCTCAGATGCCATAATCCTGATATAAGCCATTGGCTTTAACGAGCGTCCGGAAAGAGCCAAGGGATTAGGGAAGGTTTAGGAAGGAGCTTCCAGAGTTCAGAGATCAGGAAACTGCAGGCAAGACAGCTCTCGGATGAGTGGAGAAAATCAGGGATGCACAGAATTAATGGAACACCAACATTCGGAAGAGTTTTTAATATTTCCGCACGGGCTGTCACTGATTGGGTCAGAATTTATTGTCCATCTGGAATTGAGAAGGTGGGGGGAGGGGGGAACCTTTTGAACCGCTACATACAATGGGTAGATCATCCATGCTTTACAGGGAGGGAATTCCAGGATTCCGATCCAGGAACCGGCGATATATTTCCAAGTCAGGATGACGAGTGGAGGCTGACATGATTGTTCAAGAGTCTTGTGTGAGTTCAATGTCCCGTCCTCGCCCTTGTAATTAATGCCCCAATGAATAACTCTAGCGTTGAAATCCTCTGACCCCCAATGGCATTTCAGTGCAGAGAGACAGGGGTCAGGTGCACTCTCCCCTGTTCATTCAGGGCTGAGGGAGGCTAGATACCCTGACCACTTAATCATAGAATCTCCACAGTTCGAAAATAGGCCCTTCGGCTCCACAGGTCCACATCAATCCTCCGAAGAGTAGCCCACCCAGACCCACTCCCCTATCCTATTCCTCTACATTTACCCTTGACTGGTGCACCTAACCGACAAATCCCTGAGCCCTATGGGTAATTTAGCATGGCCTATTGACCCTAACCTGCACATCTTTGGACCGTGGGAGGAAACTGGAGCACCCCCACTCAGACAAAGGGGGGATGTGCAAACTCCACACAGACAGTCCTCCGAGGCTGGAATCGAGCCCAGGTCCCTGGCGCCGGGAGCCAGCAGTGCTAACCACTGAGCCAGCGTGCCATCCTAACCTCTGGAAGGTCCCGTACCTAGTTCTTCCTCCAAGTGCCAACTCCTCCAATGTCTCCGTTTGAGTAAGGGACACCTGAAGTAAGGTCAGGCTCCTTTACCCCTCCCACCTGTCACCTTGTTGAGTCCAATGACTGGAGTGACAGAGTGCGGGTCGATGCATGTACCCAGCAGGCACTGGGAGTGTTAGCCCTGGCTCTCCATAGGAAGGACTAACCCCTATCCCTGGAGGCAGTCAGACCCTCCCCGTGCCTGGGGGTGGGACAGCAACCTGGGAGGTACAGCATTTGGTGGAGTCCGCCAACACTTGACTCAAGTTTGCCCAGTACATCTGAGGAGCCTACCTGCCCGTGCTTTTCAATAACGTCCCGAATCACCCACCCCACGGGATCCTCCTCTTCCTAAAACTGAGCAAGACCCTGGCCTCCACCAAGTGCCAATGACCTGGCACGTTCCTTCATTGGCCAGGCTTGCCCGTACATCACCTTACAACGGACTTGTAGCTTTGTCCTCACAGCGGGAGGCAGGATATGTTTCTTTTTATTCATTCAGGGGATGATGGGCATCGCCAACTAGGCTGGCATTTATTGGGGGAAAGTGAGGACTGCAGATGCTGGAGATCAGAGTCGAGAGTGTGGTGCTGGAAAAGCACAGCGGGTCAGGCAGCATCCGAGGAGCAGGAGAATCGATGTTTCAAGCATATGCTCTTCATCGTTTATTGCCCATCTCTAATTACCCAGAGGGTGGTAAAGAGTTACACGAAGGCCAGACCAGGTAAGGGTGGCAGATCTCCTTCCCTGAAGGGCATCAGAGAACCAGATGGGGCTTCTCCAACAATCAGCAACAGACTAATGGTCAGCATTCGACTCTTAATTCCAGATTCCTATTGATTTATCCACCATCTGCCTTGGCAGGATTGGAACCTGGGTTCCCGGAATATTCCTGGGTCTCTGGATTAATAGTCCAGCAACTGGACCTTTGCCTCCTCATATCTCCCCATGTCTTTGCCAACCCAAGACTATGCTGATGCCACTGCAGAGATGAGAGAAAGAGTGAGTGGTGAACAAAGGGCAGAAGCTCATTGAGCGTGTGTTCCGAATGATGGATGAGCAGTGAGTGAGCAGGCAGCAGGGTTAGTATGGCAGGGGATTGGCGGGTGATAACCAGTGAACTTGTGTGCAGCAGTGAGAGAGATGGAGCATGAGCCTTGGTGGGAGGTTGGTGCAGTAGCTGAGATAGAGTGAGTGTGTGAAAGGTATTGGAGAGAAGGGAGAGATTGAAGTATAGAAGGATTTGGCCTTCTTCCTGATCTGCTGGGCATTTCTCTGGAGCATGGGTGGCAGTGTCTGGTGTCATAATTACCTCGGAAAGATAGAAACATCACAAACAGAAGCAGCTGTAGGCCATTCAGCCCATCAAGCCCGCTCTGCAATTCAATAGGATCATGGCTGATGGTCCAAACCGGTCCACAGTTCCCATTTGCTCCACAAACCCTTTAACCCTTTCAGCCCCGAGAGCTATATCTAACGCCTTCTTGAAAAGATTCTGGGTTTTGGCCTCAACCGCTTTCTGTGATGGAGAATTCCACAGGCTCCCCCACTCTCTGGGTGAAGACATTTATCCTCATCTCAGTCCAAAATGGCCTACCCCTGTATCCTCGAATCATGACCCTCGCCCTCCCTCCCCCCCGGTCCTGAACTCTCTCAGCCATCAAGAACCTCCTTCCTGTGTTGCCCTGTCTTAGTCCTGTCAGAACCTTTATTGGTTCCTGTGAGACCGATGACAGTTCTGGGGGAAGGGAATAGAACACCTCTGCACCCCTCCATCTACCTCAAGCGAAGTGTGGTGTCAGATACCCACTGTCTGGGGCAATTGATGCAAAGCCAGAGGGCAGCTGTGGACTCTTGACTGGGTGCACTGCGGTTAAGGATGGCACCCTTGCAATGGAGAGGATTTTGGGTGTAAGGTTGGAGAAGGACCCGATCTCTCTTCTTCTTGGCCTGCCCAGTGTGTTCCCTGCAGATGTGCACGAGAAAAAAATTTTTCAATAAGCTCACATTTTGCTCAAGAAAGAATATCTTGTTAGGTTGGGTATCCCCCAGGCCTGTCGGGTTGGCGGAAGATTGTTATGGAGCATATTCCCTTGGATTTTCTCCCAAGCATGGTACACCACAAAACTGAGAATTTCTATAAGACATGGCAGCCCTTTTTGGAATATCTGGACACAGATTTATCTGCCATATAACAAGGGCCTTTATATAGCCATAATGATTGTGTTTTACAGAGAGGGGGAACTGTCACTTTTGAGTGTCTTTTGGCTGAGTTGAGTTATTACTGTTTATTAGTTTGTTGTTGGCTATTATTTATCTAGTTAAATAGTTAGTTGGGTTTTTTTATTATATATTTTTCTATATATATTTATACATTTGTATATGAGGGCAGGTTGGGTGTTTTTTAACTGTTTTTTCTTGTGTTCTTTTTTTGTACTGTTTTGAATTGTATTGTTTTGTAGTTGTTGTAATATTTAAAAGCTATTTTTTCAATAAAAATATATTAAAAAAAAACAAGATGGCACCTATACCAGGAAGCTGGGATGTCAAAGCAGTGGTGAGGGAAGGCCATTATAAGTGGGGCATTGTGGGTAGTTAATGAGGTAACGGGTGAAGGCGTGCAAGTCCTCACTGAGAGAACCTCTCCATGAAACCCGCTGAAAAATGACACCGAGCTGGTATCCGGCGAAATTCCATGTTTTCCACAAGGGGAAAAGAACATCGCAGCCTGGAACATTGCCACATGAAAGGATCTTGTGCTGGGAAATGTTAAAATTCTATCAGCAATCTTTACATGGCTGTTCCAGTTCCTGCGGGACTGTGATTGGAAACCAAAGGGCAAAACATTGGCAAAAATTATCAGCAAGAAACACATTCAGGGGACCTATTTTTCACTTCAGTACTTCATAGTGAATGTATATATATATATTTAAATACTTATTAAATCAAAAAGAAAATCGCCATAAATAGATTTAAAGGTCAAATGATATTATTTTGTAATCCACCCACAATTGGTGTGAGTCAACTGATTAAATGTGCTTTGTTGTCACAATGCTCAAATTTAGGCACAACCAACCCTTTGTTACAGACCAGACCTAACCCCCTCAAAATACATCAAGAGGGTTACTGAGAAACTAATTTTACATTTTGTTTAAAGACAAGGTTAAAGGCTGTGTTTCACATCTAATTCGATTGGTCCACCACTGGGTTTTAAGTAAAGCGCACTTCAGTTTTGCGTCCAAGTTAAAATACAAACAAAAAAACAAGAATTAGCATAATTCTGCCTTTATTGAAATCCTTAATAAAATAATATATTATTTAACTACTAATCAGGGGCTTATGCTCAAAATGTCGATTCTCCTGCTCCTCGGATCATGCCTGACCTGCTGTGCTTTTCCAGCACCACGCTTTTTGACTCCAGCCTGACAGCTTGCCCCATAAATACACCACCCTTTGGATGAAATTGTTACCCCCTCAGATCCTTTTTAAATTGTTCCCCCTCTCACTCTAAACCTATACCTTCTAGTTTCGCCCCCTCCCCCCCCCTAGGAAAAATACCTTGGCCATTCACTCTATCCATGTCCCTCATGATTTTATAAACCTTTATAAGGTCACCCCTCAGCCTCCGACGCTCCAAGGAAAATAACCCCAGCCTTTTCATCCTCTCCCTAAAACACAAACCCTCCAACCCTGGCAACATCCTTGTAAATCTTTTCTGAACCCTGTCAAGTTTCACAACATCTTTCCGATAGGAAGGAGACCAGAATTGCACGCAATATTCCAAAAGTGGCCTAACCAATGTCCTGTACAGCTGCAACGTGACCTCCCAACTCCTGTACTCAATACTCTGACCAATAAAGGAAAGCATACCAAACGCCTTCTTCACTATCCTATCCACCTGCGACTCCACTTTCAAGGAGCTATGAACCTGCACTCCAAGGTATCTTTATTCAGTAACACTCCCTCAGATCTTACTATTCAATGTATAAGTGCTACCCTGATTTGCCTTTCCAAAACGCAATACCTCGCATTTATCTAAATTAAACTCCATCAGCCACTCCTCAGCCCATTGACCCATCTGATCAGGGTCCCATTGTGCTCGGAGATAACCTTCCTCACTGTCCACATCACCAGTTCGATGGGATTAGTGGCTGTCTTATATTGATACCAAGAAGGTGATTATTTTAGAAACGATTAGAGCTGTTGAATTAAACTCCTGCTGGAGTGAGAACTCACAGCCAGTAGATCACTCAACCAAGCTCGACAAATGTGACACAGCTCACAGCCTCAGCACAGTGCCTGAGAGTAAGATGAATTTTTTTTTGGTTTTATATCAATGTATTTTGTAGCTGAGTTGTTTTATTTTAAGAGCAGTGGAACAACCACAGATGCAATTCCAATTTCAGAGAATTGTATATCAAGTTCACCCTCAGGCAGGAACACAGAAGCACAGTCCACATTCAAACCACTGCCGTGATGTGGAAGAGCATTTGCCATTGGTGTAAAATTATCCATGACTGAAATTATCCGTTCATCTGGAGCTCAGTGGGAATATGGAACTTGCTATCACAGGGAATGGTTTGGTATGTTCCATAGAATCCCGACAGTGTAGAGACAGGCTATTTGGCCCAGCAACACCATACTGACCCTCCGAAGAGTATCCCACCCAGCCCAATTGCTCTATATTCCCCATGACTAATTAACCCTAACCTACACATCCCTGAACACTATGGGGTAATTTAGCATGACCAATCCACCCTAACCTGCACATCCCTGCACACTATGGGTAATTTAGCATGGCCAATCCACCCTAACCTACACATCCCTGAACACTATGGGCAATTTAGCATGGCCAATCTACCCTAACCTACACATCCCTGAACACTATGGGCAATTTAGCATGGCCAATCCACCCTCACCTACACATCCCTGAACACTATGGGCAATTTAGCATGGCCAATCCACCCTCACCTACACATCCCTGAACACTATGGGCAATTTAGCATGGCTGATCCACCCTAACCTACACACCCCTGAACACTATGGGCAATTTAGCATGGCTGATCCACCCTAACCTACACGTCTCTGAACACTATGGACAATTTAGCACAGCCAATTCACCCTAACCTACACCACCCTGAACACTATGGACAATTTTCGAGGAGAAAGTGAGGACTGCAGATGCTGGAGATCAGAGCTGAAAATGTGTTGCTGGAAAAGTGTAGCAGGTCAGGCAGCATCCAAGGAGCAGGAGAATCGACGTTTCGGGCATAAACCCTTCTTCATAAATGAGGAAGATGTGCCAAGCAGGCTGTTGCACATTTTCCTCTTTCCTGAAGAAGGGCTTATGCCCGAAACGTTGATTCTCCTGCTCCTTGGATGCTGCCTGACCTGCTACACTTTTCCAGCAACTCATTTTCAGCACTATGGGGCAATTTAGCACAGCCAATCCACCCTAACCTGCACATCCCTAAATACTATGTGTAATTTAGCATGGCCAATCCACCCTAACCTGCACATCCCTAAACACTATGTGCAATTTAGCATGGCCAATCCACCCTAACCTGCACATCCCTAAACACTATGTGTAATTTAGCATGGCCAATCCACCCTAACCTACATATCCCTGAACACTATGGGCAATTTAGCATGGCCAATCCACCCTAACCTGCACATCCCTGAACACTATGGGGCAACTTAGCACAGCCAGTACACCCTAACCTGCACACCTTTGGACTGTGGGAGGAAACCGGAGCACTCAGAGGAAACCCACGCAAACACGGGGAGAATGTGTAAACTCCATACAGACAGTCGCCCGAGGCTGGAATTGAACCCAGGTCCTTGACGCTGTGAGACAGCAGTGCTAACCACTGAACCACCATGCCGCCCCCAATTATCTTTAAGGGGAAGCCGGAGAAATGTCTGAGGGAGAAGGGAGCAGACCTTCAGGATGAGGAGATGAAGACAGGTGGTCTCAATGGAGCAGAAACGCCAGCATGGACGAGTTGGGCCGAATGGCCTGGTCCCTTCACTGTCCACGAGTTCTGTGCATGGGTGACGCTCCTCACCAGATGGCTTGGGCTTCCTTCCCGGCTGAGGATTTCTGCCCTTGGCTGGCCATGTCCCACAAAGCGAAACGACACTTCCACCATCTGGGCTCCCCCAAACAACCACCTCCCCCACCCCCACCCCCTCCCCCACCGACCATCCTCACACTTGGCCTTATTGGCACAGCCCAGACTCACTTTGCTTCTCTCGCTCTCCGTTGGTCTGATGCTGTCATCGCTGGCTATTAATCCAAAGGCCCAGGTAATGATCTGGGGATCTGGGTTCAAATCCTCCCACGGATTGAAGGCAGTGGCAATTGAATTCAATTCAATTAGAAATCTCTAATTAAGAATCTAATGAGGACCATGAAATCATGATTCGTTGCTGGAGAGGTGCAGTAGGGAGCCCATCAGGTGCCCTTTAGGTAAATCATCCTTAACCCCCCCCCTTACCTACATGTGACTCCAGACTCACAGCAAAGAATTCTTAACCCCGGGACAATTAGGATCGGGTGACGAGAGAATGGGAATTCAATCGAGATGGAAATATGAGGAGAGAGTCGGAGATTGATCCCCAACAGAGTGAGGACATGGCACTCCCACTCACTGTGGACAGTATCCATCAGTTCTGCAGTGGTCTTGTGATTATGTTGCTGGGCTTATAATGTTAGAAAATATGTGCAAATCTTAACCATTGGAGGATTATGATTTTTTATTTGTCATTCTTAAGATATTTATTATTAGTTTAAGATATTAAAAATTGTTTGTGAAGTTGTGGGCTGTATATCAAGGGACCAGGCCATTCAGTCTAACCCATCCATGCTAGTATTTTTTGCTCTATTGAAACCACTCGCCTTCATTTGCTCAACCTATCTGTCCGTTCCCATCTCCCATAAATACGACGCATTCCCTGTGTTGGCAAGATCCACATTCCCACCGTACCCCAGGTCATGGAGATCCTTCTGAGTTCGCTAGTGGATATCTTGGCGGTGGTTTTACACCAATGGCTATGAGTTCAGTGCTTCCACATTATTGCAAAAAAAAACCTAAGAGTTTCCCAAATGCTGTCCAAGGATGGAAACGCTGATAGATGCAACCAGTTATGGTCTCTGGTTGGGGATTTGGGCTTGTGCCTGAGAACGTACAACCCTTGCAGAGCTAGGGTTTGAGGGGAGTGGGTCAGGGGAACATTCCTGTTGTAACCCTGACATCTGAGGGAGCTTTATAAGACATTAGCCAAAGTATGCATTCATACGGAGAGATGTAGCCTGGGCCAGCATTCTGGAACCCTTGTTGCTTCCCAGTAACTTCCAAGTATTTATCTGATGCTTTCTGGGAAGAGTTTATCCCACTTCCTTCATGCCACTTCCGGGCCAGTCCCCTTCAAACCATCAACGGGAAGCAAAATGCTGGAGATCTGAAACTAATTCGCTGGAGAAACTCAGCAGGTCTGGTCAGCACCCGTGGAGAGAGAGAGAGAGAGAGTGAGAGAGAGACCGAATTATTTGCGAAGTCATGTTGCAGCTGTACCAGACGTTGGTTAGGCCAGTTTCGGAATATTGTGTGCAATTCTGGTCTCCTTCCTATTGGAAGGATGTTGTGAAACTTGAAAGGGTTCGGAAAAGATTGACAAGGATGTTGCCAGGGTTGGAGGGTGTGAGCTACAGGGAGAGGCTGAACAGGCTGGGGCTGTTTTCCCTGGAGCGTCGGAGGCTGAGGGGTGACCGTATAGAGCTTTATAAAATCATGAGGGGCATGGATAGGGTAAATAGACAAGGTCTTTTCCCTGGATTGGGGGAGTGCAGAACTAGAGGGCATAGGTTTAAGGTGAGAGGGGAAAAATATAAAAGGGACCTAAGGGGCAACATTTTCATACAGAGGGTGGTGCGTGTATGGAATGAGCTGCCAGAGGAAGTAGTGAAGGCTGCTATACTTATAACA
Organism: Hemiscyllium ocellatum; assembly: GCF_020745735.1. Classification (NCBI taxonomy): domain Eukaryota; kingdom Metazoa; phylum Chordata; class Chondrichthyes; order Orectolobiformes; family Hemiscylliidae; genus Hemiscyllium; species Hemiscyllium ocellatum. The sequence continues at coordinate 10,089,479 of NC_083445.1, read as the reverse complement.
TTTAAAAGGCAGCTGGATGGGTTTAGAGGGATATGGGCTAAGTGCTGGCAAATGGAACTAAATTAGGTTGGCATATGTGATGGGCATGGACGAGTTGGACCAAAGGCTTTATTTCCGTGCTGTACATCTCTATGACTCTGTGACTTCATAGCCCTCTGCCTTCAACATAGTGAGGCGTCTCATCTTCAGAACTCAGGCTCTGAGTTCTTCATCCCTCTAGCATTTCTTAGCTAACAATTAAGCCAAGTCAGAAGTGTTCTCCACCCCACCCCCACCACACCTTAAGATCTGCCCCTGCTCCCTCCAAACCCTAACTCGGAGTCAGGGATGTATTTCTGCAGGGATACAGGTGCCAGGTAGTAGCCAATCGGAATTCCAAATTCCTGGGCAAATCCCAACTTCCAAGGAGGTCCAGAAACGGGACTGGATTAATTTAGGATAATTGGTCGGTGTTGGGGCGAATGGTCTGACTCCATGCTGTACATCTACATGGCTGCCTAATGCGCGAGGTGCACCAATCACATTCCAGACTGGGACAGCGGCCAAACTTCCCAATGAGACCCATTGGCTCGAGTCATTCCGTGTCTCTCAAAATGGTATTCCAATCTGACCAGTACACCTCTCTCCCGGTACGGCTGGCTTCTTATTGGTTTCTCCTCTCAGAGATCCACTTCCCAACTGTCCAGATACTGAGAGATCCGGGCCATTCCCACAGGAGGTTGAGGAGAACCACCCCAGGAATCAGAGGGTTCTGCGTCCTTACTAGAAGGATGAAGGGGGGGGGGGGAGGTGTGAGGGGGATCTGATTGAAGCTTCCAGGATACTGAAGGGCCTGGATGGCGTGGACACAGAGAAGATGTTTGCAATAGTACGAGAGATTCGGACGCCCAAGGGGTCAAGGTGACCCTTTAGATGAGGAGGACTGTCTTCAGCAAGTTGAGTCTGTGGAACTCATTGATGTAGAGAGCTGTGGAGGCCAAGTCATAGAAGACATAGAAGAAATAGATAAGGTCTTGATTAGAAAGGGGATCAAAGGTTATGGGGAGAAGGCAGAAAAATGGGGTTGAGAAACATTTCAGCCATAAACACCGAGAGAACTGGGGTTGCTGTAAATCAGAAACAAAAACAGGAGTTGCTGGAAAAGCTCAGCGAGTCTGGCAGTGTCTGTGAGAGAGAGAGAAATCAGTGTTCACATTCTGACCCTTCCTCAGAACAACCTGAGCTTTTCCCAGCAACTTCTGATTTTGTTCAACATTTCAGCCATGACAGAACGGTGTAGCAGACACAATGGATCGAATGGCCTAGTCCGGGCTACCTGCTGAGTCTTGCGTTGTGCGTTCTTCAGCCACAATGTGTGGAACTCATCGCCTCAGAAGAGTCATGGAGGCCAAGTCATAGAGTATACTTAAAACGGAGATAGATAGGTTCTTGATTAGTAAGGGGATGAGGGTTACAGGGAGAAGGCAGGGGATTGGGGGTGAGAAACACATCAGCCATGATTGAAAGGGAGCCAACAAAACTACAGATGCTGGAATCCAAGGTGGACAGGCAGGAGGCTGGAAGAACACAGCAAGGCCAGGCAGCATCAGGAGGTGGCGAAGTCAACGTTTTGGCTCCTGAAGGGTTACACCCACAATGTCAACTTCTGCACCTCCTGATGCTGCCTGGCCTGCTGTGATTGAAAGGGAGAGCAGCTTCTATGGGCTGAATGGCCTGATCCTGCTCCTATCTCTCAGGGTCTTTCGAGGTAACTCTCTCCCAAATCACGGTGCAGAGTGCACACCAACCAGTAAACATGAGGAGAAACTCTTCCACTGTACAGAGTGCAGTGTTAGAGTTCAGACCAGTGTTAACTGCTCGTTTTAATCCCAGAATATTGCACAAATCCACGAGGAGGTGAACACAGCTGCCGGCGACTGACAGGAAGTCAGGAACTCTCACTTTCACACATGCGGAGGCCATTCTGCTCAATTTCCTCTCCGGATAGCCCGCTCACTGCCCCTGCCCTCTCAAACTGACCCCCCACACCTCCCCCACAACAATGTGTCTGCCCCCCACCATTCCCCCAACCCCAATCCTCATGTCAGGGGAGGTAAGTGAGTGGGCAGAGCTGAGCAGCTGCATCTCTGCAATAACAAACCCAGCGAACACTGGAGAAACCCAGCAGGTCTCAGCAGCATCAGTGGAGAGAGGGAGACAGACACAGAGTTAATGGTTCATGTCTGTATGCAGCACTTCTTCAGACCCCTCCTCCTCCCCCCGCCTCCCGCAGACTTTCTGTGCATCTTCCCCAGCTTCTCATCTCTATTCCTCACCTCAGCCTACCTCCGATGGCTATTTGACTGCGTGGGGCTTCACCTTGCATGCCGTCCGCAGCCTGTTTGACCAGCACCTCCGAAACCTGCAGCGTTTGCTTCCTCCAGGGTTGGAGGCTCAGTCACAGCAATGTGTGCCATCTGCAAGGTGTGGGGGGTTGGCTGCAGAAACTCACCAAGATTTCTTAAACAGCACCTTCTCAAAGTGCCACCTCTTGCCCCCTCCACCCCCTTAACAAGAGCCGCACTCACATGGTCAAGCTACCCCCAGTAAGTTCCCCTCTGAGCCACTCGAACCTACTGACTTGGAAATACATAGCAACTCCTTCAGGCTCCCTGGATAAAAATCCTGGAACTCCCTCCCTCCCTAATGCTCCGACACCACGTGGGCTGTTGGAGTTCAAGCAGCTCCCCACCACCTTTCCAAGGACAACTAGGGATGGACAATAAATGCTGATCTAGCCAGGGGTGTCCATACTGCATGAGTGTATAAGAGCATAGTTATCCTTTGATACACAATTGTGGTAGAAAATGTTATTGAATAGATGCTGCACACTGATATACGATTCACCCTTGATGGGCAGCACAGTGGTTCAGTGGTTAGCACCCAGGTTCGATTCCCACCTTGGGTGACTATCTGTGTGGAGTTTGCACATTCTCCCTGAGCCTGCGTGGGTTTCCTCTGGGTGCTCCTGTTTCCCACCTGCCCTAGTCCAAAGATGTGCAGGTTAGGGTGGATTGGCCATGCTAAATTGCCCCATAGTGTTCAGGGATGTGTAGGTTAGGATGGATTGGCCATGCTAAATTGCCCCATAGTGTTCAGGGATGTGCAGGTTAGGGTGGATTGGACATGCTAAATTGCCCCATAGTGTTCTGGGATGTGTGGGTTAGGGTGGATTGGCCATGCTAAATTACCCATAGTGTTCAGGGATGTGTAGGTTAGGGTGGATTGGCCATGCTAAATTGCCCCATAGTGTTCTGGGATGTGTGGGTTAGGGTGGATTGGCCATGCTAAATTACCCATAGTGTTCAGGGATGCGTAGGTTAGGGTGGATTGGCCATGCTAAATTACCCATAGTGTCCAAAGATGTGCAGGTTAGGGTGGATTGGCCAATGAAAATACAGGGATAGGGTGGGCTGTTCTTCACAGTGTCAGTGTCAGTCTTGATGTGTCCACACTGTAGGGCCTCTATGGGGCAATCAATCCATTGGCATTTATCAACTGTTTAAAGGGGACCCGTTTATTTTGGATACAAAGATAACACCTTTGGAAAATTCCAATCCTAGAAAAATTGAGAGGAACTGCTCCACCAGTTATTATGGTAGAAATGAACTTAATTTCTGCTTGATTAAAGTTGAAGTGGTGAAAATTGAATCAAATTAATGCTTAGTATTTAATTGGAAAAACAAAGGAAGTCTTACTAATTAGGTTGATTAGCTTTGGAATAATGAGCTCTTTACTCATTAGAACTCAAGGATTGTATCATGGATCATGTGAGGACTCTAAGTTAATCCAAATATAATTCTCCCCTCTCTGGGAGACTTTGCTCGTTGCTCAGTACAGTTCCATGAAGGGGCATTACCTTCTGAATATGAATTTCTCAGACAGAGGCCATTTTTCACATGTGAATTTGAACAGCGTTGTGTTGCCAGTGTGCGTGAGGAACCCGGTTCTCTCCTGTTGACTGTGTTCCGATTGGTAGCTCTCGTTGCTGAGATCCAAGAAGTGGGATTTCAGAGCCCGAGCTCTAAGCTTTGAGCACAAACTTCTAGGTTGACATTGAAGTACTGAAGGAGAGCGGCCTTGCAGATGCATCGTTAAACTCAAATACCGAAAACAGTTCAGGTCCACGTGGAGGAGGAGGTGCACAGTATCCAAGTGGCAAGTAACATTTGTACCATGCAAATGCCAGGCAGTGTGACCATCTCCAGCAAGAGTGAATCTAAGCACCAGTCTTTGCCATTCAATGCCAGTGCTATCGCTGAATTCCCCCACTGTATTGATCAGGAAGTAAACAGGACCAGCCAGAGGTGGCTACAAGAGCAGCTCAGAGGCTGGGAATTTTGCAGCCAGGACCTCAACCTCCTGACACCCCAAGGTCAGTCCACCAGCTGCAAGGCACAAGTCAGGAGTGTGATGGAGTACTCCCCACTTGCCCTGGATGGGGGCACCTCCAACAACACTCAAGAAGCTCAACACCATCAAGGACAAAGCTTTGACTGACATCCCATCCGCCATATTCAACGTCCACTCCCACTACCATTGACGCTCAGTAGCAGCAGAGTATACCATCTACAAGAAGCTCTGCAGAAATTCACCCTTAGCCAGCAGTTTCCAACCTCTTCCATTCAGAAGAACAAGGGCAGCAGGTGCAAGGGAACACCGCCACCTGCAGGTTTCCCTCCGTCATCCTGACTTGGAAATACATCGTGGTTCCTTCAGTGTCGCTGGGTCAAAACTGCCCCCCCTCCCACCAATGCTTTCTCACAGCAGTGTCCAGGGTCCTACAGGACAAGATTGGAAGGCCAGCAACTCTAAGCTGGCCAATACAGGCAAGGAAGCTAAACACTGACAACCATTCTCGACCCCTTCCTGCGACTGAGAGGTCTACCGTTTGCAACTTACAGTCAATTTTTATTTTACCCTTGAGATAAACTTAGTTTAAAAACAGGAAGCAGTTTTGCCCATTTTTGGGAGGCCATATGCAACCACTGACTCCAGGTGGCAACGGCTTCTAGAGATCACCGATGAGACTTGTGGTGCTCTCTGACAGTGAGCGGGGCGACTCCATCGCTGGTATCAAGGCCAGGAGATGGGGTGGGGGTGAGTCCAGGGCTCAGTCAGACAATCTGAGACGGTTCACTCATCAGCAAATCGAAACAGGCCGGGACTCCGACTTAGAAAAAGGGAACAACTCAGAGGGATGATCAAGTCTGAAAGTTAGAAAGGTTGTTTATTTGGCCAAGCTCATGGGGCAACGTTTCAGCTCACCCTTAATAAAGCTGATAGGGAATTCAGGGTAAACTCCACTCAGCCAGAAGGCAGGTCAAATGTGCATGATCACTAGCACCTGGAGCGTGTGAGTCTCAGTAAGGAGCTAATTCATTATCAAAGAGTTTCGGGTTATCGTAGAGCTCCCAGAGATTTGGTCTCGAGTGTAAAGCGAGAGCAGAAAATGTTGGAGACACTCAGCAGGTCTTCAAAAGAGGAAGAAGGAATTACATCTGTCAGCTGTTCCTCTCTCTCCTCAGACACTGCTGGGTTTGCTGAGTTTCTCCAGCACTTTTAGTTTTTGTTTTACGTCCGATTTTCGTCGTATTCAGTTTCCATTTGGCCTCCGGTGGATCGGTTCGAACTCTCTTGCGAAAACGTAGACGTAAAGAGCTGAAGTGAGGGGAGAGTGATGGCCCTGGATTTCGCTGAAGCTGAGGTCTCCACCTGTTGATGCTGCCTGCCTTGCCGTGTTCCCCCAGCCTCCTGCTGCTCTAACTTGGATTCCAGCATCTGCAGGGTTTTGTCTTGTCTCTAACCAAGTTCCTGAGTGTGTTCTGCAGGTTCTATTGATCTTGTCTGAGGACAGAAGTTTCTATTAAGATCCATTCTGGTGATAATTGACTCAGGGTGAAGAAACAAGTGGCTCAGTGGTTAGCACAGCTGCCAGGGACCCAGGTTCAAGAGTCAAGGGTATCTTTATTTGTCATTTCTTCTATATACGGCTAATATAGTAAAAACGAGACAATGTTCCTCCAGGACCAGGGTGCTACATGGACAGCGCAAACTGCACAGTCATACACAGTTACACACAAGGCAGAACTTAACAATGTAATAAATCCATAACTGTGTGTGCTGGAAATCTGAGGCAGGCAGTGTCTGTAGGGAGAGAAAGCAAGGTCAATGCTTCAGGGCAGACGTCGATGTCCAGTGGAGAGTGGTCGCTCCATGACCTCCTGAAGTCAACAACCAACTCTTTTGCTTAGTTCGATCCCATCCTTGGGTGACTGTCTGTGTGGAGTTTGCATGCTCCCCCTGTGTGTGCTTGGGTATCCTCCCACAGTTCAAAGGCGTGTAAATTAGGTAGATTGACCAACATTTCGAATCCAGAATGGCTGAGGGTTCACCAGACCTGAAGCATTGACCTTGCTTTCTCGCCCTACAGTCACTGCCTGCCTCAGATTTCCAGCACACACAGTTATGGTTTTATTACATTGTCAAGTTCCGCCTTGTGTATAAATTGATTTATTAACACACTTAGGAACGGAACCCATTAGCAACCCAGGGGCTGTCTGCATGACACTGATGGGTTAACCTAGACCAGGTGTCCAACCCCTGAATAGGACTCGGCTCCAAAGCCTCCTGACTGTCTGTGCCAAGACCATAGTGCAATGCTACAATAACATCATTGTTTTGTTCATCACCATGATTATGAATGGTCTTAAACAGGCCAGCCAACAAAAATAACTCATTAAACCTTGTAAATACCTGCAAAGTCATTCCGGATTGAGACCATTCATTTCCCCATATTCCCTGCGCATTGCCAGGAGAGGCGAGATCCTTTTAAACTCTGACCCCAAAACCGGAACGTCATAATTTCGAGCCCGGTGCTTGGTGTTAAGTTAATCAGTGAGGGGACTGTTCAAGGCCATTAACATTTTCGTGTTGTTGATTCAGGTTCGAGCCCAAGAACAAATCAAAGGGGTGAGAGGATCCGATGGGAGAAAAGAGAGGAATACTTGGGAGTTTTCGCAAGGAAATGACCCCTTGTTGTATCAGAGAACATTAACTATATCCCTATATCAGAGTGAGTCTTAGAATGGCTACTTTTATAGTTTCCTGTCTTATTGTTTACTTTCTACCAGACACTGAGGAAATGAATAACAGAAACAACTGCCAAGAACTGATTTATAAAATATATATATTTTATCTTATACCATAGTCACTCATGGAGTTATAAACTAACTCTAGAGAGACTGAGACACTGGTCAGTAAAAATGCAAACATCTGTTGCAGTAAGTTTAAGAATTTTATTAAACATATTGGCAAAAAGGAATATCCTCCTCACTACGCTATTAAACATGCCCATAGTTACTGGTTTATAGTAATGCCATTTGCTATACTCGATCGATATTGAAACAGTCACATCCACCATCACCTTTTCTCCAATATAAGAACTGAGGTAGTCCTATGTAGACATGTCACGTCACAATTACGACCTCCCGCCAGTGGGGGGTGCTGCCAGGTGGAAGAGCGCAGTGAAAAGCTGACGAATGCACCGAGGTGACTTTCATTTTGAATGTAAGTGCGGGGATTTATACGGTAGAAACACATGCAAAAGGAAAGGAGGCCAGACTTTATCAGCTGAAATACATTAGTGAGCCCAAGTCCAAAGTTTCAACCCTTCAGTCCTCAAGTCACCTGAGGGCTACGTTGGTCTTGACCGCCAACTTGCAGGGTTTGGGGGAGTCAGGGGAGATTGAGACACCCTGGAGATGCCATTGGACTAGTAATCTCAGACTAATGCTGTCTGCTCCAAACAGCACTGAGATACAAACAGAAGATGCTGGAAATAATTGGTGGGTTTTGTAGCTTGTGCAGTGAAGCAGATTAATGTTTCATGTTTGCTCTGCTCTCAGCAAAGAGTTAACTATTTCTCTGTCCTCAGATGCTGCCAGTCTGACTGAGTCCTTCCAGCACTAAATAGCAGAACAAAGAGATCTGCAAGTTTCTTTGTGACTTGGGACGATGTTTGACAAAGTGAGGTGGATGTTGGCAATTGTTACTGACAGCTTGCTTCCTCTGAAGGAAGGTCACCCAGCCTTGAAGATGCATGCAAATGGAATGTTTAATTGACTCACTGTACGAGATTCAGAATGAGTTCCCCCCCTCTCCCTATAAATCACAATTTACATGCGGCATTCATAAGAGGGACATAATTGACTCACTGTCAACTCCTAGTCAAAACCTAAACTGGCAGAGGTCCTATTGGCTTATTTAACTCAATGGTGTTCAAGGACCAGACTGGACTTCAACTTTCACTTTGAAAGGAGAACACTTTGGGCCTGTAACATAAGGCTGTTCCATTCTGTCCTCTGTGACTGCATTTCTTGATTCTTCACTCCACCTCCCCGCACCCCCCCCCCCCCCCCCCCCCCCCCACCACCCTTGCCCTCCATCTCACACGAGTTTATTTGGGTACAGAGATAAATTCTCAACGCTCTCCCCCTCTCCGTGCCCCACGGGTCTCTCAGTCGGACTTCTTGCACCTTCATTGACGCCAGCGCTGCGCCATTTTCTGGCTCTGACCTCACTGCATCTCCTGCGTTCTCCCGGAGATCCCATTCCCCATTGCACTCAAACAGAATGATGGAGATTCAACCAGCTCAGCCATTCCACAAGATCACAGGTGGTCCAATAGTTACCTTCACTCCACCTTCCATCCTGACCTTTAGCATGACCCTGGCATCCCTCACCAATCAGTACTCTTGTCTAACTCAGCCTTGAATACATTCAACCGCCCAACCTCCACTGCTAGCTGGGAAAGAGATGGTCAACTTCCTGAGAAAGGAAATTCCTTCTCGTCTGTCTCTATTGCAAGACCATTTATTTCCGAAACTATGCCAACCTCGTTCAAGAACGACCCGCGATTGGAAGTTTCCTCACAGTATCATCTTAGCCTCTCAAGCCCTCTCAGATAGTGCACATGTTTCAGCTGTGCAGGGGAAGGAAGCTTCCAGACCAAGAAATGAGCAAAAATAGAGTGGTAGTGGGTGACGTGAGGGCATGGTGCCAAATGATGAAAAAAAAATCAAGTGTTCCCCAATTTACAAGTTCCCTTTTTTTAAACTGATTGACCAGGAGTGGTAGACCATTGAAACATTTCTCACAGTTAAGAGGGAGTCAGCATGGTTGTTAAATCATGCACCGAATCCAAACTGCAAGGCTGCTCTTGGCATCATGGACAAGGAAGCAGGCAGTGCCCACAATCCTGTGCAATGCCACAGTGGGGTGGGGTAGGTGAGACAGTGGGCGTGTCGGAGACAGCAAAGTGCATTTCAAGGAGGGGGTAGGGTTGCAAACTTCACTGCAAAACCTTTCAACCTACACCCTCCAGTAGCAAAATATATTTAGAAAATATTACATAAGGTTTCCAACAACTCCATAAAGAAAGCAAAGTATTCTGAGAAAGATTACCTCATCGTACAGATAGATGAGTCAGGAGGCCATTCAGCCCTTCCAGCCAGCTCCGCCATTGGCTGCAAAGTGACACTGAGTTAGCCGATGACACAGAAAAGCTGGAATAGCAAGCTGGAAATTCCGCAGAGGCACCCGGAATTTCCTTTTGCACATCCCTCATCATCCCATTGCCTTCTATACTTCAAGCAGGATGTTAAACAGAGAGTACGCCCTCAAACGGGTATGAATTAACATGGCGCCAAAACTGGAAGGAAAGCAGCTGAGTTTCTCCTGGTCTTGGCCAGCATTTGCTCCATAACATTTGTGGCAACGAACAGAAAGAGATCTGATCGTGATCACACCGCTACCTGTGGGAGTTGCTGTGTACAAATCGGAACATTTCCAAAATAATAGCGAATCTTCCAAAGTGTTTCTTCAGCCGCAACACACTTGGCAATTCCCTGACGTGGTGAAAAGCCTCTGTCTCTCAGCTCAGAAGGCATTCCACTGGCTTTCTACCTCTCACTGAAAAGATTGTCCATCCAAGCTCAGCGCCATTCAATACGAATGGTTCAGTGGTTAGCACTGCTGCCTCCCAGTGCCAGGGACCCGGGTTCGATTCCCACCTCGGGTGACTGTCTGTGTGTTGTTTGCACATTCTCCCCGTGTCTGTTTGGGTTTCCTCCCACAGTCCAAAGGTGTGCAGGTTAGGGTGGATTGGCCATGCTAAATTGCCCATAGTGTTAGATGCCTTAGTCATATAAGGTCTGACTGGGTTACTCTTGGAGGGTCAGTGGGCTGAAGGGCCTGTTTCCATACTGTACGGAATTTAATCTGATATGGACAGGGTCAGTAATGACGAGGAGAAAATGAGGACGAGAGACAGTAATGTCACACACTATACAACACGCTGCTCTCGTTTCATCCACATCCAGCACAAACTAAATGGGAGCGGCTAAACCCAGGGGGGCATGGTTTAGGTCCCCCTTTTTAAGACAGAACGTTCCTCGTTTCTCTCCGAGGGTCAGGAGAGTATGAAGAAGGCATTGGAGGCTGGGTTGTTAAACTTATTCAAGGTTAATTCAATAGATTTTTGATTGATTGTAGGCTTGAGGAAGCTGATGGCATTGAGACCATCACCAGATCCGGCGTGATCTTATTGAATGGTGTAGCAGGTTCGAAGGGCCGAACGGCCTACTCCTACCTCAAAGTCTATGTTTCACCCCTCCCTATTAGCCAGTCTAGGGAGCAAGCACACTAACTCTGTCCCTCTCTCCTCACAAGTGCTGCTGAGTTTCTCCAGCATGTTGTGAATGTGAGGGGCTCGCCAACTCTGTGCCGAGGAACGTCTATTCTGGCTCAGGGCTGGAAAATCAAAGCTTGCTGAGTTTTGATGGTCGCCTCTTCGACTTCCTCTTTTTTTCTCTCTATTTTCGTCTTGAGGGAGCCGAAAATGCTGTCGTTACATGTGGGAGACCAGCCGAGAAATGCACTGGGTTCCACAGACACAAACACGAACAGGGCGCTTTTGTTTAATTTCTATGTTTTTTTTAAAATGTGTTTCGGAGGCTTTGCTGCAGTAAAATCATCAAAGCAAAAACTCATTTCTGTTCAACTTCAGGTGAAAAGCATAAGCTTCACAAGTCTATGCAGCTCCTGAAAGCTTTATCGAGTCCGACAAAGACAATTTGCATGTAGATAACAGCTGCAGTTGCCAAGTGGCCTATCCCTGTGTTCTCAAGAGAGAATCTAACTGACTCCCCTTGGTATTACCATCAGTGAACTTTCCAGGCATCAGAAACACAACAGGACCATGTTGGCAGGTTAGACATTGGCGAAAATGTGTTGCTGGAAAAGCGCAGCAGGTCAGGCAGCATCCAAGGAGCAGGAGAGTCGACGTTTCGGGCATGAGCCCTTCTTCAGGATTCCCGAAACGTCGACTCTCCTGCTCCTTGGATGCTGCCTGACCTGCTGCGCTTTTCCAGCAACACATTTTCAGCTCTGACCTCCAGCATCTGCAGTCCTCACTTTTTCCCAGGTTAGACATTGGGAATTCTATGCCAACTGACTCAGCCCGTGACCACCCAGAGCCTGTCCAAGGTATAAGTCAGGAGTGTGACAGAATACTCCCCACCTGCCTGGATGGGTGCAGATCCAACAACACTCAAGGAACTTGATGCCAACCAGGAGAAAGGTGCCTGCTTCATTCTGTAACTTTGACATCACCGCACCCCACCACTCGATGTCCAGTGGCGGTATTGTGTAGCAACTTGGGAGCAACTCACCAAGGCTCCTTCAACAGCATCCTCCAAATCTCCGTACTGTGGGAGAGCATGCATGGGAACACCACAACCTGCAATTTCCTCTCCAGCCCTGACATGAAATATTCCGCTATTCCTTCACCGTCACCGGGTTAAAGTCCTAGACTCCCTCCTGAACAGCAGAGTTTGATTTGATTTTTTTAAAAATTTATTCAGCTGAGATGTGGGAGTCAATGGCTGGGCCCAGTATTTATTGCCCCCGTCCCTAGTTGCCCCTTGAGAAGGTGGGGGGTGAGCTGCCTTCTTGAACCGCTGCAGTCCACCTGCTGTGGGTTGACCCACAATGACCTTAGGGAAGGGAATTCCAGGATTTTGACCCAGCGACAGTGGAGATATATTTCCACATCAGGATGGTGTGTGGCTTGGAGGGGAGTGTGAAGCTGGTGGTGACCCCATGTATCTGCTGCCCCTGTCCTTCTAGATGGAAGTGGTCGTGGGTTTGGAAGGTGCTGTCTGAGGATCTTTGGTGAACTCCTTGTAGATAGTACACTCTGCTGCTACTGAATGTTGGAGATGGAGGGAGTGGATGCTTGTGGATGTGGTGCCAGTCAAGTGGGCTTCTCTGTCCTGGATGGTGTCAAGTTTCTTGAGTGTTATTGGAGCTGCCCCCATCCTGGGAAAGTGGGGAGTATTCCATCACACTCCTGGACTTGTACCTTGGAGATGGTGGACAGGCTTTGGGCAGTCAGAAAGTGAGTTACTCACCACGGTATTCCTAGCCTCTGGTTTGATTTATTGTTGTCACATGTACCAAAATACAGTGAAAAGTGTTGTTTTGTGTGCAGATCGTACCATACAAAGTGCATCAGAAACATAATCCAGAATACACTGTAACAGTGGCAGAGAGAGAGAGGGATCAGAATTAACATTTGAGAGATCTGTTCATTAGTCTGATACCAGCAGAGAAGAAGCTGTTCGGGATGAGAGGGGTCTTTGATGATGTGGCTGCTTTCCCAAGGCAGTGGGCAATAGAGGTGTAGCTGATGGGTGCAAGGCTGGTCTGTGTGATGCACTGGACTGTGTTCACGACTCTCTGTAGTTTCTCAGGAAGAGCAGTTACCATCCCAAGCTGTAAGGCATCCAGATCAGATTTCTATGGTCCATCCATAAAAATTTCTGGACATGCCGAACTTCCTTAGCCTCCTGAGAAAGGAGAGATGTGGTTGTGCTTTCTTGACCATCGTGTTGACATGGGTGGACTAGGACAGATTGTTGGTGATTGTCACTCCCAGGAACCTGATGCTGTTGACCACCCTCCCCCTCAGCCCCATTGATATGGGCAGGGGGTATACCCTCCACTCTGCTTCCTGAAGCCGATGACCATCTCCTTCGTTTTGCTGACATTGATGGAGACAGTGAAGGAGACTTTGCACCACACGGCTCAACACTCTAACTCTTTCCCATATTCTATCTCGTCATTGTTTGAGATCGGGCCTACAATGGTGGTGTCAGCAAACTTGGAAACAGAGTTGGGGTGGAATTTGTCATGGGTGTGTCAGGAGTATAGTAGGGGGCCGAGTGTGGAGCCTTGAGGAGTACTAGCGTTGAGGATTATGGTGGAGGAGGTGTTGTCATCTCCTCTTACTGATTGTGGTGTACAGTCAGTGTGAATGTCCCTGCAGTGCATGATTGCAGTAGAGCAGAGAGACAGCTCACCACCACCTTCCCGAAGGCAATTAAAGAGGAGCAAAAAATGTTAACACAACCAGTGATGCCCGACTAGTAGGAATGAAAAAAAATGTGAATTGTGGCTTGTGATGGTAGCAGAGAAAACTCGGAACACACAAACGATTATTAATACATGCCACTTACATAACATGTTGTAACCATTTGCCACATTCAAAGATCTAAAGGAAGAGGAGAGGTTATCAGATTGTGTTGGTTTATCCTGCTCAGCGTCTGGAAATATATAAGAATTTGTCAGTTTAGAAACTTCTGACACCAGGTTACAACTCACAGCAGAATTTTCATGTACAAATGCATCAGGAAACGAAAGCTCATTTAATTGATGCAGGAGCCAGAATAACAAAAACACTTGATTAATCTAAACAATCATGCTTGGTAAAAAGGGAAATCCTGGGTTTTAGCTGCAATGAGTATTAATTAAACTGCCCTTGAGCGAGGATGGGTACATTAATAGCAAGGTGATGTACAGTATGATGGAGCACCAGCATCAACAGTGACATTCTGAGGAGACTGGAGACTGTATTACAGAGATCAATACCATGTAAAAACAGTCTCTAAAAATGAGTTTGTTACAATCCTTGAGGGTTAGACAATAGTCATTCTTGGATAAGGTGGAGATCTAGTACAATGTGGAGGCAATGTGGAAAACTCTCAACAGTGCAGGACTGAACCCTGAGTCCCTAACCTCATGGCAGCCTAACCCATGACAACTGATCAACCAAGGAGTGCATCAGTAAATTCAGATCAATTTCTCAACAGGTATAGGGGTGGCACAGTGGTCAGCATTGCTGCCTCACAAAATCAGGGACCCAGGTTCAATCCCATCCCTGGAAGACTGTTTGTGTGGATTTCCTCCAGCTCCCCTGGTTTCCTCTCACTCTGCAAATAAGTGGATTGGCAACGCTATGTTGCTCTTTGTGTGTAGGTTAGATGGATTGGCTGTGCTTATTGCTCTTAGTGTGTGTGGATTGAGTAAAAAATGAGGTCTGCAGATGCTGGAGATCACAGCTGCAAATGTGTTGCTGGTCAAAGCACAGCAGGTTAGGCAGCATCTTTCCTGATGTGTGTGGATTGGCCATGCTACATTACCCATACTGTGCAGGGATGTGTGGATTAGCCTTTGGAAATGCTGGATTACAAGAAATAATGTTTGGGGGATGGGTCTGAGTGGGATACTCTCCTTTGGAGGGTTGGTGCGAACTCAAAGGGCTGAATGGCTGCTTCTACAGTTAAGGGATTCTATGAATTCACTTAACTGTAACTAAGACTTGAAGCCACAAAGGGACATTGGGATGATACATCGTCACTTGTACAATGCAATATTTATAACATTCTAAAATACCTAGGCTGGAGTTACCGTGACCAATCTGCGCTCGATATAGTATCAAAAGCATTTGAAAAGAATGAGCAGTCAGCAAAATCGACCTGCAAGCAAAGGGAAATTAACAAATTGCTCCACTTTCACCTCCTACTTGGTTTTTCATGATGCTGATGTGTCCACTGCATGCACAGATTGCAAGGTATTGGTTGAAAAATGATAAATTTGCAAAGCACTTCTTAAATATTCATGAGCCATAATAGGTTGTGTGACTTGAAATGTCTGAAACATTTTTGTCTTGCAGACCAAGTGTGGAAATGTAAATTGCAATCCTGGAGTGCTTGCAAATTTGAAGACGCATTCCCACAATTCTCAGTCCAACTGGGTGCCAGGAATTCCTGGGGAATCTCATAATTGACTGGCAGGTGGACAATTGACGAGGCATGACTGGGTTTGCCCCTGACTCCTCCATCAGAATATTACTGGGAACAAGAACCCACCAGGGACCTAATTAGAATGTCTTTGTTTGAATCATCCATCCAGACCAAGTAAATCCTACTTTTTCACATTTGCTTCAAAGTCAATAGGATTGTGTCAGGAATTGGAGATTCCAACAACTGCACCTTTCTCGGTGTTGCAAGATTGAAAATGGAGGGAAAGCTAGAGATTGGACACAAATGGAGGAAGGAACGAGTTGAATTCAGCCGTTACATTGTGAAATGCAAATATTGTACATTGTTGTTCTGGCTTTTCTGCCACTTCTCCACAGGTTTCTGCAACTGCTATAACTGCAGAAAATACAACATCATTGTCTTCAAGTTTAGATTAGCTACAGTGTGGAAACAGACCCTTCAGCCCAACAAGTCCACGGCGTCCCTCCGAAGAGCAACCCACCCAGACCCATTCCCCTCCATCTAACACTATGGATAATTTAGCATGGCCAATTCACCCTAATCTGCGCATCTTTGGACTGTGGGAGGAAACTGGAGCACCCGGAGGGTACCCACACAGACACTGGGAGAATGTGCAAACTCCACACAGACAGTTGCCTGAGGTGGGAATTGAACCCAGGTCCCTGGCGCTATGAGGCAGCAGTGCTAACCACTGAGCCACCCAAGAGAGAGGCTCTTCAGTCCTCTGTCAATGCCCAAGCATCAGTCATAGAGTCATAGAGATGTACAGCATAGAAATAGACCCTTCAGTCCAACCCGTCCATGCCGACCAGATATTCCAACCCAATCTAGTCCCACCTGCCAGCACCTGATCCATTTCCCTCCAAACCCTTCCTATTCATACACCCATCCAAATGCCTCTTAAACGTTGCAATTGTACCAGCCTCCACCACATCCTCTGGCAGCTCATTCCATACACATACCACCCTCTGCGCGAAAACGTTGCCCCTTAGGTCTCTTTTATATCTTTCCCCTCTCACCCTAAACCTCTGCCCTCTAGTTCTGGACTCCCTGACCCCAGGGAAAAGACCTTGTCTATTTATCCTATCCATGCCCCTCATGATTTTGTAAAACTCTATAAGGTCACTCCTCAGCCTCCCACGCTCCAGGGAAAACAGCCCCAGCCTGTTCAGCCTCTCCCTATAGCTCAAATCCTCCACCCCAGAACCCTTTCAAGTTTCACAACATCTTTCCGATAGGAAGGAGACCAGAACTGCACGCAATATTCCAACAGTGGCCTAACCAATCAATATAGTTCTGATCATCCTGTTATAGGAAGGACATAATTAAGCTGAAGAGATTCACCAGGATATTGCTGGGAATGGAGGGTCTGAGTTACAGGGGGAGGCTGGATAAGCTGGGACTTTTTTCACTGGAGCTTAGAAGGTTGAGGGGAGACCTTTTAGTTGTTTATAACACCATGGTGGGGGTGTGGGGGGTGGGGTGTAGATAAGGTGATTGGTGGTGCCTTTTCCCCTGCAGCAGGGGTTTCCGGATGAGGGGGGGGGGGGCATATTTTTAAGGTGAGAGGAGAAAGATTTAGAAATGACATGAGGGGATTTTATTTTTAACACAGAGGGTGGTTCATGTGTGGAATGAACATCCAGGGGAAGTGATTGATGCAGGTACAGTTACAACATAAAAGGCATTTGGATAAGTACATGAATAGGAAAGATTTGGAGATTTATGGCCCAAGTGCAGGCAGGGTGGGACCAGTGTAGTTTGGGATTATGGTCAGCATGGACTGGTTGGACCGAAGGGTCTGTTTCTGCTTTGTTTGATTCTATGACTCTACAGAGATACTTGGGTAAATTTGAAATTAGCCACAAAATTTCCTAGTATTTATAGAATCTTTTGCACATCAGAGACATTTCAGTCCATCAGGCCCATGCCATTTACAAGAAAAATTCATACCCTGAACAAATAAACATAGCAGGAATGAGGTGCACCCATATTAAGGATTTGTCTTTTGTCTTTTTTCATGAGATAGGGATGCCCCTGACATTTGTTGCCCATCACTAATTGCCCCAAACTGGATGGTTTATCATAGAATCCCTACAGTGTAGAAACAGGCCACTTGACCCAATACAATCCTCCAAAGAGTTCTCAAGGTTTGTAGCTCAGGTTGAGGTCACTTCACTTGGAGGTCACCACTGATGATGTTACCTAGCCAGGTAATGAAACATCTGGATATCAAACCTACACCCTCCGAAGAATATCTCACCCAGACCCATTCCTCTACCCTATTGCACTATATTTCCCCTCACTAATTGCACCTAACGTATACATCCCTGAACACTATGGGGTAATTTAGCATGACCAATCCACCCTAACCTACACATCCCTGAACACTATGGGTAATTCAACATGGCCAATCCACCCTAACCTGTACATCTTTGAACTATGGAAGGAAATCCACAGAGAGAATGTGCAAACTACACACAGACAGTTGCCTGAGGGTGGGATCGAACCTGGGGCCCTGGTGTTGTGAGGCAGCAGTGCTAACCACTGAGCCACCGTGTTGCCCCACAGCCACCTCACAGGGCAATTAAGAGTCAACCATATTGCTGTGGGTCTGGAGTCACGTGTAGGTGAGACTGGGTAAGGATGGCTACATAATATTGACAACAAATCATTTGTAGCTATCATAGTCACCATCACTGAGATTAACTTTATATTTCAGATCTTACAAAGTAAATTTGAACTCCACCAGCTGCCACAGTGGGAATTGAATCCATGGGAGGCCCCGGGATTGGGAAATCCAATGACATGACCAACCCTTTCCCATTCTCAGATCGTTATCCTTGCTACTTGTTAATGAGCGATGAACCAGTTGTCTGCTGTAGTATTTGCAAGGTGAGAGGTTTGATTCCAGAGGTGTGAACACAGTGTGCTCGGTGTGTGGGCACTACATTAACAGAGATGTTGCCTGTTGGACAAACACATGAGACCAAGGCTCTGTTTACCCTCTGATGTGGGCATGAGATGCAGTGACGCTATTACAAAGAGAAAGCACTCAGAGTCATGAATGAAACTTAAAACCTCACCCACTGTCACAGGAAAGCATGGTGGCTCAGTGGTTAGCACTGCCGCCTCACAGTAACAGGATCCCAGGTTCCACTCCTGTCTTGGGCGACTGTCTGTGTGGTGTTTGCACATGCTCCCCGTGTCTACATGGGTTCCCTCCCACAGTCCAAAGATGTGCAGCTCAGGTGAATTGGCCATGGTAAGTTGCCCATAGTGTTAGGTGCAATTTCTTTTTAGATTACTTACAGTGTGGAAACAGGCCCTTCGGCCCAACAAGTCCACACCGACCCGCCACCCACCCATACGGGCAATTTAGCATGGCCAATTCACCTAACCCGCACATCTTTGGACTGTGGGAGGAAACCGGAGCACCCGGAGGAAACCCACGCAGACA
This sequence comes from Hemiscyllium ocellatum, assembly GCF_020745735.1. Classification (NCBI taxonomy): domain Eukaryota; kingdom Metazoa; phylum Chordata; class Chondrichthyes; order Orectolobiformes; family Hemiscylliidae; genus Hemiscyllium; species Hemiscyllium ocellatum. Next base: position 10,070,795 of record NC_083445.1, on the reverse strand, counting down.
CGGGGAGAACGTGCAAACTCCACACAGTCAGTTGCCCAAGGCAGGAATTGAACCCAGGTCTCTGGCGCTGTGAGGCAGCAGTGCTAACCACTGTGCCATCGTGCCGCCCTAAAGGGAAATGGGTCCAGGCGGATTACTCTTCGGAGGGTTGGTGTGGACTGGTTGGGCCGAAGAGCACATTTCCAAGCTGTAGGGAATCTAATCTCATACACGTTTGTTGCTATTGTGGGATCTTGCTGTGTGCATTTTCACTGCTGTGACTACACCAGAAAATATCTCATCAGTTAAGAATTGGTTTGGGATGTTCTGTGGGAAGCTATATCGATTCAAATCTCTGGTACGATTGTCTTCCTCGTGTTTTGACTGGGCTTGTGAAAACTTCATGTCTTCCTCAGTATCTTTCCCCTTTTTTAGTCATCAGCTAAAATCACACAAAAATGTCTACATCTAAAGATATACTGTGATCCGTAATCGCACTGCACATCCTTCCAATGTTAGGTTTGCTTTTGTGAGATCCATTTTAAAAATGGCATCATTCAAATGTTTTCGTTCTGCATCAGGGGAGTACCATGTGGGCAAAAGCATTACAGTTAGAGGGTAAACTCCAAACAGGTAGGCAAATCTCTCTTAAATTGCATGGCAAACCCTTATCTGCCCCCCTCTCCTGACTGAGGCAGCACTATGGAAAGGGCACGATCAACCAGATAACATTTATTTCCAATCCCTGACTGTGACATTTAGAAAACTGAATGCAAAACAGGTTCTATTTATATACATTTACATTTTGGGCAAATATTTAAAACGATTGAATAAGTGGACAATGGGAAGTTATCAGAATGTATTTCTGGTAAGTCCAGAAATAAATATTTTGCAATTGTCGGGGATTAAAATTAGATGATTGATAGATTCAATTTGACGTGGGGGGGGGGAGATTTTACTGTCAAAATCTATTGAACTCCCCTTATTTAACAATACCAAACTATAAACGTTAGAATAGAATTGGGGCCCATGGAATTGCAAATCCCAAAGCCTCAAATGGATTCCGTTTGAAAAAAAGAGTTGAGAGAGAGAGAGGGAGAGACAGCGAAGAGAGAGAGAAAAAAAAACACACAGCAGAGCTATTCCTGCTGTAATCGTTTCCTCTTCTGCTTAATAGAACAGCCAAAGAGGTTGGGCTGACCATGTTGCTTCCTTATCACTGTGCAACAGACTGTCTAGATCTCTTATCCGTGACTGCACCTTGCACAGCTACATCCTTTCCCTCTCTTTACATAGGAAATCTACACAATCCAGAGAAAAAAAAACTTTAAAAGCACACAAATGGAGGCTGAAGAAAATGGCTCTGTCCAGATCCCCTCAGACCACAGAGGGTAAGCTCGTTTTTTACCTTCCAAATTATTTTTTTTTAAAAAGAATCTAAAGATCGGGTTAAGATCTACTGTAGCTGCACCATCAGAGTGAAATGTACCAGCTTAAAACAAACGAGAGAGAATTAAACAACGCAGAAACTAAACTAAGACAATTGAAATATATATTTTTAATTATATGACTGAACGTGAAACGGTTTGAAGGCACCGCTCTCCTCCTGAATTTCAGGCTCACTGGAACTCTTAGGTTTTTAGATATTTTAAACTTAAATCAGCGTGCAGCAAATTGGCTAACCGATTTCGTGAACTAGGTATGCGGAAGCGTTAGAAAAAAAATTAATTTTGCAAGTGGTATATTGGGGGTTTGGGAGATTAGGTTAGAATACAACCAATGTGCTGGTTGGTGAAAAGGGAAATAAACGTGTTGCCCGATTCTAGGTTTCAAGTCTGAAGTAGAAAATAGAATCTATTCTCCAAGCAATAAATTTCGTCGGCTGGTGTGCAATTTTTTTTTTCTCGTTTTGCAAACTGGACACGACCCCGTTATTTTATCAACGTTAGAAAACATCATGTTGTGAAAGAGGCTGAACTTCTATAGAAATCCCAATCTCTTTCTCTCTGGACATTTTGATGCGAATTGGAAAGTGTATTCCTGGTGCTAAACGGGATTGGGAGCTAATTCCCCTCGTTTAGCCGGAGGAGTTAGTGATGGTAATTGTATAGCAAAATATTAATGTGAATTGTGTGGAGATTTGCCTCATTGTGATCCCCAGGGCGAGGGTTTTGATGCTAAAATTCAATGGATTTTCTTTTTTTGTTTTTCGAAATCTAATTCTCCTCTTACTTATTTAATGTTTGAAGAATTGGGGTTATTTTAACCCTCTGGTTAAATCCTGAAATCTCTCTATCATGAGGAAAACTGTGTTGCATTAATTTCGTTTTGATAACATAATTCCAAGCGAGGTAACACACAGTACCCTGCTACAAAAGAGGAATTGGGTATTTTGAAAACCAAACACTTTGCTAATTGAAGCATGTTGCAATTTTCACGCACAATAATTTACAAACACTCCTTGGTGAACCCCCCCCCCCCCCCGAACTTCAGGAGAGTCGTGTCTAATTCCAAATGCCTTATTTGAAACTAGACAGCGTCCCTGGAGAATCAGGAAGCGTTAGACCCGTCCAGAGCGAGAGAGATAGCACTCAGTTCAGTTCATCAGTTGTTTCAGAATGGATTAATTCTGGGTGAAATCAAGCTCCCCACGTGAGCACTAATCCTTGAGGTCAGAAATTATTAGGAGGACTGAACATCAGCGAGAATACATTTTCACTTTGTGTATTCATAAGCTACAGCCAATTCAAGAAATAAAGTAGGGAAACTGATGCTGTTACTTGGGAAAAATGAACCCAGGAAGCGGACCCCCCAAACATGTTCATGGAAAATTATGCTTGCTCCTGGAAACCTGGCTACAAACGATCCCTCTCCCGCCTTAGGAAGCAGGATCTGCTCAGTAAACTGGGACCTGAAATTTCCCAGTATTTTATCACCCAAGCCTGCAGATTCGTTGGATTTTTTATTTTTGCTTATTTGTCAGCAATGTTTCCAATGTTTCTACCTTTCCAGAGATAGAAAGCTACGTCTGGTTAACCTGGGGTCGCCATGGCTCTAGTGAGGGGGAGAGGTTGAGAAGGTGTGATCTTCTTGATAAATTCAGCTGTTGTGGGAATTGAACCCATGCATCGCTCTGCGTTCAAAGCAGCCCCTACCACCCCCTACCCAAGCAAGTCATGCAGGATCGATGTTGTGGCATTAAACTACAGCATGAACCTCGTCTCTGTCAAACGTTTGGAAAGTGTTTCACCCTCACAGTGGTATATATGTGTTACATTTAACCCGTAGCTAAATCCCACTGAATAAAAGGCATTGAATTCCATCCAGGGACTAAATTATTCCTGTGTCAGGTGGAAAAAGCCCAGGTTGGACCTACCCTATTACATTCAGTCTTCTACACAACACTCTATTTTGCACATATTTGTCCCCCAATCAACCTGCTCAGAGCTTTTATTACACATATCTGCTGCACATGGTTTCCAAAGGTAGCACATTACCACTGCACTACAAGAGTTCCCTCCTCAGAGCATTATATTAAACTGAGGGAGGAGTGCCTAGTTCATTTCCCAATATGATACCTGACCCCCAACCCCCACCCCTCCAACAAAGAGCCAGGTTGCTAGAAGTTTAATTTGAAAACAAAAACTCTGCAGTTTAGGAGGTTGACGTGTGACTCAGAGTCATTCTGCATAAAACCAGGCTGTTCGGCCCATCTTGTCTTTGCCCTCCTGTCCTTAGTTCCTAGCCTGCTATTACCTTGCTCATTTACATAGAGTCATAGAGATGTACAGCATGGAAACAGACCCTTCGGTCCAACGCCGACTAGATATCCCAACCCAATCTAGTCCCACCTGCCAGCACCTGGCTCATAAACCTCCAAACCCTTCCTATTCATATACCCATCCAAGTGCCTCTTAAATGTTGCAATTGTACCAGTCTGCGCTCATTCCATACCCTTAACACCCTCTGTGTGAAAAAGTTGCCCCTTAGGTCTCTTTTATATCTTGCTTCTTAAAAGAATCCACCTCCATCACCCACTCTCACAGTCCACTCCATATTTCTCTGGGTGAAAGAATTATTTCTCAAATTTCGTCTTAACCACCTGCTTGATCAAAGCGTGACAAGGGGAACAGGTAAAGTAAACGATAGACACTATTTCCAATTGTATGGGAGGAGACGGCATGGTAATTTTGAGGTTTTGCAAGCCAGATCTTTCAGGAGTGGATTAGGAATTTCAATGCTCTTTCTTAGAATAGTCGAAGATTGGAATTGCTGCACTTAATTGTATATTTAAAATTATGTTTTTTTTTTAAAAAATCAAATGGCTAAGGGCTATGGGACAAAGACAGAAATGGAGTTAGATCAGGGATGAGCTTTGAGGGTTGAAACAGTTCCTATGTTCCAGTGTTCAGTCCATGTACAAATACCATGCTACAGACATGTTCCAATGTAATTAAAAAAGAAAATGGCTCGCTGATCTATTGTTATCACAGTAATCGAAGTTTCTAATGAGGAACAGAACAAGTGCGAACTGCAAACGATGTAAGTAATTGTGGCCTGTCAAATAACTCCAGCCGTGTCTTGTGGCTTCCTTGTTTATTCGGCTTTGTTTTTATGTAGTTCAAGATTTCTTTTGTTTTCCTTTTGAGTTTTAATAGGGAGGGGAAGGGACTTGCATTTTTTCCAAACTGGGGTTTGCAAAACTAAAAATATAAACTGAAAATGAAACCCGGGCACTAAAGGCTGATGTCGAAAGTGCCTTACTTTGCAGTGTGCTTCGGCAAGCCTGCACTTTCCGGAATAATTGCTCTGACTAGGGATTGTATTGGCCACAGTGAAATGCTGGGAAAGGAAAATGCGTGCAAGTGCTCCCAGATTTGTTGGAAGTGGGGAGCTCACTGAAGGGTACAGAGAGAAAAAAACCCATCCTCTGTTTTAGTTGGGTCTAAAGCTTAGCTTTTAAGGAGGGCCTTAAATAAGGGGAAAGGGTGAAGAGGTTCTGCCAGTATTTATAGAGCCTGGGCAGTTAAACTCATGCAGTGGTTAAAATTGGGAGGGGGGAGGTAACAAGGAACAAGGAATGAGTCAAGGAATGGAGGTATAGAGAGGCCTGAGTGGGATATGAGGCTGGTCAAGATTGCCAGAGAGTAGGAAAGGGGCTCTTAAGGTGCAGTGCTAGTGTTCCTACCTCTGAACCAGCAAAGGCTTAGGTTCAACTCTCTCCTGCTGCATAGTATGTGATGATACCTCTGAGAAAGTTGATTAGAAAGCATTTAAAGTGCTCTTGGGGCGTAGTGCCCCTACCTCTGGCCCAGAAGTATGGGGTTAAGCCTGACCTGCTCCAGAGGTGTGTCATAACGTTCTTGGAGAGGCTGGTTTTCAAAGAAAACAAAACATTTCCAAAGACTCAGAAAGGCAAGGATGTGGAGGGATTTGAAAACAGGGTTGATCATCTTTAAAACTGAAATATTAACGAGGCACTTTGAGGATCTGTATATGAGCATGTTAATCAGTGAATTTGTGGAGGGAATGTAGCCACAGAATATGATTGTTTTATGACATTCCAGTATTGACAGGAGGAAGAGTCCTGAGCAGCTTCGACCCTAGAATAGCATTAAGACAAATTGACTTTTGTCCCACATTATGGTCACTTCACAACAGAAGGGAACTTAGTTGACCACTTGAAGCCAGCATGCCTAATCTAGGACATGATGTGTCTTTGTCAGATGTATCCTGTACTTTTAACATAAATAAACAAGTCAATAGATGCTTGAATTCTTGAGGAGTTGAGAGCAATGAGGTGTTGTGGCCTGGGACACATTACCCATGATCTAATAAAATGCCAGGGCAAATAAGAGGGGCTGGATGGCCAACTCTTAGTTCTTATAATCCTATGGTTGTGTCTGTCTGCATGTTAGAAGCGGCCAAAAATTGTGTTGCTGGAAAAGCGCAGCAAGCCAGGCAGCATCCAAGGAACAGGAGATTCGACGTTTTGGGGATAAGCCCTTCTTCAGGAATGCATGTTTGACGCATTCATATCTTCAGTGCATTCCAATGGTGACTGAACCTCAAAAGGATTTCATTGAGTAGAACACCAAGGAATGTTTCAGAAGGATCTACTCAATAGAGAAATTAGGAACATTAAAAGATGCAGAATTATATGTAATTGGTTTGGAGATTGGACACAAAGATTAAGAAGGGCTTAAGAAGAAGGGTTCCTGAAGAAGGGCTTATGCCCGAAACGTCGATTCTCCTGCTCCTTTGATGCTGCCTGACCTGCTGCGCTTTTCCAGCAACACATTTTTAAGCTCTGATCTCCAGCATCTGCAGTCCTCACTTTCTCCCACAAAGATTAAGAACAAAGGAAAGATTCGGAATGTGAGAAAAACCCCAGTCTCTTAAGATAACTCGTCAATTTTATGGTAAATAATTTCAATACAACAACTATCCCTTTTTGCTTGTATTCACCCTATTAACTAAGTATATAACAAAGCACATGGTACATGAACCAAGCTGTATGAACATACATTAAAATTGTCAGGTATGATGTTGTGGGTATTACATGGACATGACTGCAAAAGGGATTAGACCTAAAGATTAAATATGGGGGTCGAGAGGGTGGTGCTGGAAAAGCGCAGCAGGTCAGGCGGCATCCGAGGAGCAGGAGAATCAATGTTTTGGGCATAAGCCCTTCATCAGGAATCTATTCCTGGTGATGGGCTTATGCCCGAAACGTCGATTCTCTTGCTCTTCGGATGCTGCCTGACCTGCTGCGCTTTTCCAGCACCACCCTCTCGACTCTGATCTCCAGCATCTCCTCACTGTCTCCTCCCTGACAATTAAATATCCCCAAGGATACACATTCTATTGAAAGGACAGGCAGATGGGCAGAGGTAGCAGATTAGCTCATTAGGAATAAATGAAATTAAATTGTTAGCAAAAAGTGTGGTGCTTTTTTTTCCCTGGAGCATGGGAGGCTGAGGGGTGATGTATAATGTATGAGGGGCATGGGTGGGGTGAGTAGTCAAGGTCTTTTCCCCAGGGTAAGGGAGGCCAAAACTAGAGGTCTAAGATTTAAGGGGAAAGATTTAAAAAGAGCCTGAGGGGGCAACTTTTATATAACTCTGTGACTAACTGTAAAGTGCTTCGTGATGTCTTAAATGGTGGTATATAAATGCAAGTTCTCTCAGTTCTGTATTTCTAACTTGTCAGGTTAGACTCTCTAGGTATGAGCGAAAGTGAACATTAGCCTCACATGACCCGATGCACAAGTGAAAGAATCATCATTTTAATTCGGACAGAATTGAAGTTAACTAATGGAACAATAACAGAAATTGTTGGAGAGACTCAGCAGGTCTGGCAGCATCTGTGGAGAGAGAAAGCAGAGTTAATGTTTTGAGTTCTTCAAATCTTAAACTTACAATTTGGAGTAACTTCACCCTTTCAGATGGAAGACTGCAAACATACTTGAACGTTTGACCACTTGTCTCTCTTTCAAAAATGCGGCTTTATTTTTAAAATGAATAAATTTCAAAGCAATGTGCTTTTTTGAATATTTCCCCCAGTCTCTGTGCAGGCTGTCTCCCAGCAGTACCAGAGAGTTTAATCTTTTAACTGGTGGAAATGTCAGGGCTATCCATAATTGCCTGACCAGGAATAGTTGGGAGTGCAGTGTTAATAACACTGGGCTAGTGAGGCAGACATTAACATGGGTGGGAGCAATTTGAGTTCAAATCCCCACCAAGATAGGATTTAAATTCAACATAGTCTGAGTTATAAAATTAGTCTCAGTGGGTGGCACGGTGGCACAGCAGTTAGCACTGTTGCCTCACAGCGCCTGAGACCCGGGTTCAATTCCCGACTCAGGCGACTGACTGTGTGGTGTCTGCACGTTCTCCCCGTGTCTGCGTGGGTTTCCTTCGGGTGCTCTGGTTTCCTCCCACAGTCCAAAGATGTGCGGGTCAGGTGAATTGGCCATGCTAAATTGCCTGTAGTGTTAGGTAAGGGGTAAATGTAGGGGTATGGGTGGGTTGCGCTTCGGCGGGTCGGTGTGGACTTGTTGGGCCGAAGGGCCTGTTTCCACACTGTAAGTAAACTAATCTAATCTAAAAAAAAACACTTGCAATGGAGCCATCATCAATTGATGTAAAAAGCATTTGGTACAGTTTTAAGGAAGGGAATCTGCTTTCCATACCTGGTCTGGCTTACAAGCGACTCCAGACCCACAGCAAGTCAGTCAATGCCTACTTGACCTCAGAAGAGAGATTGGACAGACTGGGGTTGGAGCAGAGGAGACTGGGGGGTTTGGGGGAGTCATGGTAGTAGATGACTGAGACCTACTCAGACATAGACAGTGATGAGTAGCTCTCAAGTCACTCAATCCAAGAAAGATTCGAAATACTAACTCTGTTTCTCTCTCCACGGATGCAGCCAGACCTTGCTGAGTTTCTCCAGCAATTCCTGTTTGTGTTTGCTTCATGTCCTCTGCAGGGCAACCAGTGCTTCGCCTCCCATCAAAGAATTGTGTAAAATGCCACTCTGTTCAGCTTCTTTTGTCTCTGAGCTGTTCTCGAGTGAGCCTGTCTTCATTGTGGGGCCTAGGCTTTCTTGGAGTACAGTGTTATCTCGAGCATTTGAATGTTGGTTGCGTATTGCTGTTATGTCACCAGGGTTAGTTTATCGCCTTGATCTCAGAGAGAAACCTTTTTTATGTGGAATAGTGGTTTTGCCCTGTTGTGGTTAGAAGTCATGAAGGTGTCAAGCCTCAATTGCACTTTGATAGACTGTGCCACAAGACATGCAGATATCCCTATCTCGTTCTCCCTGCCTGTCGTTTGGCGTTTTATTGTGAGTCAGCAATTTAAACCCCTTCCCTGCAAACACTTGCAGATGGCTTTAAAAAAAAGGCAAAGAGAGACCGGTGAAAATGAGGGACTGGCAACTTTTTCAAATACTGTTTCGAGAACAGATGGTAACACGTGTAATAAAGAATGATGTTGTGCAGAAGAGGCTATTCAGCCCATTGTGGGGCCAATATCCAGAGGCTGTCCTTGGACTGAGAAGCCTTTCCATCCCACTATGGCTGAGTGACTCTGTACTAGTCAAAAACAGCCTACTAACTATTTTAATCCCATTTTACAGCGTTTGACATGGCAAGTGCCTATCTAACTACAACTTCAGTGTGATGAGGGTTTCTGTCTCAGATAGACAGAGAGTTCCAGAATCCCACCACCCTCTGGGTGAAAAATAATTCCCACAAATCTCCTCCCAACTTACCACCTCTTACCTGCGATCTATGTCCTCCGGTCATTGATCCTCTGTCAAGGATGTGGGAGTGCCAGTGTTAGACTGAGGTGAACCAACACCAGGTTATAAACCGACAGGAAGCACAATCCTTTCGGAGTGCCGTTCCTTCATCAGGTTAGCTGTGGAGCAGTGTCATAAGACACAGAATTTACAGCAAAAGATCACAGCGTCTTTGCCACTAAAACGATATACTGAGCAAACCTGGTTGCTGTTAAATCTTTCATCTTTTAGAATGAGGATGCAGGGAAACTGATATGTAAATCCCAGAACTTCTTTCAAATCAGATTCTCAAGATAACTTAAGGTTTTATTTTTTAAAAAGTGACATCTCAGCTCAGTTGCATGCATGACACTGTAATTTTTTTGCTATAAATTCTGTCTTATGATCCTGCTCCATAGCTACCTGTTGAAGGAGCAGCACTCCAAAGGCTAGTGCTTCCAAATAAACCTGTTGGACTTTAACCTGGTGTTGTGTGGTTTTTAACTCTGTCAAAGGGAAATGTTTATTCCTGTCTACCGTGTGTATGCCCCTCCTAATTTGATACATCTCAGTCATTATCACCTCGTAATCTCCTCTGCTCCAGAACAACTGCATTCTGTCCCATCTCTCTTCATCACTGACACTCCCCAGCCCAGGCACCATCCTGGTAAATCTCCCCCTGCACCCGCTCCAGTGCCATCACATCCCTCCCACCATGTAGACTCCAGAACCCTGCACAATACACTAGCTGTGGTGTGAGAAGCAGTGTTTGGAAGATTAAAGATCTGGCTGAGGTTTGGGAGGGTGAAGTGACGCTTTGAGCTGGGACATGGGTCACTGAGCTCTGCACTGGGGTGGCTTTTCCCCAGCAAATTGCAAGCACTTCATTAGGAAAGTTAGAGGAAGGATTTGAATTGAAAGGAAGGTCCAGTACACGTGAACCACAGAAACCTTTCCTTCAGTAAAGTTGGGTGTTCTCAATCAAGACATCTTCCTCATTATTTAAACCTCTCCCTACCTTGGGTAATTCGGTTTCATTAAGAATGCTTTTCACAACTCAGTAAGGGGAGGTGACGGATGAATAATTTCATTGCTGGGCTGTTAATCCAGGTAATGTTCTGGGGACCTGGGTACAAATCCCACCATGGATGGTGGAGTTTGAGTTCAATAATAAAAAGGATCTGAAAAGGACCATGAATTAATTGAATGGAAAAACCCATCTGGTTCACTATTCTCCTTCAGGGAAGGAAACTGCCATCCTCACCTGGTCTGGCTTACATGTGACTCCTGACCCACAGCAATGTGATTGGCTCTTTAACTGCCCTCTGGGATGGGTAATGATGGTTACTGCAAGTTCCCATGGTCTGCAATGTGTTCATGTGGTAAAGGGATAATTTTATTTTTGTCAGACAGATGTCCATATGTGGAGTTGGCTTCAAGAGACTTCCAGAGATTTATAAGGATTTTATTGGAAATGGATAGAACATAGAAGAGTACAGCACTGTGCTGGCCCTTCGGCCCTCGATGTTGCGCCAGCCTTTTATTCTACTCCAAGATCAGACTAACCTGTGCACCCTTTATTGTACCATCATCCAAGTGCCTATCCAAGAGTCACTTAAATGTCCCTAATGTATCTGACTCTACTCCCACGGCTGGCAGTGCACTCCACATACCCACCACTCTCTGAATAAAGAACCTACCTCTGACATCTCCCCTAAACCTTCCTCCAATCAGCTTAAAATTATTCCCCCTCATGAGTGACATTTCTGCCCTGGGAAAAAAAATCTCTGGCTATCCACTCCATCTCTTCCTGTTCACCTCTATCAAGTCACCTCTCATCCTTCTTCGCTCCAATGAGATAAGCCCTAGCTCCCTCAACCTTTCTTCATAAGACATACCCTCCAGTCAAGGCAGCATCCTGGTAAATCTTCTCTGCATCATCTCTAAAGCCTCCACGTCCTTCCTATAATGAGGCCATCAGTACTGAACACAATATTCCAAGTGTGGTCCAACCAGGACCCTATAGAGCTTCAGCATTACCTCGCGACTCATAACTCAATCCCCGTGCTAATGAAAGCCAACACACCATACACCTTCTTAACAACCCTATCAACTTGGGTGGCAACTTTGAGGGATCTATGGACATGGACCTCAAGATCCCTCTGTTCCTCCACACTGCCAAGAATCCTGCCTTTAACCATGTAATCTGCATTCAAATTTGATCTTCCAAAGTGAATCACTTCACACTTTTCCAGGTTGAATTCCATCTGTCACCTCTCAGCCCAGCTCTGCATCCTGTCAATGTCCCACTGCAACCTACAACAGCCCTCTACACTATCCACTACTCCACCAACCTTTGTATCATCAGCAAACTTAATCACCCACCCTTCCACTTCCTCATCCAAGTAATTTATAAAAATCACAGACGACAGACATCCCAGAACAGATCCCTGTGGAACACCACTGCTCACCAAGCTCCAGGCTGAATACTTTCCGTCTACCACCACCCTCTATCTCTTATGGGCCAGCCAATTCTGTATTCAGACAGCCAGATTTCCTTATATCCTATGTCTCCTTACTTTCTGAATGAGCCTACCATGGGGAACCTTATCAAATGCCTTGCTAAAATTCATACACACCACATCCACTGCTCTACCTTCATCAATGTGTTTTGTCACATCCTCAAAGAATTCAGTCAGGTTTGTGAGGCATGACCTGCTCCTCACAAAGCCATGCTGACTATCTCTAATGAAACTATGGTTTTTCCAAGTAACCATAAACTCTGTCTCTCAGAATCCTCTCCAATACTTTGCCCACCACAGACATAAGACTGACTGCTCTGTAATTCCCAGGATTATCCCTATTCTCTTTGTTAAAAAGGGAATGACATTTGCCACTCTCCAATCATCTGGCACCTCTCCAGTGGACAGTGAGGACACAAAGATCATCACCAAAGACCCAACAATCTCTTCCTTCTCTTCTCATAGAAACCCAGGATATATCCCGTCTGGCTCAGGGGACTTAACTATCCTTAACATTTCTCAAAATTTTCAGCACATTCTCCATCCTAACATCAACCTGTTGTAGAATATCAGTCTGTTTCACGCTGTCCTCTGAAACATCAAGCTCCCTCTCAGTAGTGAATACTGAGGCAAAATATTCATTAAGGACCTCCCCTACTTCTTCTGATTCCAGGTGCAACTTCCCTCCACCATCCCTGTTTGGCCCTACCTTCACTCCTGTACCTCACATAATTGTAGAATGCCTTAGGGTTTTCCTTAATCCTACCTGCTAAAGCTTTCTCGTGCCCCTTCTAGCTCTCTTAAGTCCCTTCTTCAGTTCCTTCCTGGCTACCTTGGAACCCTCTGAAGCTCTGTCTGATCCTTGCCTCCTCAACCTGAAGTACGCTTCCTTCTTCCTCTTGACAATGTTCTACATCCCTTGTCACCCAAGATTCCTTCACCCTACCATCCCTTCCTTGCCTCAGTGGGACAAAGCTGTCCTGCACTATCAGAAAGTGCTCCCTAAACAACCTCCACATTTCTGTTGTGCATTTCCCTGAGAACATCTGTTCCCAGTTTAGGCAGCCCAGTTCCTGCCTAATAGCATTGTGATTCCCTTCCCTCAGTTAAATACTTTCCCATTCTGTCTGTCCCTGTTCCTCTCCATGAGTATAGTGAAGGTCAAGGAGTTGTGATCACTATCACCGAAATGCTCTCTCACCGAGAGATCTGACACCTGGCCTGATTCGTTGCCAAGCACCAAATCCAATATGGCCTCCCCTCTAGTTGGCTTATTGACATATTGAGTCTGGAATCCTTCCTGGATACACCTGATAAAAACTGCTCCATCCAAACTATTTGAACTAAGGAGGTTCCAATCAATACTAGGGAAGTTAAAGTCACTCATGACAACAACCCTGTTACTTCTGCCCTTTTCCAAAAGATAGATTGGCACAAACAGCAATCTCCACCTTTCTCTGTCCAAGACCCCTTTCCTTCCTTCCTCCTCTCTTTCCCAACCCTCCCCCCAACCTCCCGCCCCAGCTCAACCTGTTTGGGCATGTTATGATATACCCTCAGGACCAGTGAAACATGAGACCAAGTCTACTAGCCCTACTAACCCAGAGGAGAGGACAATACACTGTCCCACAGGAGCCCGTTTGGGATTCAGTCTTCTTATTTGAAGAGCCATTTGTGGAATCGAATAAACCCCTTTGTTTTTAGCTGTCACTAAATTCCCAAAATACCCAATTAAACAATAAGCCACGTTCAGCATGAAAACCCAGTTCTTAAACACAAAGTCTAAAGATCCTCTGCTCACAGTCAGCTGTGGTTCTGTTCTGTTTGAACTTTAAAGGAACCTGCATTTCTAACGCTGACTATCACTGGCCCCAAGACACTGGGGAGAGCTCTCCTATTCCTTATTAATGTGCCATGGGATCTTTGACATTGACCTAAGTGACCAGACCATGCCTAAACCCATCTGAAAGACAGTCCCTCTATTAATGTAGCACTCCTCCAGTACTGCACTGAAGTGTCAGTCTGGATCAGGGGATCCCAGATTGTGGGCTGGGGTCACCAAGGGGTCACGGCCATCCCCAGTGGGAGTCACCGGGAGTCATGGCCATCCCCAGTGGGGGTCAACAGGGGGTCACAGCCGTCTCAGTGGGGGTCACAGCCATCCCCAGTGGGGGTCACCACACAGGCATGGCCATCCCCAGTGGGCATCACCAAGGGAGACAGCCAATCCCAGTGGAGGTCACCAGGGGGTCACGGCCATCCCCAGTGGAGGTCACCACAGGGTCATGGCCATCCCCAGTGGGGTTCACCAGGAGGTCATGACCATCCCCAGTGGGGTCACCAACGTGTCATATCCATCCCCAGTGGGGGTCACCAGGGGGTCACATCCATCTCCAATTGGAGTCACCAGTGGGTCTTGGCCATCCCCAGTGGGGGTCACCATGGGGTCATGGCCATCCTCAGTGAGGGTCACCATGGGGTCATGGCCATCCCCAGTGGGGGTCACCACACAGTCATGGCCATCCTCTGGGTGGGCCAACATGGGGTCATGGCCATCCCCAGTGGAGGTCATCGCACAGTCATGGCCATCTCCAGTGGGGGTCACCACGGGGTCATGGCCATTCCCAGTGGGGGTCACCAGGGGGTCACGTCCATCCCCAATGGGAGTCAACATTGGGTCAATGCCATCCCCAGTGGGGGTCACCAGGGGTCATGGCCATCTCCGGTGGGCGTCACCATGGGGTCACGGCCATCCCCAGTGGGGGTCTCCATGGGGTCATGGCCATCCCCAATGGGAGTCACCAGGGGTCATGGCCATCCTCAGTGGGGGTCGCCATGGGGTCATGACCATCCCCAATGGGAGTCACCGGGGGTCATGACCATCCTCAGTGGGGGTCACCAGGGGGTCATGGCCATCCCCAGTGGGGGTCACCAGGGGGTCATGTCCATCCCCAGTGGGGGTCACCAGGGGGTCATGTCCATCCCCAATGGGAGTCACCAGTTGTTCATGGCCATTCTTAGTGGGGGTCACCAGGGAGTCACAGCCATCCCCAGTGGGGGTCACGGCCATCCCCAGTGGGGGTCACCATGGGGTCATGGCCATACCCAGTGGGGGGTCACCATACGGTCATAGCCATCCCCAGTGGGGGTCACCACACGGTCATGGCCATCCCCAGTGGGGTCAAGAGGTGAGATTCCGACATTGTGCCCTAAGGCAGCAGTGGGCTGATTGGTGAGACTCCTTTTACATCCTTGGGGTGGTTCGATGGCAGCTACACACTCACGCATATGCACTTCCTGAACTCTCTCAGGGGCGTGGTGGGGGGGGGTTGGTGTGCACAGCCATTTCTGAGCATCAGAAGTGGGTTCATGGAGGGGTGGGTGAGGACAGTTTGGGAAGCAGAGGCCTGTTGCCGCATTCCCTGCCTTAAACTCTCCAGTCAACGTCAAATAATGTGTGGTACAGTTTGGAGTGCGTGCCCTTCCTGGTTTCCCACCAATATGTATCCCTCACGTGCGCCCTAAAGATAAAAGCTCACCCCGTCGTCATTACGGGGCTACCCATGGGATCTTGCTGTGCTCAGAGCGGCCGCTGTTTGGCCTATGCTGTGAGGTTTTTATTTCCCCTGCCCACAAGTCTCTGGTGAGATGTGGCATCATTGGCGAGCCCGGCACTTGTCCCTATTTGCCCCTTGACGTGCACGGCTGACTCAGGTTGAGGCGGGGGTGGAGTGGAGGGCAGTTGAGAGTCGGCCGCGGGCCTGGAGTCACGTGTAGGCTGCACTCATTGAGGAAGGCAGGTTTCCCTTCCGTACAGAACTTCAGTGAAGCACATTGGAATTCTTTTCATATCAACACTATCCGGGACGTTGAGACTTGCTTTCAGTTGGAGATTTTATGCATCGAATCAAAGTGGTGTCAGGCCAGGCTTGTAGAGTCCATAGAGCAGTACAGCATGGAAACAGGCCCTTCAGCCCAAACTGGTCCATGTTGACCATGGTACCCACTCAGCTTATTCCAATTGCCCTCGTTTGGTCCATAAACCCTTCCCATCCATGAGCCTATCCACATGTTTTTAAAACGTTGATGTTGTACCCATCTCAACCACTTTCTCTGGCGACCCATTCCATCTACGCACCACTCTCTGCTTGAAGAAGTTGCCCCTCAGGTCCATCTTAAACCTTTCCCCTCTCACCTTAAACCTATGCCCTCTAGTTTTCAATTCCTCACCCCTGGGAAAAAGACAGTAAACGTTTATCCTACCTCTGCCCCTCATGGTTTTATACACCTCAGTAAGGTCACCCCTCGTTCTCCAATGTTCCGAGGAAGAAAGGCCTATCCTGGCCAACCTCTCCCCCTGTAACTCAAGCCTGGCCCAGTCACAGTGGTACAGGTCTCCCTCCCTTCTAATGTTGGGCTAAATTAAGCTTTCAAGATGAGGCTTTGGCAAGGGGAGTGGTAACAGAGTTGGGGGGGAGAAAATCAAGTGAGGTGAGCTCCAATCTGAGTGAACAGGACAGGACCGAGGGCTGAGTGGCCTCCTGTGTCTCCATTTCATCTTCGAGTGCAGCATCCTCAGAGAGAGGCCACAGTGGCACGGTCTTCAAACAGTTAAAGTATTTTCTTCCACTTGTTGACCCTCTTTCTGAAGTCACTTTGCATTTCTCTCTCTCTCTCACTCTCTCACTCTCCCTCTGTCCTCACCACAGCTAACCCTGGACCGCTGCCTGTCTGACCCACTTGGATTCGGAGAGCGGGGTAGACCAGCTGACGAGGAAAGATGATGGAGAAGTTCGAGTCTGGTCCCTCCGCGCGTCGTGAAGACGCTCACAGTCCCGTCAAGACCGAGCCGGGGCGTATCAGCGACTCCCCAACTAACGAAGGAGAAGCTAAACAGGTCTCGGCCCGAGCTCCTGACTCTACCCCCGGGGACGGCACTCCGACAAACAAGCAAGGCATGTCTGAGCCCGTTTCCACGGAAACCCCCTTGAGCTCCTCGGGAAGCCTACCATTGGAGATGCCCGTCATCAGTCTGGGTCACAGTAAGTTCCCCCAGAGGATGGAGAGCCCCCAGGTTAACGGGGGGACCAGGATGGTGCAGACCACAGAGTTGACGACTTTACACCCCATCCCGACCCTCGTCCAGTGCTCCGACAGCAGGATGGTGCAGCTCTCTAACCACCCGGTGGGCTCCCTGCCAATTCCCGGCTCTCTCCTGGCCACCCAGTACCACCCTCACAGCCTCATCAACAGGTAAGTCTGCTCTCAGAGTGAACCACTCAGCTCCTCCGGTCCAGTTAGTGACGCTCCCCATTCCTCGGTCAGGACATGCTCTCGGCCTCCCAGATGGGAAGTACCCAGCGCTAGTCAATGCTTAATGTTCAGAAAGAGGCCATGTTGGCCCTCTGTGAGAGCAACTTCACCAGGACCCAGGCAGTTTGCAAAATGTGCTTTAACTACCTCGGGGCTCCTGAGAGGCATTTTCAATACAGAAAGCTAATCCAGCAGCCCTCAAACTGAGGGTCTTTTGTTCATGTCCTTGGGAATTGTCCTTCCTTTCAATTTTCTATTATTTTCTTTTTCTTTTCTTTTTTCACATTACCGCCTAACTGTGGTGGTACTTATTTTTTCCCCCAGCACCCATGGTGTCTGTGTGCAGGCGTGAGACGCAGTGAGAGACACAAGGCGCATGAATCTTTATTCAATTTCCACCACCAGGAAAATAGGAAAACACCCGAGTGGCCTGTGACAAGCAGTGCCCTTCACATCAAAGGGCAATGCTGTGTGATCAAACAGTGAAGGGGAGTGCAGGGACTAAACTAGAGTTGGGGGGGTATCCTTCCTTTCAAAGGAACAAATTGGATTTTTTTATTCGTTCATTCATGAGATGAGAGTGTCACCAGCGACACCAACAATTATTGCCCAAGAGTTAACCCCATCACTGTGGGTCTGGAGTCACATGTAGGCCAGACCAGAGGTTTCCTTCCTTAAAGGACATTAGGGAAATACAGTAGATGGGTTTTTCCAACAATCAATTCACAGTCACCTTACTTTCAAATTTTACTGAGTTCAAATTAGGTCCTCGGAACATTACCTGGGTCTCTGAATTAACAATCTAGCGATAATATATGGGCCATTGCCTTTCCCTTAATAAATTGTGGCATGTATTCCTGAAATAACTGGACAGAGATTGGTATCCCCTCAATAAGTCACCCTGTATTTATGAGTACACAGAATACTGGGCAGCTCAGAGTCAGGCCCTAGACTGGGGAGGCTGTCTGAATCTGCTGTTTGCACATTTATTTTAAACACCTTTGTGAATAGACTTTATTACCAACAGCATTTTTTTTTTGAAGATTTTAACTTATCAACCATTCAGAGATGTTAATCCGCACTCTGATTGGCCCAGGTTAACAGACCCAATCAAGGATCTCATAGCCAGTAAGATCCACCTGGCCCTGGTTCCAATCTACGCAGTCACTCATCCCCAGGGAAGTCGATGTGGATTGTTGGTGTGGTTAGTAAAGCTCAGGAGAGTGGGAATGAGCTGGAGGAGGGCCAGGGGAGCGAGGGTGAATATTCAGCTTGCTGTCTGTCAGTGGGGCACTCACAGAAATCCCTGGAATGGGGGCAAACTGGTGAAATCCACATTGATGCCATGGGGTTGGAGGATCCCTGGGCCCTCTCCCTCGCCACTCCCTAACCACCAGATGCTTGGAGGAAGAACGCCTCATCTTCCGCCTTGGGACCCTCCAACCCCATAGCGTCACCAGTTTCCTCATTTTCCCTCCCCCCATCATATCCCAGTCCCAACCTTCCAACTCAGCACCGCCCTCATGACCTGTCCTAACTGTCCATCTTCCTTCCAACCTATCTGCTCCACCCTCCTCTCTGACCTATCACCATCACACCCCACCTCCATCTACCTATCGCTGTCTAAGCTACCTTCCCCCAAGCCCCACCCCACCCATTTATCTTTCCAACCCCCTCGGTTCACAGCCTAATTCCTGAAGAAGGGCTTTTACCTAAAACATCGATTCTTCTGCTCCTCGGATGCTGCCTGACCTGCTGCGCTTTCCCAGCACCACACTCTCGGCTCTGATCTCCAGCATCTGCAGTCCTCACTTTCTCTTTAGAAGAGTAAGTGGCAACTTGACTGAAACATTTAAGATCCTGAGGGGGTCTTGGCAGAGTAAAGATTAAGAGGATGTTATCTCCAATGGGAGAATCTAGACTTCAGGGTCCCCATTGAAAACAGGGACGCGGAGAGATGTTTGCCTCAGACACACAGTGGCTCAGTGGTTAGCACTGCTGCCTCACAGCGCCAGGGACCTGGGTTCGATTCCACTGTTATTGCACATTCCTCTGGGTGCTCCAGTTTCCTCCCACAGTCCAAAGGTGTGCAGGTTAGCTAAATTGCCCCTAGTGTCAAGGGATGTGTAGGTTGGGTGGGTAAGCCAGGGGAAATGCAGGGTTACAGGCGTAGGATGCGTCTGGGTGGGATGAGTTCTTTTGAAGGGTCAATATGAACTCAAATGGGCTGAATGGCCTGCTTCCTCGCTGTAGGGATTCTATGAGGAGGTCATTCAGCCCCTTTAGGGGCAAGGAGAGTGGAGTTGAGATGATCAGGTCAGACACGATCCCATTGAATTAAGACTCGATGGGCTGAATGGCCTCCACCAGTTTCATACTCTTAAATAGTATTGTCATTGTCATGAAATCAAGTCTGATGGTTACGTGTACAATATGATGCCGATGTAATAGGGATTATATCGTATCCTTTATAATTCAGGCAATTTATCTGGAGCCAGTAACAGCTTGGATGGTGATGTAGTCGGGGTAGGTTAGAGGGCAAGTTTCCTTTTAATTTTGTAATCTGATTACAGACCCAGATCGAGAATTTTCCTTAAGTACCATGGTTTATTTCTTGGGGGAGCTATGTGTGATGGCACCAAAACCCATTGATCCTTCCAGGTTAAGAGTATTATCCGTGTGGAGCCATTTGGCATTGAATATTCAATTTCACCACTGGCACCAACCCACCAGCAGATGGGCACAACAGTTTCCATTATCGGGACTCGTAGAAAGTCGCAATCCAACTGAAGGTTGGAGATAACTGTACACAAATTTTACTTTTACATTCATTGCACGTTTTCATTGTTTCTTTTCTGAGAGACCTCACACGTAATTTCCTTTTGGCTTGGCGGATATTTACTGGCATCCATTACCTCACGACAGGAAAATGCAACAAGACTCGAGTGATGCCAATATGAAAGTGTGGGCTTCTGTGTCAGAGAATTGCCAGAGTTGAGACAGAAGAACGGGCGCAGGATTAGGAGGAGTCCGTTCAGCCCCTCTAGCCAGTTCCACGTAATCGTTTCATATCTGATCAGACAGTATCAAGGGCTGAGCTACTGACTTGGGGTTCGGAGGAGGCTATAGCTGGTTGGAAGAAGGGAAAGTGTCAAGGAAATGGCAAACTGAGGTCCTTTCGTGAAACCGGAATACAGTGGAAACACAGTCTGCTGAGAGGAATGAGGGAGGTCGGTGGGTCAGCGCTGGTGGTGGAACTCATTGAAATAGAGAGGCCGAAGGCTTAAAAAGAGAAAGCAAGAGCCGAAAGGGGTTAAAGACAGACAGAACAATCAGACATCCCGTTCCGTTTTAGGACCTTGAGAGAGTTTCCAGAAGAATTCGGGCTCAATTCTGGGCAGCACGGTGGCACAATGGTTAGCGCTACTGCCTCGCAGCGCCAGAGACCCAGGTTCAATTCCCGCCTCAGGAAGGTGTGGAGTTTGCACATTCTCCCCGTGTCTGTGTGGGTTTCCTCCCACAATCACAAAGATGTGCGGGTCAGGTGAATTGGCCATGTTAAATTGTCCGTAGTGTTAGGTAAGGGGTAAATGTAGGGGTATGGGTGGGTGGCGGGTCGGTGTGGACTTGTTGGGCCGAAGGGCCTGTTTCGACACTGTAAGTGATCTAATCTAATCTAATTCTTGAGCAGACTCCACCTTCTCTCAGAGGTAAAGGAAAAGGGCAGCCCCTGGGGACATCCCAAAATACTTTTGAAGGGTGCTCACTGTTGTTCCAAGTGGGAAAAGCAGCAGAGCAATTTGAGCACAGCAAGATCCCACGACCAGTAAGGTATTTGTTAAAAGCGATGGGTGCTGATTGAGAGAAAGTTTATTGGTCGGGCCACAAGTGACGACTTCCCCGCTACTCCATGGACTAGTCACCTAGTCACCTCACTGAGTTCCCGATCTCCAGGGTAGGATTTACAAACCCTGCAGCTAACGCTGAACGGGGAAGTGAGGATTATATTAGCGCCGAAGGATCCGTGTTTTGTGTGAGATCCACGCGGTCGCCAGGTTTTATTTTATTAAACAAATTATAAAAAACAGTTTACAACAAAGAGTTACATTTACAGCTGCAGACAAGAGACAGCAATTTTACAAGGGAGAGGAGCAGCAAAGCCAGGCCCCAAACCCTACCGTTCAAACAGTTTACAGGGACACGAGGACAAACCTCAAATCCCAGTTTCACATAAAAATGTAAAGAGACATCAACGATGACAATACTGTTACATACGAAAGTGCAGTCGCTAGGTTTTATAATATAGCGACGGTGAACGCTGCTGGCTTTCGGAAAGTGAGCTGGGTGGGGCAGACACTTTGTAAGGGAGCTGGGGGGGGAGCTGGATGTTTCAGGGGAATTTATAGAACCACACAAATTGGTTTACTTCACCAGCAGAAGCTTCGATATTGACAAGTGCATAAATAGTAATGATTTCTGGGAGCCGGTGGAGATGCTGATGAATTGGAAAAGGCTTGGGAAGTGATTTAGATTTCCGTGACATGTAAATAGACAATGATCGAGGAATGTGAGTGGGCCATTCAGTCTGCTCCGCTATTCTGTACAATTGTGGCTGATCTCCATTCAACTCCATTTCCCAGTCCGCTCCCTGTAACCCTTTCATAGGGTGCTCCTTAAATAGGGATGGCACACTGGCTCAGTGGTTAGCACTGATGCTTCATAGGTCCCAGGTTCGATTCCAGCCTCGGGTGACTGTCAATGTGGTGTTTGCATATTCTCCCTGTGTCTGTGGGGGTTTCCTCCCACACTCCACAAAGATGTGTAGGTCGGGTGAATTGGCCAGGCTAAATTGCCCGTAGTGTTAGGTGCATTAGTCAGGGATAAATGTAGAGAAATGAGTCTGGGTGGGTTACTCTGCGGAGGGATCAGTGTGAACTTGTTGGGCTGAAGGGCCTGTTTCCACACTGTAGGGGATCTAACTAACTAATTATGTGTCTACCTCCTTTAAATGTGCTCGGTGTCCTAACCTGGGTTCATATCCAACCCATCCCAATTGGCTACTGATTGAATTTTTTAAAAGTCTCAGTTTTAGAACATAGAACATTACAGCGCAGTCCAGGCCCTTCGGCCCTCGATGTTGTGTCAACCTGTGGTACCAATCTGAAGCCCATCTAACCGACACTATTCCATTCTCATCCATATGCCTATCCAATGACCATTTAGATGCCCTTAAATGTTGGCGAGTCTCCTACTGTTGCAGGCAGTGCGTTCCACACCCCTACTACTCTCTGAGTAAAGAAACTACCTCTGACATCTCTCCTAGATCTATCACCCCTCGATTTAAAGCTGTGCCCCCTTGTGTTAGTTGGCTGAGTGATGCTTCACTTCAGAACAGGGTGACAGGAGGACATTAACTAGCAGCTATTGGAAATGCGGGAGGGAGCCTGAGAGATGTCACAGCAAAGAGGAAGGCCATTCGGCCTAACAGTCCAGGCTAGCTCTCTGGAACCCAGTCAGTCCCATTCTCCAGCTTAGTCCCTGCCAAGTGCCCATCCCATTTTCCTCCTGGATCATTGGTTCTGTTTTCAAAACCTTTTCCACTCATTCTGAGCAAAAAAAATCTTCCTCACCTTCACCCTCTTGTCCAGATCCTGAAATCTGCATCCTTTGATCTCTCCAGCCTCAGCTAACGGGAAGTAATTTTACCTCTCTACCTTTATCGAAGCCTCTCATCGCTTTGCATGAATCTCAAATCTCCTTCAAGTCTGAGCCCTGTCCAACCCAAACTTTCTGCCGAAATTCCTCGTCCCTGAAACCACTCTGGTTAATCTTCCTCTGACAGAGAGTGCAGAGACCAGAACCGAACCACAGCACTGGGCCACATTGGAGCTGCTGAGACACGCCAGTGCGTCCTCGCTGGTTTTTGTACACTATTTGTGGAGACATGATCCCATCTGCTTTGCGAGCCACTCCCTGACTATATCCTGCCACGCTCACACCTCGTTGCACATCAGTCCCCGCGTTGTTCTGTTCCTATAGTCTCCTGTTAGAGTTGTTATTCGGCCCAAAATGCAGAATCCCTCCAGTGCGTAAACAGGCCATTTGGCCCATCACGCCCCACACCAAATCTCCGAAGAGTATCCCACCCAAACTCACCCCCCTATGCTATCCCTGCATTTCCCATGGCTAACCCACCCCCAACCCTAGATTTACCCCTGAATAATGCACCTAATCTACACATCCCTGAACACTATGGGCAATTTAGCATAGCCAATCCACCCTAACCTACACATCCCTGAACACTATGGGCAATTTAGCATACCCAATCCACCCTAACCTACACACCCCTGAACCCTATGGGCAATTTAGCATGGCCAATCCACCCTAACCTACACACCCCTGAACACTATGGGCAATTTAGCGTGGCCAATCCACCCTAACCTACACATCCTTGGACACTATGGGCAATTTAGCATGGCCCATCCACCCTAACCTACACACCCCTGAACACTATGGACAATTTAGCATGGCCAATTCAACCTAACCAACATATCTTCGGACTGTGGGAGGAAACTCCACACAGACAGTCACCCGAGGCTGGAATCAAACCCAGGTCCCTGGCGCTGTGAGGCTGCGATGCTAACCACTGAGCTGTTCCAATATATTTAAAGCAATGCCACAACTTTCCCTACTTAAAGTGACATGTGACTTTATTGAAAGGGACTCAGCTGTTCTTATGTCACAGCAGCCTCTCTGATTCCCACTCTCCCAAAGTTCATTACCATTCAGTAACGTAAAGGAAGGGGTGCTGGCTGGGTTTGGAGGGAAGGAAGAGAAGCGAGGAGAACACAGGAATAGGCCATTCAGCCCTTCAACCCTGCTCTGCCATCCAATACGATCATGGATGAACTAATTGTGGTCTCACCTCCCCCATCATTTGATATTGACTAACTAATATCAAAGTGACTTCCATGTTTGATCACATTCACTGACCCAGTCTTTACTGCTTTCTGGGGAAGAGTAATCAGGGATGACACTTTCTGAGAGGTTTGATCATTTGGGCTCCATTCCCCTTCCTAAGAGGACTCGTTCATAAAATAGAATCCCTACAGTGTGGAAACAGGCCCTTCGGCCCAACCAGTCCACACCGACCCTCTGAAGGGTAACCCACCCAGACCCATTCCCTTATATTTACCCCTGACTAATGTCCCTAACTTACACATCCCTGAACAATTTAGCACAATGAATCCACCCTAACCTGCACATCTTTGGACTGTGGGAGGAAACCCACGCAGACACGGGGAGAATGTGCAAACTCCACACAGAGAGTCACCTGAGGCTGGAATCGAACCCAGGTCCCTGGCGCTGTAAGGCAGCAGAGATAACCGTGCTGCCCACTCCTCATGGACTGACCTGATAGCAAAGCATGTAGATGCCTTGTCAAACGTTAAAGACGTTAGACGTGGTTATATCTTAGTAGAAGTGGAGTAGACCCCTCGCATCTGCTCCAACATTCAGAAAGATCCTGGTTATTCTGCTTTGTTTACAATCCTTGTGACCTTTGGGTCCAGACACATACACAATCTGTGGGCAGTGTGAGTTGGGGGGGTGGGGGGGTGTGCTTGGATGGTTTCACTCTGACTAAATGCACAGTGGACTAAGACCAGACTCCACTTCTCTCTGGTAAAGGGGAATCCTGCAGCTTTCCTCCAGCGGTCATTTGCAAAGCGGTCGATTGAGGTTGAGGAAACTGAGGCAAGGGAGTGGGATTCTGAGGGGTTGGGGCTGGGGGAGGTAGGTGCCTGCTCCTATTTTAGCTGTCGTCTGCCACCTTCCTGCAGTTCCCCCAAATTGGCCGGTTACCACCAGGGTGGTGGGGCGGTGCGTGGGGCTAGGGTGTGATTGGGGGGCGGGGGTGGGGGTATTGGGGGGGGTGGGAGTGGGTGTATTTGGAGGGTTAGAGTGGGTTGTAAAGGGGGAGGGGGTGGGAGTGGGTTTGGTAGTGGGGGAGTGGGATTGGGGAGTGGGGTTGGCAGAGAGTGGGGGGGTATGGGAGATTGGGAAGTGGGGGGTGGGGTTGGGGAGAGTGGAGGGTGGGGGGATTGGTGGGGTGGGGTGGGGAGCATTGAGGGGGTGAGTGGGGTCTTGGGGAGGTAGGTTTGTGGAGGTGGTTGAAATTAAGAGCATGAGTCAGGTCTCTCTGGAATGATGAGGAGATGCCGATGTTGGACTGGGGTGGACAAAGTTTAAAAATCACAGATTATCGTCCAACAGGTTTATTTGGAAGCACTTCCTTGTGTTTTGGGTTTTGTGTTTTGTTTTTGAGATGGATCTCGAATTGAGCTTTTTGTTGTCATTGTAAGGAGCTGACAAGTAGGAAGTGTTGGGATTCCGTCTGGGGAGAGGGGCGATTTACTCCAGGCCCTGCTGCTAATTCACAGGATTCGAAGGAGGTGGCCGTTCAGCCCCTTTGAACCTGCCTGGGTGCTCCATGAGACCAGGGCTGAGCTCTATCTCTCCTCCTGTTTCCCACCCCTTTGCTCCACAGGCCTTCGTAAACTTGGCCAGCAAACGTCGCTGGAGCAGTAGCTGAGTCCCATGGAAGACCATGCAGTACCTCAACTTGAAAACCCAGCCAAGTCTGCCTCAGGCCGTCTTGCAATGGGTGACTTGAGCACTGCCTGAACATCTTTTTGTTGCTGTAAGCGTCTTATTTTCTACCCATCAGAAAACTTCAGTGGAGAGAGCACCAAGGAATGCAGCAAGCCAGCACACAGGCCCAGCAGGTAGTCAGGAACGCTAATGGAATATTGGCCCTCATTCCAAGAGGGTTGGAGTATAAGAGTAGGGATGTCTTACTGCAAGGGTACAAGGAGCTGGGGAGACCACATCTGCAGGAGTTTTGCTCCCCTTATTTAAGGGAAGATATGATTTCCTTGGAGGAAGCTCAGAGAAGTTTCACTTGAGTGACCCCTGGGATGGAGGGATTGTCTTGGGGGGCAAAATCTAAACAGGTTGGGGCTCTACTCACTGGGGTTTAGAAGAATGAGAGAGCAGGGAAGGGGATGTGAGGAATCAGGTCAAATGGAATAGCAGGCTTGAGGGGCCGAATGGCTTACTCCTGTTCCCATTCCTTATGATCCTACAGCATTAGGCTAAGAAACAAGGCAAACATATCTACAAATACAAAGGGACTATTGACACTGCTGTAGCAACTAAAGAGTTAGAGCTAAGGGCAACACTTTGGCTAAGCATTTCCAATCAGTCAAACACAGTTAATTTATGCAGCAGCATCTGTTTAATTTGAAAGGAGAGGCTCACTGTAAAAACCAGGAAAATGCAGCGAGCAGAGAATAATTCAACAAAACTGGAAACAGTGGCAAACTCTCCACTGGTTGGAGTCATACCTGGTACAAAGGAAGGTGGTGGTGGTTGGAGATCAGTCATCTCGGCTCCAGGACACCTCCTGCTGGAGTTCCTCATGGCTCAACCATCTTCAGCTGCTTCATCAATGACCTTCCCTCCATCACAAGGTCAGAAGTGGGGATGTTGGCCGGTGAGTCTTCAGCACCATTTGTGAGACTTCAGGTACTGGGGGCAGCCCGTATCCAATTGCCG
Source organism: Hemiscyllium ocellatum (assembly GCF_020745735.1). NCBI lineage: Eukaryota > Metazoa > Chordata > Chondrichthyes > Orectolobiformes > Hemiscylliidae > Hemiscyllium > Hemiscyllium ocellatum. The sequence continues at coordinate 10,044,078 of NC_083445.1, read as the reverse complement.
CAAGACTTGGACAGTATCCAGGCTTGGGCTGACAAGTGGCAAGTAATATTCGCGCCACTGTTGTGTCAGGTCATGACCATCTCCAACAAGAGACAGGATTAGTGGTGCTGGAAGAGCACAGCAGTTCATGCAGCATCCAAGGTGCAGCGAAATAGACGTTTCGGGCAAAAGCCCTTCATCAGGAAGGGCTCCAACAAGAGACAACCTGACCATTGACCCTGGACACCAATGGCAGTACCATCACTGAATCCCACGCTGGTGAATGGGATTGGTGGAGACGGTGATGACAGCTGAGAGCTAGTGGTCTGCTGATCTGAATCATGCAGTACCTCAACTTGAAAACCCAGCCAAGTCTGCCTCAGGCCGTCTTGCAATGGGTGACTTGAGCACTGCCTGAACATCTTTTTGTTGCTGTAAGCGTCTTATTTTCTACCCATCAGAAAGCCTGATAAGGTCCATTTATCAGGCCCAGCCTCCCCGATGGGATAGTAACTCTGAAGGAAATATGAATCAATTTGCCCTTGGTATTGTAGGCCTATCATGGAACATGGACTGCAATCTTTAAGAGTATTACAGGTGAACAATCTTTGTGGAGGATTCTGAGTTTGAGCTCTGGTTGAGGAGAAGCCAATGTTCAGAACTCCCTTCAAATGTGCACCTTTTACAATATATAAATACTATCTACTGCTATATAGTAATTGCTGATAGACTAGGCTCTGCTTTGTGGTTACATTAGGTAAGGAATAATCTATCTTTGTGTGTTTTAGATTAGATTAGATTCCCTACAGTATGGGAACAGGCCCTTCGGCCCAACAAGTCCAAACCGACCCTCTGAAGAGAAACCAACCCAGACCCATTCCCCATTTTTACTCCTAATGCACATAATGAGCCTGAAGAAGGGCTCATGCCCAAAACGTCGATTCTCCTGCTCCTTGGATGCTGCCTGACCTGCTGCGCTTTTCCAGCAACACATTTTCAGCTCTGATCTCCAGCATCTGCAGTCCTCACTTTCTCCACGTAACACTATGAGCAATTTAGCATGGCCAGTTCACCCTACCCTGCACGTTGTTGGACTGTGGGAGGAAACCAGAGCACCTGGAGGTAACCCACCCAGACACGGGGAGAACGTGCAAACTCCACACAGTCACCCCAGGCTGGAATCGAACCTGGGTCCCTGGCGCTGAGAGGCATGTGCATTTCAATCAGATTCTCTCTTACCTAGAACACTGTAGAATGAGGGTATTATAGTCTGCTGTAGTTTCAGCTAACAGCTCTGAGATATCATTGTAAGGTAGCTCTGGGAGCCTGATGCCATTATAATGACAGCACCCAACAGTGGGAAGTGTTGTGTAGAGACAGGTTCATTGCACTTTTGTGTAACTTTCGACTCGCAATGTTTCGTACGTTTACGATTTTTATAAATAAAACATCTTTTTAGGGGTGAAAGGGTGATGGTGGGGGGAAGGGAACAGAGTGTAACACTTGCAGCTTCTGAATATCCAAGGCTGCAGTGAGACCTCAGTGGAAATGTGAACCTTGGAATATTGAGAATAGAGTTAGTATTCTGTCTAGATTAGAGTGGTGCTGGAAAAGCACAGCAGGTCAGGCAGCATCCGAGGAGCAGGAAAATCGAGTCATTCATTCCCGATGAAGGGCTTTTGCCTGAAAAGTTGATTTTCCTGCTCCTCGGATGCTGCCTGACCTGCTGTGCTTTTCCAGCACCACTCTAATCTAGACTCTGATCTCCACGCATCTGCAGTACCCACTTTCGCTTAGTATTCTGTCTGCCTCTCTCTCAAAGTTTGCAGGGAACTTAATGGGGTGGGGGGTGGGGGGGAAGGGGGAGCAAAAAGCAAGGAGCTTAGCCTGTGACCTGATCAGTTAAAGATGCAGGGTCACCGTGGCAACATGCATTATCGTCCTCACTGACTTACCTCAACCTTAATTTCATCATTTGCTTCCAGTGGTGTCCTTATGCCGGTTGAATACAATATCCTTCCATGATGCAGACTGTCGTGTCTAATATATGAACTTTGTTTATTTTTTCATAAGATTACAAGGGTGTCTCATTCTGCAGGAGAGAGCTATCCAAACAGTTGTAGCTGCAGAAGCCAGAAGGGAGGGAGCAAGACTTACAAACAATGCGTACCAGACCCAATTTTGCCATGTGCTTCAGTCTAACTAGTACATCCATCTCCAAGTGTTGCTGTTTAACTGTGGAAATGCAGTAACGCCTGATGTCTGCCCAGGCTGAGGGAAGTTTTGTTTTTGCTCGTTATTGGGTTTGAAGCACATCTTCCTGCGTTTTATGCGGCTCACTGGACAGAATTCAAGCAAATGTGGGCTGGCTTGACTCAAGGTGCCGGAGTGACCCAGAGACTAGATGAGAATTGCAAGCCCCTTTATCAGAGAGGCGCTGATGTTACCACAGACGCGCAGGGACATCTGTTAGACTCGGGATTGCAAGATGCCGGGTTGGAATCGATCACACAGCATGCATCAACTCCAGTCTCTCTCTCTCTTCAATTGGAATGGTTTTTGAATATTTTTAAAACATTTAGCTCTTAGCCAAGAAGGTAGAAGCCAGCGCAGGAGCCCCCTAAAAGAGTTGACATCGATGGAGGAAACGGCAGAGAGTTCAATTTTGCTGCTGGTTTTTAAAAAGGGGACAAGGGAGGTGAGCGAGGGGGTCAGGCAGAGGGGAAAGGAGGAGGAGGAAAATTGGCAAGAGGAAAGGGGGTGGGGGGGGGAGGTGAGAGAGATGAAAGAGCGAGACAGACACAGCAATGAAAAGGAGAGGAACAGGTGAGGCTGACAGCAGGAAGCGAAAGACGCAGGATGAAGGAGAGGGAAATTGAGGGAGATGAAAGGTGGACAATTAAACTAAATGTCGCAGAAGAGAGATAGAAAATGATGGGAATAACGGAAGGAATATTTGATCTAAAATATAAACAAAAGTGGCTTTAAATTGACTCATTACATAGAGGAATCATACATTGCCATTTATTAGGGAGTTAATAGATGTCATTTGGGTTTGAATTGAACGTGGGAATAAGAGGAACTCATAGATATTTTCTGATACTATTAATTGTTTCTCACACACGGCATGGCATGGTCTATTATCATAACAGCAGGGACCCATGCAAATTGAATTTACAGTCAATCTTGTATTGGATGGAGAATCGGGATTGTTTTTTCACTGACAGGCTGTACAGATCACTTGGAGCAGAAATATGACTGTAGGCAGGCAGTCTCAATCTGTGAGCTTTATTTCTTTCTGTCTTTCTCTCTTCCCCCGTCTGTCTCTCCCTTAGTCTGTCTCTCCCTCTGTTTGTCTCTCGCTCTCTCTCTGTCTCTCCCCCTGTCTGTCTTTCGCTCCCTCTCTCTCTCTCTGTCTCTCCCCCGTCTGTCTCTCACTCTCTATCTGTCTCTCCCCCCGTCTGTCTCTCCCCCTGTCTGTCTCTCCCCTGTCTGTCTCTCGTTCTCTCTCTGTCTCTCTCCCTGTCTGTCTCTCCCCCTGTCTGTCTTTTGTTCTCTCTCTGTCTCTCTCCCTGTCTGTCTCTCCCCCGTCTGTCTCTCGTTCTCTCTCTGTCTCTCTCCCTGTCTGTCTCTCCCTGTCTGTCTCTTGCTCTCTCTCTGTCTCTCCCCCCCGTCTGTCTCTCCCCCTGTCTGTCTCTCCCCCTGTCTGTCTCTCCCCCAGTCTGTCTCTCGTTCTCTCTCTGTCTCTCCCCCGTCTGTCTCTCCCCCGTCTGTCTCTCGCTCTCTCTCTCTGTCTCTCCCCTGTCTGTCTCTTGCTCTCTCTCTCTCTGCCTCTCCCCCTGTCTGTCTTTTGTTCTCTCTCTGTCTCTCCCCCTGTCTGTCTCTCCCCGTCTGTCTCTCGTTCTCTCTCTGTCTCTCCCCCTGTCTGTCTCTCCCACTGTCTGTCTCTCTCTAAAGCTGGATTCATGCCCTGCTTCACCTGTATGCATCCTTTCCAAAAAGGATATTGGTGCAGGGCTAGACAAAATGGCCAGTTATTTAACTGTGGGAGCCTTCCCTTTGGGGACAGAGCTTGTTCCTGTCACAAAACCCAGGAAAAAAAACAACAGGGAGACATTTATTTACGTATGGAGCTGTCACGGTTCTGTAAGGCAATATCTAACAGAGAGGGAGGAACTGATTCAGAGTCATATAGCATAGAAACAGAGCCTTCATTTCAGCCTTGAAATTGGTCAGCACATTGAATTCAGGGGTTGGGAGGTCATGTTGCGGCTGTACAGGGCATTGGTCAGGCCACTGTTGGAATATTGTGTGCAATTCTGGTCTCCTTCCTACCAGCAGGACATTGTGAAACTTGAAAGGGTTCAGAAAAGATTTACAAGGATGTTGCCAGGGTTGGAGGGTTTGAGCTACAGGGAGAGGCTGAACAGGCTGGGGCTGTTTTCCCTGGAGCGTCAGAGGCTGAAGTTTATAAGATTATGAAAGGCATGGATAGGCTTAACAGACAAGGCATTTTCCCTGGGGTGGGGGGGGTCCAGAACGAGAGGGCATAGGTTTAGGGTGAGAGGGGAAAGATATAAAAGGGACCTAAGGGGCAACTTTTTCTGCAGAGGGTGGTGCGTGTATGGAATGAGCTGCCAGAGGAAGTAGTGGAAGCTGGTACAATTGTAACATTTAAGAGGCATCTGGATGGTTACGGAAGGGTTTGGAGGGATATGGGCCAAATGCTGACAAATGGGACTAGGTAAGGTTGTGATATTTGGTCGGCATGGACGAGTTGGACCAAAGGGCATCTCCATGATTCGTTCATGCTGTCCTGGTTTCCCAAGTCAATCTAGCCCCATTTCCCAGCATTTGGCCCATATCCCTCCAAACCCTTCCTATTCATATACCTGTCCAAATGTCGGGGGGGTTTTTTGTTGTTCAGTATGAACTTTGAAAAGAGAATTGGGTAAACAGTTGAAAAAGGAAATTGTTGAGGAGCGATAGGGAATGAGCAAGGAGTGGGGCTAATTAGGTAATGCTCTCATGGGGCTGGCACAGACCCTAATGGGCTGAATGGCCTGTGTCTGTGCAGCTTGGTTCTAGAACATCTGGACATGGACTTTCCAGTTGGGAAACGCTGATGGACATTTATCCTTCCATAGCAAAGGCACATTGAGGCCAGACTATAGACATCCTGGGGGCTATCTTTGAGCAGAAACCGAATTGGATCAGCTGTATAAATACTGTCTACTGGGTCAGAGACTAGGAATGCTCCAGCGAGTAGCTCCCCTCCTGACTCCCCAAGGCCTGTCACCATCCTTAAATCACAAGTCAGGAGTGTGAAAGAATACTCCCCACTTGCCTGGATGGGTTAGCTCCAACACTGCTCAAGAACCTGGCATCATCCGGGGCAAAGCAGCAACCACTTGCTTGGCGCAATCTCCGCCAAGTCACTCAGTAGCAGCAGCGGGTACTCGTTACAAGGTGCGTTGCAGAAATTCCCCAAAGACAGCACTTTCCAAATCCATGACCGTTGCCAATTCAGAGGGCGAGACACATGGGAACACCACTCCCTGCAAGTTCTCCTCCGAGTCCTTCCCCATCCTGACTTGGAAAAGTATCGCCGTTCCTTCACTGCCGCTGGGTCAGAATCCTGGAATTCCCTCCCTGAGAGCATGTGGGTCAACCCACAGCAGGTGGACTGCAGCGGGTCAAGAAGGCAGCTCACCCCCACCTTCTCAAGGGGCAACTAGGGACGGGGCAATAAATACTGGGCCCAGCCAGCAATAGCCACGTTCCAGGCATGAATTGATTGAAAAGAATACTCCCTTTATAGAACTTGAAGGGAAGATTGTGACGTGCTATAACTGATAGGATTTGTACTTGGGGACACCTTAAATCTCTGCCTTCATGAATTAGCTGATACAAATTACATAGAACTTGCAGCAAGGAAATAGACCATTCTGAGTAGTTTTGTTAACCTGTTTTGCCACTTCTCCCCAGGTGAGGGTGGGAGGAGTGCGGGTATATCTGTTACTCTACTCGATTGGCTGCTGACTTTGTAAAATGAAGGCTTTGTTGGGTAGCTAAAACACAGGAGGCCGTTTGTGTGTGTCTAATTGGAGTGAGGGAGCCTGTGCCACGTAATGTTTGTTTATCAACCCATTTATCATGAACTATGTAGGTGCTGGAAATCTGAAACAAAACATAAAGTGCTGGAGAAAACATAAAGGTCTGGCAGGAACCATGGAGAGAGAAAGCAGAGTTAACATTTTGAGTTCAGTAACCCTTCTTCAGCACTGATAGTAGCTTGGACAAGCTGAATACAAGGTGTTGGGGAGGAAGAAGTGAGTGGATAAGGGAACATGGAGCTCTGAGAAAGTTAGGCAGATAAAGGGATAGTTGATGGTAACCCAGTGAGAAAGTGAGGCTAATGATGTGGGGAATGAGGAGGTGGAAATGGGTTGGCTGTGCTGAAAGCAGACCATGTCATTCCAGGGCCTGGGGTATGGGGTGGTGGGTAAAAGACATGGTGTAAGATGTTCAGATTCAAAAATTATTGTTGAGTCCTGGAGGTTGCGGGGTGCCCAAGAGGAATATGAGATGTTCTTCCAGCTCATGCTGAGCTTCACTGGAGCACTGCAGCAAGCCTGAGATGGAGATGTTGGCCATTTACCCCACCGCAAGAAATGGGGTTGATGCATGAAGGAGGAACTGAGGTAGCAGATTTGATGTCAATTGTTGAACTGGAGAAGTTAGGTGGGAGACAGTGGGGTCTGCAGATGTTGGAGGGCAGAGTTGGGAGAGAGTTGCTGGAAAAGCTCCTATTCCTCTGATGCTGCCTGACCTGCTATGCTTTTCCAGCACCACACTCTAAACTCGAGAGGTTAGATCGCCTATCTCTGTTCCTACTTCTCATGATTGTAATTTGCACAATTTAATTACACAAAATGTCGGTTCTTGGATGACATCGCTCCCCCACCACCAAGCTGTTTCTATACCAGTGTAACGAATGATTGGGAAAGGCAGGGTATAACCTAATACCAAGGGCTAGTTGATGCACTGAGATACTGCTTTCTGCTAATCTTCATGGAGCCCGTGAACAAACCTCCAGAATTATTCTCTTTTTAATTAAATGAAAACTAAAATGCACAAGACTAAGATGATTTATGTAGGTGGATTACCAACAGAAACTGAAGGGTGAATGATCACACGATGATGGTTCCTGCTAACTTGCTCAGTGTTAACCATGTGACACCAACAGAGGCCTAGACCAGGCAATGTTTCCAGCATTCAGTGAGGTCGTGGCTGACTTTCTATCACCCCATCACTTCTTTTAAAAAAGAAGGATTTGTTTACACGATGTGGATGTTCTGGGTCAGCGTTTCTCTCTCATCCCTCTGGAGGACGTCACAGTGAGCTGGCAGACAGTGGTGGGGAGATCCAGGATTTTCACCCAGCCGGGGACACACACTTCAGGAACAGCAGCCACCTGGGCCCATTATCGGTGGTCTCTCTTGCACATGTCCGTCTGGGTGGGAGAGGTTGTAGGTTTGGTAGGAGCTGTTGAAGGAGCCTTGGTAAACTTCTCACTGCTCCCGCTGGGTAGAAGCAGTGGAGGAAGTGGATGTTCCTTTGATTGGAGTAATCTCCTCTGTTTCGATTCTAGTGCGTATATCGGAGCAGCCAGCACTTTCGGTATGTTCCCGGCGAACAGGATCAAGAGAAGACTTTCGAGCCATTATGAAATGGAGGTGCATGATGGTAGGCTATTGTCCTCTGCCCATATTGAGCATGCAATGCCGTGACTGTCCCGGCCTGGGCTTTATTGGGAGGGATGGTTGTGGACTGGCCCCACCAAGATATTGGGTTTGTCCCTGAAGTTCCGCGTGTTGGGAGTTGCGCAAGATAACAGCTCAGAGTGCCAGCGAAGGCACGTGCAGTTCACAATCAGATAAACCTCACCTTTCAATATGGTGGGCACGTGCTCATCTTCCCGGGTGGATGTGGATCCCTGTTGGAATGGGCCGTGTGATAGTGGGAAGGCTAAAGGTCCAGGAATCGGCGTAGGTCATAGAGTCCTACAGCACGGAAACAGACCCTTCGGCCCAACCAGTCCATGCTGACCATTACCCCCAAACTAACCCAGTCCCACCTGCCTGCCCCTGGCCTATATCCTTCCAATCCTTTCCTACTCATGAACTTATCCAAATCTCTTTTAAACATTGTAACTGTCCCTGCATCCATCACTTCCCCAGGCAGTTCATTCCACACATGAACCACCCTCTGTGTACAAAAGAAATTGCCCCTCAGGTCTCTCTCCTCTCACCTTAATAATATGCCCCCAGCACGAAAATCCCCCATCCTAGGGAAAAGCCATTCTCTATACCCCTTACTATGTTACAAACCTCTATCAGGTCACCCCCTCAAACTCCAACGCTCCAGGGAAAAAAACTCCCAGCCTATTCAGCCTCTCCCCATAACTCAGACCCTCAATTCCTGGCAACACCCTGGTAACTCTTTTCTGAACCCTCTCCAGTTTAATAACACCCTTCCTGTAGCTGGGAGACCAGAACTGGATAGTTATCAACTGGACAGTCCTTAGGTAAACTTCACCAATCCACTCCCCACAGTAGTCACTCGACGTTTAATTCCCTATTTGTATTGAATTCGAGTGACTCCATTTGCCATGGTGGGCTATCAACATGGGCCCCTGGGGTCTCTGGATGAATTGTCTAGCAATAGTAGCACTCGGACATTGCCTCCTCCTGTCCCGTGCTGTAAACAATGGTCAGGATTTTGGATGGATAACCAGGCAGGTGGGTTAGGAACAGGAGGAGGCCATTCAGCCCCTCGAGCCTGTTCCGCCATTCAATGAGGTCGGGGCTGACCTGGGGCCTGACTCCATTTCCCTGCCTTCAGACAGGAGTTGGAGAAATGCTTGAGCAGGGATGGGAGAGACTGCAGGGAGGTGAGGGGACAAAGCAGGGACTGGGTCCTTACTGGGTTGCCCTTTGCAGAAGCTGAGGCAGCAGCCTTCTGTCCCCCGTGTGGGTGTTGTGGGAGGGGGGAACTCGAATTCCACGAGCCGCTTTCTCTTCCTGACTGACGTTTCTCTCTCTACCCCCCTCCCCCCACTCTCTCTCTCTCTCTCTCTCTCTCTCTCTCTCCCTCCACCACTCTCTTCTCTCTCCCCCCTCTCTCCCTCCCCATCTCTCTCTCCCCTCCCCATCTCTCTCTCCCCCCTTTCCCTCTCCATTTGTCTGTCTCTCTCTCTCTGTCTGTCTCTGTCTGTCTCTCTCTCTCTGTCTGTGTGTCTCTCTCTATCTCTGTCTGTCTCTGTCTCTCTCTCTCTCTGTGTCTCTCTCTGTCTCTGTCTGTGTGTCTCTCTCTCTGTGTCTCTCTGTCTCTCTCTTTCTCTCTGTCTTTCTGTCTCTCTCTGTCTGTGTCTCTCTGTCTCTCTCTGTCTCTCTCTCTTGGTCTCTGTCTGTCTGTCTCTCTCTTTCTCTCTGTCTCTGTCTCTCTCTCTCTCTGTCTGTGTCTCTCTCTCTCTCTCTGTCTATCTCTGTCTCTCTCTCTGTCTGTGTCTCCCTCTCTCTCTCTGTCTCTGTCTCTCTGTCTCTGTCTGTGTGTGTGTGTCTCTCTCTGTCTGTATCTCTCTCTCTCTCTCTCTCTCTCTCTCTGTCTCTGTCTCTCTCTCTCTCTCTCTCTCTCAGGGCCTCCCCAGAAAGTGGTGCGCCGGATGTTCACCAACAGCCGAGAGCGCTGGAGGCAGCAGAATGTCAACGGGGCATTCTCGGATCTGCGCAAGCTGATCCCCACCCACCCCCCAGACAAGAAGCTCAGCAAGAACGAGATCCTGCGGCTGGCCATGAAGTACATCAACTTCCTGGTCAAGCTGCTCGGGGACCAGGCGGTGCAGGAGGACCCTGAGCTGGGACTACGGCCTCCCCTCAGGACAAACGGCCTGTGTGGCTCCCACAGCCCGGACGCTTCCCGCCGGGGCACAGCGACAGACGCAGCGCCTGCTCCCTCATCCCGAACTCTCCCCCAAAAGCTGGGCCTGGTGGCGATGCCCACCCTGGCCCTGAAGAGGCAACTGTCGTCCGTCACCACCGCCTCACCTTCATCCAGTTGCTACGGCGACGGAGGGAGCCCAAACACAGAGGAGGAGGAGGAGGAGGATCGGGAACATTTGATAAAGACAGAGCCGGAAACGCAGGAACCGACCCTGGCTTCCGTGTTGGCCACAGCTCATCGGTGATGAACGGAAATGAACCGCGGAAAGAGAGAGAGAGAGAGAGAAAGGGAACATCACGCCCAGACTGTGATCCCCTCCGCCATTCTCTCATTCCTGCTCCGACTGGGGTCAGAGAGTTGAACGATTAACGCCAAGTTGTGGAAACCGGAAGCTAGTTTGAACTCCCACCCTGACCTGGTGCCTCAGTTAGTTCGAAGCCCATCTCTGTCAGTCCAGGGGTCGGTTCTCTTCTGAGTGAACAAGCCATTGACAGTCAGGTGGGCCCCACAGACAGGGGGGGTGCCACATGGAGAATGTTACACGGCGGTTTGATTCCAAGACAACGCTGCGTGTTTTGTTGACAAAGTGTCTTCTGTGAAGGTGAAACCATTTAGCCAAAAAGCTGAAATGTTCCAGTGTGTCAGGAAGTGGTGTGTTGCCCTGTCCATTAACACATAGAGGATATTAGGTCATTGCAAGTGTGATATTGGAGGATGAGCCACCAATACGTGATTGTGTGAGGAGTGTCATTGGTGGATAACCTCATTTGACTCCCCTCTCCCTGCACTTTGAGTTTCAGGAGGTAATGTCCCTACCTCTGAGTCAGTAGCACTGGATATGACCGACTTAATAATGCGGCCAATCAGGTATAAAAGTTCAGGTGTTTCCTATTGACAGCAGTAGCGGGTGCTAAGGGTCGGCCAGAAACTGAAGTCTCGAACATCACCATCTTGTTTATATAAAACAAATTGCCAAAGCAACATTTTGAATGAACTGGGAGCATACCACCTCCACCTCAGCCCATCAATATTGGGGGGGGAGGGGGAGGGAGGGAAGGAATTCCTCCACCCACCATGAGAAATGATCCCCTCCTTCTCTCTGAATGTACCTAAGGTGCAGTGCACTGAGAAAATTTAACCCCGGGCTCACTTGTTGCCTCCTACAGTCAGTTGAAAATGTGTTGCTGGAAAAGCGCAGCAGGTCAGGCAGCATCCAAGGAGCAGGAAATTCGACGATTCGGGGCATAAGCCCTTCATCAGGAATCAAGGCTTATGCCCGAAATGTCGATTCTCCTGCTCCTTGGATGCTGCCTGACCTGCTGCGCTTTTCCAGCAACACATTTTCAGCTCTGATCTCCAGCATCTGCAGACCTCACTTTCTCCTCCTACAGTCAGTTCTGATATAACGCGATAGTTTAGTTCCCGCGTTGTAATAAAATCGTGTAAGAGCTGTGCAATTTACACCGAATGGGACCAGGATCGCATTGTAGCCAATACAGGTGAGGAAAGTTTGTGGTGATATGCAAATCATGGTCAAAATTCTTCAATTGCATTATCGCCAATTTGTGTTGAAGAAATGCAAGTTATGGCAGAACTGACTGTAATCTCCATAAAATAGACAAATAAACTCTCACACTGCGTCACAGCTGACATCATTCCTGTGCAAAGTATTTATTGGAATCAATGTCACACTTGCCATCGCCTACTGTTCTATTTATTATGCGTGTGTGTTTTAAAAATAAAATGAAAACAATTTCTACGTAATATTGGATCTCATTTTCCTTTTACCAAATTCCGTCTTGTGGAGGTCATTGTTGCAAGATCAGATCGGGCAGATTTGGAATTTGGCAGGTCTTCCGTCTAAATTCGCTTGTCGAACGTCATTCACGAGTCATCAAGACGGATGAAGAGAGATTGTACATCAAGCGTAAGACTGTAAGGTGTCAGAGCCGATGTAGACCATTCAGCCCATCAGAGTCTGTTCTGCCATTCAATGAGATCGTGGGTGATCTGATCATCCCCAACTCCACTTTCCTGCCTTTTCCCTACAACCTTTGACTCCCTCGCTGATTAAAAATCTCTCTCAGCCTTGGATATATTAATAACCCATCCTCAAAGTCCTCAGATTCACCACCCTACAGAGAACAGACTCCCCCTTATCTCTGTCCTAATTGGGTGTCTCCTCACTTTGAGATGATACTGTCAGGTCCCTGGGAGAACAATCTTTCCACATCTCCCCTGTCAATCCCTGAGGAATCATCTGTGTTCCTTTACTCCCATCACTGGTGGCCATAGTTGCAGTTGCTAGGCTCTGAGATTTCCTCCCTAACATCCCCCCCACTTCTCCCCGCCCTCGCCCCACCTCCCCCCACTTCCTCTCCCCCCCCACACCACTTCTCTCCATTTTCTCACCCCCACCTATCATCCCCCTCTCTCACCCACCACTCTCCCCCTCCCCCCACCCCCCCAACCACCCCCATCTCTCATCCCCCTCTCCACACTCTCCCCCCATCCCCCAACCTTCTCCCACCTCTCTCACCCCTCTTCCCATCTCCAACCCCACCCCTCTCAATCTCCCCCCACCTCTACTCCCACCTCCCTCCCCCCTCCCCGCCTCTCTCTCCCCACTCTTCCCCCCCCTCCCGTCTCCCCCCACATCTCCCCCCCTCCCCCCGCATCTCATCTTTCCTCTCTGAACCTCGAGGATGTCATCAAGTGCAGCCTGGGATTATTTCCACCTGATGATTCCCTTCAGTAATGAGATGAAATGCTATGGGGGTGAGGGGGAGCGTGTGGGAAGTCACTAGGAATTGCCACATCGTTGAAACCTCCATATCTCACACAGCGGGTGGAGGAAGGGGGTCAGTACGAGGTAATGGTGCTGATTTGATGGGCCTCCGTCCACACTCTAGATTTTGTTTAGAAAGATGTTCCCAATTGGTCTGGAGTGATGGGATGTGGGGACAGGGGTGATTGGCAATTTATAAAGTGTCCATTCTGACCCACCAGCACCTCCACCTGCCTTTGTAGTCAGTAAGATGGGTTCCAACACTTGGAAACAGGGATAGCCCAATGTGTAGGCCGCAGACTCCCACAAACATCAAGTGATGGTGCCCAGATCACCAGCTTTCAGCCCTGTTCATTTGAGGGCTTAAAGTCTGGCCAGGACGTTGCAGAGGAACCCAGAGTTAGTGCCCTGAGATGGCAAGTGAGCTTTGGGTTAACGTATCTCCCGCAAGACCAAGGTAACGACAGTGAGAGCAGCCAGCAGGACCGACACAGTTAATGCTCAGGCCTTGGAGAGTGGTGAGGAATAGCGAGACGTAGGGGTTCAGCTGCAGAATTGTTTGAAAGTTGTGTCAAAGGTAGACAGGGTGGTAAAGGAGGCATCGGGCAGGCTTGCCGTCATTGTTCAGACCACATGAGTGTCGGAGTTGGCTGGTCGTGTACAGGACATTGGTGAATATGGTTCTGGTCACCCTGCAATAGGAAGGACATTATTAAATTGGAGAAGGTTCAGAAAAGATTTACCAGGTGAGAGAGAGAGAGAGAGAAGGTGGGGGGAGGGAATATAGAGAGAGAGAGTCAGAGAGAGGGGAGAGTGAGAGCGGGAGAGGGAGAGAGGGAGGCGGGAGGGAGAGGGGGGGAGTGGGATTGCGGGATGGGGAGAGAGAGGAGGAGAGGAAGGAGAGAAAGGGATGAGAGAGAGGGATGGAGGAGAGTGAGAGGAGGGGGAGAGGAAGGAGGGGGACAGAGAGGGAGCGGAGTGGGGGAGGGGGACAGAGAGGGAGTGGAGGGGGGTGAGGGGGGAAAGAGGGAGGAATTGGGGAGAGAATCTGGTGTATTTGAGTTATAAGGAGAGGCTAGACAGACCGGGACTTTGTTCCCTGGAGTGTCGGAGGCTGAGGGGTGACCTTACAGAAGTTTATAAAATCATGAGGGGCATGGATTGGATGAATAGATGAGGTCTTTTTCCCGGGGTAGAGGATTTCAAAACTAGAGAGCATAGGTTGAAGGTGAGGGGGCAAGAGGGACTTAAGGGGCAACTTGTTCATACAGAGAGTGGTACGTGTGTGGAATGAGGAAGTGCTGGAGGCTGGTACAATTACAACATTTAGAAGGTATTTGGACAGGTAGGTGAATAGGAAGGGTTTAGAGGGATATGGGGCTAGTTTAGTTTGGGAAATGTGGTCAGCACTGATGAGTTGGACCAAGGGGTTTGTTTCCATGCTGTACAGCTCAGTGTGGCAGTAACAAATCAAATCAAAATTTAAAAAATCCAGTGCTTGAGTTATTAAAATGTTGATGCAGTGCAGGGACAGCATTAAGCTGGCAAGTAGATGCTCTCCTTTATGATGAGTGGAATTGAACGTGGAAATAAGGATGGGGCTTTCGCTATACTGAACATCATTGAGACCGAGTCATGAATACAGTGTGGAGTTTTCCTCTCCTCGGTTACGCTGTAATTGTGTGGGAGGAGGTTCAGAACAGCATTGGTGCCTGGAAGAAGGGGGCTGTCTGATTGAATAGACTGGGCCTGTTCCCCAGGAGTCTCGCAGGGGGAGGGGACGGGGTGAATTGTTTGAGAAGTATAAGATTCTAAAGGTGGACGTGAGAAAGATGTTTCCGCTTATGGGCCAGTCCCAACCTAGTGGGCTCTGTTTAATAATTGAGAGCCTCCTGGGGGCTGAGGTGAGCTAATAATTTCCCCACTCTCTGTGTCTCTCAGCAGGGGTGGTGGGATTAAATATTGGTAAAGCTGACGATAGATTCTCATTGGGCAGTGGGGACTCGAGATCACTGGGGATAGGTGGGAGTGTGGGATTCCAAACAGCAACAGATCACCCATGGTCCAAGATGAGTCAATCCCGATGGTCTCTGTTTCCTCTGTCAGGAATTGAGGGGGTTGTCTTATGAGAAGAGACGGAGTAAATTGGGATTATATTCATTGGAATTGGGAAGAATCTGTGGGGGGAGGGGGTGTGGGGGGCGGGGAGTCAGATACAGAATAATGAAGGGAATGGATAAGGTAGATGTAGAGGGAATGTTCCCAGTGGTGGGTGGAACTAGGACAAGAGGGTATAGCCTCAAGATTAAAGGGAGCAGATTTAGGATCGAATTGGGAAGGAACTTATTCACCCAGAGGGTTGTGACTGTATAGAATTCCCTGCCCAATGGAACAGTTGACGTTATTTCAGTGAACGTTTTGAAAGCTAAGGTAGATTTTTTTTATGACGAATAAAGGAATTAAGGGATAATGGATTAAAGCAGATAAATGGAGCTGAGGCCATAAAAAAGATCTTATTGAATGACTAGAGCAGGTTGAAGGGGCCAGACGGCCTACTCCTGCTCCTGCTTCTTCTGTTCTCCTGTTGTCTGTGTATTGGTGGGTCCATCCATTCCCCAGCCCCAGTGTGCTACATACTTCATGGTTCAGGCCTCAACAGGGGACAGGGAATGGTGGAGCTTGCTTCGATGCAGGAAGAGGAGTGTAAAATCCAAATGACCCCCACCTCGAGGTGAAATGCTGACTCAGTGAAAGCTTGAGATTATCTACGGTGTGGAAACAGGCCCTTCGGCCCAACAAGTCCTCACCTGACCCTCCGAAGAGTAACCCATCCAGACCCATTTCCCTCCGACCAATGCATCTAACACTGCCGGTCAGTCAGTCAGGAGAGGAGATGGGAGAACGGGATGGAGATGGTGTCACCCCGGATTGGTTGGGAATGGGAATGTCCCACATTTCCCTCCGACCAATGCACCTAACACTACGGGCAATTTAGCATGGCCAATTCACTTGACCTGCACATCTTTGGACTGTGGGAGGAAACTGGAGCACCCGGGGGAAACCCACACAGAGACGGGGAAAATGTGCAAACTCCACACAGGCAGTCGCCTGAGGCAGGAATTGAACCTGGGTCCCCGGCGCCGTGAGGCAGCAGTGCTAACCACTGTGCCACCTTGCCACCCTTAAGTTGGGTTTGCCTGTGCTGCCTCAAGTAGGCGAATAGCCTGTCAACATCTACTGGTTGTGCAGCAAGGGGCTGCCGGTCAGTCAGTCAGGAGAGGAGGTGGGAGAACGGGATGGAGATGGTGTCACCCCGGAATGGTTGGGAATGGGAATGTCCCACATGAACAGATGCTGATGACAGTCCACAGCCCACTCCTAGCTCCGGGTTTTGTAACTTGCTGTAAACAGGATTGATCCACTGACATATTCCTCATTTTGCAGTAAAATGAACAGGCACTGCTTGAATGTGGCCTCTCCCCCCATCCCATTCCCAAGCTCGGGGGGGTACAGTGGAATGGCCAGGAATATGGATTTGGCCAGGGATAGTCTTCCCCCTGAGGGCCAGTGCACTCAGTGTAGGTAATAAGGAGCAGCCTTAAACTAATCAGCCGATCGTTGTCATCAAACCCCATCAGCAGGAAATCTGCCATCCTTTACCTGGTCTGGCCTACACATGACTCCAGACCCACAGCAATGGGGGTGACTCTCACTGCCCTCTGATTGGACGCCTAGCTGCAAACTCATAGGCCAGTTCAAGGTGCTGGCCCAGACAGGGACCCGAGTATCCCAGAGAGCCCCTTCCCCCTCCCTCCCTGTCCCAGAGAGACCCCTCCCCCTCCCTGTCCCAGAGAGCCCTTCCCCCTCCCTGTCCCAGAGAGCCCCTTCCCCCCCTCCCTGTCCCAGAGAGCCCCTTCCCTCCCCTCCCTGTCCCAGAGAGCCCCTTCCCCCTCCCTGTCCCAGAGAGCCCCTTGCCCCCCGTCCCAGAGAGCCCCTTCCCCCCCTCCCTGTGACAGAGAGCCCCTTCCCCCTCCCTGTCCCAGAGAGCCCCTTCCCCCTCCCTCCCTGTCCCAGAGAGCCCCTTCCCCCTCGCTGTCCCAGAGAGCCCCTTCCCCCCCCTCCCTGTCCCAGAGAGCCCCTTCCCCCCCCTCCCTGTGACAGAGAGCCCCTTCCCCCTCCCTGTCCCAGAGAGCCCCTTCCCCCTCCCTCCCTGTCCCAGAGAGCCCCTTCCCCCTCCCTGTCCCAGAGAGCCCCTTCCCCCCCTCCCTGTGACAGAGAGCCCCTTCCCCTCCCTGTCCCAGAGAGCCCCTTCCCCCTCCCTGTCCCAGAGAGCCCCTTCCCCCTCCCTGTCCCAGAGAGCCCCTTCCCCCCCTCCCTGTCCCAGAGAGCCCCTTCCCCCTCCCTGTCCCAGAGAGCCCCTTCCCCCTCCCTCCCTGTCCCAGAGAGCCCCTTCCCCCTCCCTGCCCCAGAGAGCCCTTCCCCCTCTCTCCCTGTCCCAGAGAGCCCCTTCCCCCTCCCTGTCCCAGAGAGCCCCTTCCCCCTCCCTCCCTGTCCCAGAGAGCCCCTTCCCCCTCCCTGTCCCAGAGAGCCCCTTCCCCCTCTCTCCCTGTCCCAGAGAGCCCTTCCCCCTCCCTCCCTGTCCCAGAGAAACTCACTCCTCTCTCTCTGACCCAGACTGACACACTCCCTCTCTCTCTGTCCCAGTCTCACCTCCTCGCTCTCTCTCTCTCTCTGTGTCCCAGTCTCTCGCTCTTTCTGTCCCAGTCTCACACCCTCTCTCTCTCTGTCCCAGTCTCACTCCCGCTCTATCTCTGTCCCACTATCCCCCTCTCTCTATCTCTCTCTCTGTCCCAGCCTCACTCCCTCTCTCTCTCTGCCCCAGTCCCACACCCTCTCTCTCTCTGTCCCTGTCTCACTCCCTCTCTCTCTCTCTGTGTCCCTGTCTCACTCCCTCTCTATCTCTGTCCCACTATCCCCACCTCTCTCTCTCTCTCTCTCTCTCTCTGTCCCAGCCTCACTCCCTCTCTCTTTCTGTCCCAGTCCCTCACCCTCTCTCTCTCTGTCCCAGCCTCACTCCTTCTCTCTCTCTGTGTCCCAGTCTCACTCCCTCTCTCTCTCTGTCCCACTATCTCCCTCTCTCTCTCTCTCTCTCTCTCTCTGTCCCAGCCTCACTCCCTCTCTCTCTCTGTGTCCCTGTCTCACTCCCTCTCTATCTCTGTCCCACTATCCCCACCTCTCTCTCTCTCTCTCTCTCTCTGTCCCAGCCTCACTCCCTCTTTCTCTCTCTGTCCCAGTCTCACTCCCTCTCTCTCTCTGTGTCCCTGTCTCACTCCCTCTCTCTCTCTCTGTGTCCCTGTCTCACTCCCTCTCTATCTCTGTCCCACTATCCCTCTCTCTCTCTCTGTCCCAGCCTCACTCCCTCTCTCTTTCTGTCCCAGTCCCACACCCTCTCTCTCTGTGTCCCTGTCTCACTCCCTCTCTCTCTGTGTGTCCCTGTCTCACTCCCTCTCTCTCTCTCTCTGTCCCAGCCTCACTCCCTCTCTCTCTGTCCCAGTCTCACTCCCTCTCTCTCTCTGTGTCCCTATGTCACTCCCTCTCTCTCTCTGTGTCCCTGTCTCACTCCCTCTCTCTCTCTCTCTCTCTGTCCCAGCCTCACTCCCTCTCTCTCTGTCCCAGTCTCACTCCCTCTCTCTCTCTGTGTCCCTGTCTCACTCCCTCTCTCTCTCTGTGTCCCTGTCTCACTCCCTCTCTCTCTCTCTCTGTCCCAGCCTCACTCCCTCTCTCTCTGTCCCAGTCTCACTCCCTCTCTCTCTCTGTGTCCCTGTCTCACTCCCTCTCTCTCTCTGTGTCCCTGTCTCACTCCCCCTCTCTCTCTCTCTGTCCCAGCCTCACTCCCTCTCTCTCTGTCCCAGTCTCACTCCCTCTCTCTCTCTGTCCCTGTCTCACTCCCTCTCTATCTCTGTCCCATTATCCCTCTCTCTCTCTTTCTGTCCCAGCCTCACTCTCCCTCTCTCTCTCTGTCCCAGTCTCACTCCCTCTCTCTCTCTCTGTCCCACTATCCCTCCCTCTCTCTCTCTGTCCCTGTCTCACTCCCTCTCTCTCTCTGACCCAGTCTCACTCCCCCCCTCTCTGTCCCTGTCTCACTCCCTCTCTATCTCTATCCCATTATCCCTCTCTCTCTCTCTGTCCCAGCCTCACTCTCCCTCTCTCTCTCTCTCTGTCCCAGTCTCACTCCCTCTCTCTCTCTCTCTCTCTCTGTCTCACTCCCCCTCTCTCTCTGTCCCTGTCTCACTCCCTCTCTATCTCTGTCCCATTATCCCTCTCTCTCTCTGTCCCAGCCTCACTCCCCCTCTCTCTCTCTCTGTCCCTGTCTCACTCCCTCTCTCTCTGTCCCAGCCTCACTCCCTCTCTCTCTCTGTCCCAGCCTCACTCCCCCTCTCTCTCTGTCCCAGTCTCACTCCCTCTCTCTCTCTGTCCCTGTCTCACTCCCTCTCTATCTCTGTCCCATTATCCCTCTCTCTCTCTCTGTCCCAGTCTCACTCCCTCTCTCTCTCTGTCCCAGTCTCACTCCCTCTCTCTCTCTGTCCCTGTCTCACTCCCTCTCTATCTCTGTCCCATTATCCCTCTCTCTCTCTCTCTGTCCCAGTCTCACTCCCTCTCTCTCTCTGTCCCAGTCTCACTCCCTCTCTCTCTCTGTCCCTGTCTCACTCCCTCTCTATCTCTGTCCCATTATCCCTCTCTCTCTCTCTGTCCCAGTCTCACTCCCTCTCTCTCTCTGTCCCAGTCTCACTCCCTCTCTCTCTCTGTCCCTGTCTCACTCCCCCTCTCTCTCTGTCCCAGTCTCACTCCCTCTCTCTCTCTGTCCCTGTCTCACTCCCTCTCTATCTCTGTCCCATTATCCCTCTCTCTCTCTCTGTCCCAGTCTCACTCCCTCTCTCTCTCTGACCCAGCCTCACTCCCTCTCTCTCTCTGTCCCAGCCTCACTCCCGCTCTCTCTCTCTCTGTCCCTGTCTCACTCCCTCTCTCTCCCTGTCCCAGTGGTTTTGATGGTGGATTTGTCAGTGAGTTGTGTCTGGTAGAAGAAGTGAAATAAAATTTAATAAAATTGCCCGTTGAAGTATCCAGTGCTGATATTGAGTCTGCCAGTCCCTGCGTCCCTCACACAACCTGCGACACAACTGTGTGTTGATTTCTTGGTCAATGGAGTTCAAGATGACCACCGCAATAGTGCTGCTGCTCAGCGTCGACTGACATTGGTGAAAAAGTGAAATCCTCACAGACTACAGGCCCGCTCCCTCATTCGAGAGAGAGCGAGAGAGAGAGAGAGAGAGAGAGAGATGACCTGGGGTGGTTTAGCCTGAGGGCCACTGTGCCTTAGGCGAGGGGAGATTGTTCGGAGGACAACCCCTTATGGTAACCACAGCTGGTGCAGAGATCGAACCAAACTGAGGGTGTAAAACAAGCCATCCAGCCAACTGAGCAAGCCAAGCTCACTGAGTGACGCTGATATGATGTACTTAATCTGACAAAAAAGTGACCCAGGGTTAGCAATGGAACCCCCGACATTAGAAGGAAGGGAGGGGGAGGATCACCAGAAACGGGGTGAGTTTTGAACATGCTACTCTCTGTCCCTCTTGCCCCCCACCCTCCCCACCCCCCAGCTTTCATGTTGGGGAGGTTTTAGGGATCTTCCCACAGCCAGGCTCCGGGAGGAATTCTCCATGTCTGCCAGAGTGGGATGGGGGGGGCAACGATTGAGGAGGAATGGTGTGGCCTCTTTGCTTGGGAGGGTGAGGCAGCTGGAGGGTGGGTCTGTCACTGAGGGCCGTTACAACTGAAAACTGTCAACGGTTACTGTTTTGTCATTGCAACAACTTCCTCAACCTGGAAGGGAACCACTCAAACTGAAAGTGTTCGCACAGCAGCTCGGATCCCGGAGGGATTACTGGTGTAGACCTGTGCGAATTGTACAGAATTCATGCGAAGGCTTCAACAGCCAAGGACAGAACCCCAGGACCAAGAGGAGCAGGCCGTTCAGCCCCTTGATGCAAGTCCGCCATTGAATTAGAGCTGAAAATGTGTTGCTGGAAAAGCGCAGCAGGTCAGGCAGCATCCACGGAGCAGGAGATTCGACGTTTCGGGCATAAGCTCTTCTTATGCCCGAAACGTCGATTCTCCTGCTCCTTGGATGCTGCCTGACCTGCTGCGCTTTTCCAGCAACACATTCTCAGCTCTGATCTCCAGCATCTGCAGACCTCACTCTCCCCGCCATTGAATGAGGTCATGGTCAACGCCATTGCTCCTCACCAACGGTGTGTTTTTGGAAAGTGTGCTATTGGACTAGTAATCCAGAAGGATTGGAAAGTTGGCAAACTTGATTCTGGTAACGGTCTGGCATTAAGAGTTGGTGGTCATTAGCAATAAGACTCATCTGGTTTACCGGCACCATCCAATTTATTAATTAATTCAAGTAAATCCACCGTCATTAACTGATCTGGTCTCCACGTGACTCCAGACGCCTCACGACACGGTTGACTCTTGGCTGCCCTGTGAAACGGCCTGACAAGGCCTACGCTCAAGGGCGATTAGGGACGGGTACTGAACGCTGGCTCATCCACAATGCCCACATCCCGTGTATGAGAACCCTCAATCACACAGGTCGCTATGGCAACGAGCGTCTTTACCCACGTGTTGTGCCCTGAAGCTGCTGGGGAATATCGCAACCAAGTTCCAACCATCTTTCCAGCTCTCCAGCCATCGCCCCCGGTTGGAAGGGCTGGCTGGTCGATTCTCAAGCTTCCTCGGTCGTCAGGCGGGACTCAGATCCGAGGCTCCTGACTTAAAGACGGGGATACTACCCACTGCACCGCAGATTACCCAGTGCCCAAGGTCCTTACAATCCAAACAGCCTGACCCAGGGTATTCTGAACAGGGAATGCCTTGATCAACTGGGGACGACTCTAGTGCTACCTACTCAACCAGGAAGAACTGAACAAAGGTTAGAAATCTGAGGCAGGAAGGGAGTCCTCCCTCGGGATTCTGTTAAGGTTAACGTGCAGGACCAGTCATCGGTTAGGAAAGCCAATGCGATCCTGAGACAGAGCTAACATATGAGAGCAGCGACGTACTGCGGAGACTGTGTGAGGCTCTGGTCAGACCGTTTGGAATATTGTGAGCCCCATATCTCAGGAAGGATGTGCTGGCCTTGGAGGGGGTCCAGAGGAGGATGACAGGAATGATCCTGGGGATGAAGGGCTGGTTGTGTGAGAAGTGGTTGAGGACCCTGGGTCTGTCCTCCATGAGGTTAGAAGGCTGACGAGGCGTTCTTATTGCAGAACACCGAGGGGCCTGGGTAGAGTGGCCATGGAGAAGATGTTTCCAACAATAGGAGAGATGCGGACCCAGAGACACACCCTCAGAGCGAAGGGATGACCCTTTAGGACTGAGATGACAACGTTGATGGCAGTGGTGGGTGGGGACAGCAGCATTTGGCTCCTGAGCGCGGTGCTCACGGTTAGTGCAGTGAGTTCGGCCACACCGCCACGGCTCCATCGGTGTCTCCAGTGCAGTGAGGGTTTGTTGTTGGTTTGGATTGTCCTGGGGCCTCCTCCTCGTGTCCTTCTGTGGGAGGTCCAGGCCCCGCCTATCTACATCACTGCTCCACATTGGGTGGCAGCAACAGATGACGAGCCAGGACCCCGATGGATGACCCTGAGCCAGGACCCCGATGGACGACCCTGATCCAGGACCCCGATGGACGAGTCTGAGCCAGGACCCTGATGGATGACCCTGATCCAGGACCCTGATGGACGACCCTGATCCAGGACCCTGATGGACGACCCTAAGCCAGGACCCTGATGGACGGCCCTGATCCAGGACCCTGATGGACGGCCCTGATCCAGGACCCTGATGGACGACCCTAAGCCAGGACCCTGATGGATGACCCTGATCCAGGATCCTGATGGATGACCCTGATCCAGGACCCTGATGGATGACCCTGAGCCAGGATCCTGATGGATGACCCTGATCCAGGACCCTGATGGATGACCCTGATCCAGGACCCTGATGGACGACCCGCGCAGTATGACCATCTCCTACTCCGAGGCGGTGGATATGGACGCGGTGGTGACAGGAACACAGCAGATTGCCAGGACCCCGGGGTTGGTGTCGGGTGAGGGGGGGTGTGGGGGGGGTGTGGAGGAGCAGAGAGTCTGAAGGCAACGGCGAGAGAAAGCTGGACTTTGGAGGCTGTTTTAGCCTCAGTAATATCAATGTAACATATTCAGTATTTTGCTGTTGGTACAATTTACTCAGTAATTTATTCTGTAATTCAAGATGGTACCAGAACGTGGCGGAATTATCCTGCTTCTAGTTACAATCGACAGTTTTACATAAAGATAAGAATTCCCTCGAGCAGAGGCTGGTCAATCTGAGGAACTCAGTGCCACAGGGGGGTAGTTGAGGCCAAGTCACTGAGTGTCTTGAAGACAAAGAGAGATGGGATTAAAATTGTGAGGTGTTTGTTTCTTTCACCAGCACCAGGCTCGATGGGCTGAAGGGCCTTCTCTCTGCACTGTAGCACACTGGCCTTATGATCCCAAGCCAGGAATTCCAGCGGAATGTCAGCTGCCTGTCAGGGTCGGTCAACGCTGCTCGGATGTGTTCCTCGGGGATTTGTCACGTGATCCTTTCCCTCCAACATCATGCTCCCCTCCCTGCAAACTCTCCCGCCATTGGTAGATAGGATTGTGAAGAAGGAGTTTGGTACACCTGCCTTTATTGGTCAATGCATTGAGTGTAGGAGTTGGGAAGTCATGTTACGGCTGTACAGGACATTGATTAGGCCACTATGAAATATTATGTTCCATTCTGGTCTCCTTCCTATTGGAAGGATGTTGTGAAACTTGAAAGGGTTCAGAAAAGATTTACAAGGATGTTGCCAGGGTTGGAGGATTTGAGCTATAGGCTGGGGCTGTTTTCCCTGGAGCGTCGGAGGCTGAGGGATGACCTTATAGAGGTTTATAAAATCATGAGGGGCATGGATAGGGTAAATAGACAAAGTCTTTCCCTTGGGGTCGGGGAGTCCAGAACTAGAGGGCATAGGTTTAGGGTGAGAGGGGGAAGATTTAAAAGAGACCAAAGGGGCAACTTTTTCACCCAGAGGGTGGTATGTGTATGGAACGAGCTGCCAGAGGAAGTGGCTGGTACAATTACAGCATTTAAAAGATGTTTGGATGGGTATATGGATAAGAAAGGGACAGAGGGAAATGGGGCTAATGCTGGCAAATGAGACTAGATTCATTTAGAATATCTGGTCAGCATAGACAAGTTGGACCGAAGGGTCTGTTTCCGTGCTGTCCATCTCTATGACTCTGACTCTGGGATTTAAAGTGAATAATAAGAAGGAAGTTAATGAATGGAGGACTTTAAAGTAAAGTTAATTTATGCACAGTAACTCGTGGGCAAATGCCTTCAAACTGTTAATAAATAGATAGCCATTTGAATGAAGCTGTTGTCCGGATAGAGTAATAGTGGAGATTAATGTTCTGAATTACTGAAGTTAAAAGCTGTGAGTTTGTCTGAGAAAAAAGGGCAGATGCTGTCCTCTACAGGAAAAACAGCAACACTTCAGGTATTTCCCGAACCACCTTGTTCAGAGGTCATATGGCATCCTGTGGAGCAGGTGGGACTTCATAGATTCCCTACAGTGTAGAACCAGGCCCTTTGGCCCAACAAGTCCACCCCGACCCTCCAAATAGTATCCCACCCAAACCCAATCCCTCTTACTTTACATTTACCCTTGACTAATGCACCTAATCAGCACATTCCTGTACACTACGGGGCAATTTAGTACGGCCAATCCACCCTAACTTGCACATCCCTGAACACTATGGGTAATTTAGCATGGCCAATCCACCCTAACCTACACATCCCTGAACACTATGGACAATTTAGCATGGTCAATCCACCCTAACCTGCACATCCCTGAACACTATGGGCAATTTAGCATGGCCAATCCACTCTAACCTGCAAATCCCTGAACACTATGGGCAATTTAGCATGGCCAATTCACCCTAACCTACACATCCCTGAACACTATGGGGTAATTTAGC